>NW_027397075.1:12068556-12408215 GCF_003265705.2 Callorhinus ursinus | reverse complement strand
ACAGCCGAGCGGGTTTTTTAATATTTTATTTTATTTTTTTAAGATTTTATTTATTTATTTGAGAGAGAGAATGAGATAGAGAGCATGAGAGGGGAGCGGGTCAGAGGAAGAAGCAGATTCCCTGCTGAGCGGGGAGCCCGATGTGGGACTCGATCCCGGGACTCCAGGATCATGACCTGAGCCGAAGGCAGTCGCTTACCCAACTGAGCCACCCAGGCGCCCTTTTTAATATTTTAAACCTGTGTTTTGAATAGGCGGTATATTTCCTTTATTCAGAATTTGAAAGGTACAAAGGAGTATACAGTGGAAAGCCTCCTTCCCGTTTATCAGCATCCCTCCTGTTGCAATCAGTGCTACCAGTTTATTGTGTGTTCTTTCAGAATAGTTTATACAGCTGGTAGATAGTGTCTTCTCTTTCTACATAGATGGTAGTCCGGCAGACACACTGTTTTACACTGCTTTCGTAAAGGTGCCCAAGTTCTAAAGGATCAGTTGTTATTTTTGATAGACGTTTGTTGTGGTTGGAAAGTGTGTATATGCCTCAGATTTGAAGAGACAGGTTTATTTTAAAGTCTTTTTTTTTTTTAAGATTTTATTTATTTATTTGACAGAGAGAGACACAGTGAGAGAGGGAACACAAGCAGGGGGAGTGGGAGAGGGAGAGGGAGAAGCAGGCTTCCCGTGGGGCAGGAAGCCCAATGCAGGGCTCGATCTCAGGACCCTGGGATCATGACCTGAGCCGAAGGCAGACGCTTAACAACTGAGCCACCCAGGCGCCCCTATTTTAAAGTCTTAAACCTTGTTCTAAGTATTTCTGTTGGTCACAAAACTTAAACAACTGCTATAAAGGAGGTGAGATTGTGACTGTCATTTGGGGTCCACTGTTAGTCATCATCTTGTGTCCATAGTAATTTACCATTTCTTCCCTTAGCTGGCCAAGAAATATCACCCAGACACAAATAAGGATGATCCCAAAGCCAAGGAGAAGTTCTCCCAGCTGGCAGAAGCCTATGAGGTAACACGACCTACCTGTGTGTGCAGCTGCCATCATTCAGCTGCTTGCGTACATCCGAGTGTGTGGCACAGGGTGGCCTGACATGTCATGAGGTCCCGTGTTAAGGCTGTGTTCCCTATGCCAGATTACCTCAGTGAAGAAAAGATTCCCTGGTCTCCTGCTAGATCCCACTTGGCATCTCAGGAGAAAACAGGATCTAATCATCTGTATTAACAGAGTTCCCAGGTCATTTGGATTTATAGTTGGGTCTAGGAGCTCCTGGTTGGATTAATTAATCCCACACTTATTTAATGACCCCCTTCCTTAGGGCATCGCTGTCTCCTGGGGCTGGTGGGGATTGTAAAAGTAGAAGGCTGCCCTTGAGGAATTTGAAATATAATCAGAGGGATGAAACACGTACTTGTGGATGACTGCTGAGCCATTCCAGAGTGACCTTCTCCCCAGACTTAGAGCATCTGGGGGGTTCAGGATACATAGAGTATCACATATCTGCTCTTTGTGTGTGCGCGTGCCACCAGCCATTTGGGAGTAAGTCACAGACCTCTCTCTTTATTCTTCAGTCCCCCAGTGTGTGTTTTCTAAGAACAAGAACATTCTTTTGCATGACCACAGTACATTTGTCAAAACCAAGAAATTTAATGTTGCTACGATCCCCTTACCTGTACTTGGCGTGCTCTTGTGTCTGTGTTCTGGGCATTGGGAGACTCGGGCGGACCTGACTGCTGGGCCTTCCTGGTAGGTGCTGAGTGACGAAGTGAAGAGGAAGCAGTATGATGCGTACGGCTCTGCTGGCTTCGATCCTGGGGCCGGCAGCTCCGGACAGAGCTACTGGAAGGCAGGCCCCACTGTCGACCCAGAGGAGCTCTTCAGGAAGATCTTTGGGGAGTTCTCATCATCTTCTTTTGGAGATTTCCAGAATGTATTCAATCAGCCTCAGGAGGTAAGCTCCTTGTTTCGAAGAATCATTCACATTTTAGCTGTTCAATGTGAGGCAAACAGATTTTATCAGTTTCTTTTTCTCAAAAAAAAAAAAGAAAGGCATAGCAGCTCAGTTGAATGATCTGGAAGCTGCCATTTTGGTAGGAAATCATTCTAATGTTTAAGTAAAATCATGTAGGTAATATGTGTACATTCATTTTAACTATATTCTTGCAGCTGCTTAATCAGGCAGCCTAAGGCTAAGGCTCTCAGGGTGTAAGTATTTTATCTTGAAGGCCTGCTACGTTATTCTAGGAGAGCTCAATCCAGTAGGGAGACACTCGGCATATTTATGTCTTAATAAGACATGATCGGAGTTGAAGAGAGAGGGGGGATGTTTTATGACTTAAGTTATGATTGTGGATCTTTCCAGCTGTCTTTAAGGACTACGTCCAAATATTATCTGTGAACAGTTTGTTGAAAAGTACATTTTCACTGAAAACAAAAACAAACATTCCCTTTTAAAAATCCTGAGTACGGCAGAATCACTTGAGTCCCATCCATTCTTATTAGGCCGAGGATAGGTAAGTAAAATAGTTAAAAAGTAGAGTAGCTGGGTGAAGAGATGAGTAGGTGGAGCACAGAGGAGTTTTTAGTGAAATTCACATTTAGTGGAAGTACCCTATGATTTTATAACAGTGGACATTTGTTCAGACCCATAGGATGTACACCACCAAGGGTGGACCATAATGTAAACTATGGGCTTTGGATGATTATGATGTGTCCATATAGGTTCATCCTTTATTTAAAAAAAAATGTACATTCCGGTGAGTGATGCTGATGATGGGAGAGGCTGTACATGTGTGGGGCGGGTGTGGGGTGTGTGGGTGACCTCTCTACCTCCTCCTCAATTTTGTAAATATAAAACTACTTTAAAAGAAAAATTAAAAGAACTGGGAACTGCTGACCATTGTCCTCCTTTACTTTTTAAAGTGGAGGATCATGTTGGTAATTATCAAAAGAAAGATATCAGGCTGTCCTCTGATTTCTTTAGTACATCATGGAGTTGACGTTTAATCAAGCGGCCAAGGGGGTCAACAAGGAGTTCACCGTGAACATCACTGACACCTGTGAGCGGTGTGACGGCAAGGGGAACGAGCCCGGCACCAAGCTGCAGAACTGCCACTACTGTGGTGGCTCTGGAATGGTAAGAGCCCCCATCCCCACCCCTTCCCTCGGGGCCTCCCACCTCTGGCCTGCCCACTCTATTCCTCACTACCCTGCTTTCTGTGCTCTCAGGACTGGTTACCCGGCAGTACTTAGTGCTTTGAGAGGCTATAACTTGCTGGGACTGTTTTATCTGTAACCTTCTTTTTTCCTGAGTGCTCTGTTTTGGTCAGTGATACTGCACTATCCTCTCTGAAAATACACTTTGGGAAATTTTGGTAATTTGAAACCATGGTGGAGGGAGGGAGGTTTAAATTTTGCTTGAAGCGTCATCATTTTTTCTTTTTTTTTTTCAAGATTTTATTTATTTGACAGAGCACAAACAGGGGCAGCGGCAGGCAGAGAGAGAGGGAGAAGCAGGTTCCCCGCTGAGCAGGGAGCCCAACATGGGGCTCAATCCCAGACCCTGGGATCATGACTGAGCCAAAGGCAGACACCCAACCAACTGAGCCACCCAGGCATCCGGATAAATTTTTTATATAATACAAATTTATAGAACAGTATAAAGGGTCACTCCGTTATTCCTTAGCCAGATCACCAGTTGTCAGCATTCTGTCCCATTTGCTTTGTTATCTGTGTTATGTATTTTCAAAGAATAAGAACGTTCTTTTACATAACCCTAGTGCAGTTGTCAAAATGAGGAAATTTAATGTTGATACAATACCGTTATCTATACTTATTCACCTTTTTTCTTCTTCTTCTTTCTTTTTTTTCTTTTTTTTAATATGGAACGCTCCACGAATTTGCATGTCATCCTTGTGCGGAGGCCATGCTAATCTCCTCTGTATCGTTCCAGTTTCAGTATATGTGTTGCTGAGGCGAGCACTCACATTTTTTCAATTGTCCTTATGGTGTCCTCTTTTCCCTGGTCCAGGATCCAAGCTAGGATTTGTGTAGTATTTGGTTGTCATATCTTTTGTTTCCTTTAATATCAAATAGTTCCTCAGCTTTTCTTTTTCTTTATGACCTTGACATTTTTTAGGATTACAGGCCAGCTGTTTTGCAGAATGCCCTTTATTTGGAACTCATCAGATATTTTCTCATGATAAGATTCAGATTATGTGTTTTTGGCGAAACACCACATCCCTTTCCAGTGGATCATGTCAGGAGTCATAAGGTGTCCGTTTGTCCCATTAGTGGTGATGTGACATTTGATCACTAGTAGTTAGTTAAGGTAGTGTCCACCAGCTTCCTTCACTGTAAAGTTATTAATTTTCCCTTTGTAATTAATGAGGAAGTTGTGGTGAGGCACCCTAACACTCTATAAATATCCGGTTCCTCATCAAACTTTCATCCAATAGTTGTGGTGTCCATTGATCATTCTTGCTAATTAGTTATTACTGGAACAGTCGCAAGATGGTGATTTTCTGATCCCAGCATCCCTCTGCGTGTCTTAGTTGGCATTCTTCTGAAAGGAAGAACTTCTAGTCTCCATTGGTGTATTCTTTTATAGCAGTATGAACTCAGGCATTCTTATTTTATTCACTGGGCTGTAATCGGTATAATTACTGTCTTCGATATTCAAATTGTTCTTGACTTGGCCTGTAGAGTCCCTTCTAGCTGGCTCATGTATCCTTTGACAGGTCCCCCTCATTCTTTGAGCACTTCCTATCAATCACAGTAGGATGTTCTAGACTCAGCTTGTGCTTTTCCTGCCATACCCTTGAGCCAGTCATTTCTCCAGGGGGTCCTGGTTGCTTCTAGTGTCTCCTGGGATTTAGAAACCAAGACCTGTGCTCTGGGTGTGCTCATTGTGTCTGGAGGTTTGCTGCTTCTACGCCCTCCTGCAGACTAGGCTGGGGAAAAAAAGCATATGTGAGTGCGTGTGTGCAAACATGCATGTACATACCCATATCTGTATCTCCTTCCATATTATTCACATTATAGGTACACATGTACACGCACACATACACACCTATCCCTCCACCCACTATTGCTCTGACAAACCAGTGAGTTCAACGTGATAGTTCCACTTCTAGCCCATTACCACAAGGTTCATCTAGTCTTCTGCCTGTCTGTATATGAAACTTTTTTCTTTTTTTTAAGATTTTTATTTATTTGAGAGAGCGAGAATGAGAGAGAGAGAGAGAGTACATGAAAGGGGGGAGGGTTGGAGGGAGAAGCAGACTCCCCGCTGAGCAGGGAGTGCGATGCGGGACTCGATCCCGGGACTCCAGGATCATGACCTGAGTCGAAGGCAGTCGCTTAACCAACTGAGCCACCCAGGCGCCCTATGAAACTTTTTTCTGATAAAGAGAAGTCTGGCTTTGATTATCCTTAATATATTTACTCGTTTGCTCAACTCTATAACACAAAAAGGAGTTTCAGGATTGTTACTCAGAATACTGTGAAAAATATCCTAGTTACTGGCATTTGCTGTTTAGAGTTCTTTTCATCTTTTGTTTGAAGGTGTATAGTTAAAATACTGTGCTCAAAAGTTATTTGGGTCAATTCTTTTTCTCCCCTTTCACTATGGTTATATCTCTGTCTATTTAATTGTAGTTAGGTTTTCATTGATTATGTTTATATTCCATTAAGATGGATTCCTGGGCGCCTGGGTGGCTCAGTTGGTTAAGCGACTGCGTTCGGCTCAGGTCATGATCCTGGCATCCCGGGATCGAGTCGCGCATCAGGCTCCCCACTCAGCGAGGAGCCTGCTTCTCCCTCTGACCCTCCCCCCATCTCATGTACTCTCTCTCTCTCATTCTCGCTCTCTCAAATAAATAAATCTTTAAAAAAAAAAAAAGATGGATTCCTGTTTGAGAAGTTCTCTACTACCCACCTTTAAAATTAGTCATTGTGTGTGTATGCTGGTATGAGGTAGAAGTTGTCTTTGAGAGCAGAAAAGTTCTTAAAAAGTAGAAGTCCCTGATAATCCCACCACTCTAGCATTTTAAGTTTGTTTTTGTCCAGTTGTTTTGTTTTTTTTTTTAAGATTTTATTTATTCATTTGAGACACAGAGATACAGAGAGAGAGCAGGAGCAGGGAGAGAGGTAGAAGCAGGCTTCCCGCCGATCCAGGAGCCCGATGTGGGGCTCGATCCCAGGACCCTGGGATCATGACCTGAGCCGAAGGCAGATGCTTAACCGACTGAGCCACTCAGGCGCCCCTGTCCAGTTGTTGATTAGGAACTTCATTTTTGGGGACACCTGGGTGGCTCAGTTGACTGGGTGTCTGACTCTTGATTTTGGCGCAGGTCATAGGCTCAGGGTCGAGCGATTGAGTCCCATGTTGGGCTCTGTGCTCAGCTGGGAGTCTGCTTGAGATTCTCTATCCCTCTGCCCCTCCCCCTACTCGCACATGCAACACACAAGCACTCTCTCTCTCTAAAATAAGTAAATCTTAGGGGTGCCTGTGTGGCTCAGTTGGTTAAGCATCTGCCTTCAGCTCAGGTCATGATCCCAGGGTCCTGGGATTGAGCCCCACATCAGGCTCCCTGCTCGATGGAGAGCCTGCTTCTCCTTCTCTGCCCCTCCCCACCACTCATGCTCGCTCTCTCTCTCAAATAAATAAAATCTTTTTAAAAAAATTCAAAAAAATGGAACTTCATTTTTGTTTTAAATTAGTTTTCTAATAGGTAATATATGCAAATCATTAAAAAGTTAGTGCCTGGGTGGCTCAGTCGTTAAGCGTCTGCCTTCGACTCAGATCATGATCCCAGGGTCCTGGGATCGAGCCCCACATCGGGCTCCCTGCTCAGTGGGAAGCCTGCTTCTCCCTCTGACCCTCTCCCTGCTTGTGTTCCCTCTCTTGCTGTGTCTCTGTCAAATAAATAAATAAAATCTTTAAAAAAATAAAAAGTTAGTGGGTACAAATTGTAAATAGTGTAAAATAAGTGTCCCTCCCATTGTCGGCTCTCAGCCATTGTGTTTCCACTCCTCAGAAGCATCCCGTTGTCTTAGATGCGTGTACGTGCATGCATGGTTTTTTATACGAACAGTATAATACAGTTAGCTCTGTTTGTACCTCAGTATTTTATTTTGTTTCTACTTAGTGTATTTGGCAAACACTCTACATAGCTGCCCCAGTTTGCATGGCCACAGCGGTTCCTTCACAGATGCGCCATCCCTTACCTAGCCAGGCCCCTGTTGATCTTGTGCTGGTACAGACACTGAGTACCTTCACATAACGCCATTTCTCATGCTCATTTTGCATCTGTCATGTGTGAGGTTGAACATCTTGAGAATTTGAGGACCAGTTTTCCTTTATATCTCTTCAGCCTTTTTTCCTTCTCGCTGTTGGGTAATTGGTCTTATTCTGAGGCATTTGTAGAAGCTTTTTTTTGTTTTGTTTTGTTTTAAAGATTTTATTTATTTATTTGACAGAGAGAGAGAGAGACAGTGAGAGAGGGAACACAAGCAGGGGAGTGGGAGAGGGAGAAGCAGGCCTTCCGCCAAGCAGAGAGCCCGATGTGGGGCTCAATCCCAGAATGCTGGGATCATAACCTGAGCTGAAGGCAGACACTTAATGGACTGAGCCACCTAGGCGCCCCAGCATTTGTAGAAGCTCTTTCTAAATTAAGTAAATTAGGGGCGCCTGGGTGGCTCAGTTGGTTAAGCGACTGCCTTCAGCTCAGGTCATGATCCTGGAGTCCCGGGATCGAGTCTCACATCGGGCTCCCTGCTCGGCAGGGAGTCTGCTTCTCCCTCTGACCCTCTTCCCTCTCATGCTCTCTATCTCCCATTCTCTCTCTCTCAAATAAATAAAGAAATAAAAATCATAAATTAAGTAAATTAGTCCTTTGTCAATGATTTGAATTGTATATTTTCTAGTTTGTCATATCATTTTGAATGATCTTGCTTGTATGTGTGTAATTTTCAACAGTTGAGGATCATACATGCAGTTTTCCCACACTTTTCACGTGTTGTATTTTTCCATGTCTTTGAGTATTTCTAAATACTGTTTTTGATGGCCAGATAAGAGTCCATTGATGGGTATACCCAAAGTTATACCTGGTCCTGTTGAGAAAAGGACCAGCTTGCTGCTCAGTGTGCAGTTGAGCGGACAGTCCTCCAGAGGGCGCTCCTGGGGAGCACGTGCATTCCCGTGGCTACAGTTTTGGGAGCTGAGTTGATGCCACTTGTTACAGATAGTTTTCATTGATTGTTCCCAATTCCCTCTCACTTCAAAAGTCCTTTCCCCAATGCCCTGAATTGATGTAACTTCTTTTAAAAAAATTTTTTTTTCTGAAGAGATTGAGATAAGGTAGTAAAGCCGAAGTGTATTTCTCTAAAAACATGATGTTTAAGACTAGGAAAAAATATTTGTAACATGTTTGCTAAAGGATTAGTGTTCCTAATATGTAAAGAGCTCCCTCAGAATAACGGGGGAAAGGCCAGCAGCTCATCGGGAAAACTGGGCGAGGTGAACCGTAGAGGAAATGTGGGTGGGTGGTGAACATCTCTCAGCAGCCTGCAGGTGGAAACCAGATGCCCTTGGCTCACCCTCCAGAGGGGCAGGCGTTTCAAAGATGGTCACAGTCCGTGCCAACAAGCCTGTGGGACATGAGTGTGCACACTCCCTGACGGCACTCTGGTTTATGGGAATGGCAACTGCAGGAGCCGTCAGACCCTTGTGTGTGCATCTCTGTGGGGAGCTACCCTACAGACCACACTTGGGATGCAGCCTTTGTACAGGGTGTCCCCTGCAGCCTTGTGTATAATACTGAAGCCCCAGTGACCACCAGGAGTGAGTGGCCTGAGAAATCGTGGTGCATCCAGGTCACAGGATGCTGTATGCTGGTGAGAAGTGCTTTCTGAGATCATTTAATTGTAAAAACCCAAAGAAACGCTGCAGCACCATGTGCATAGTGCCGCCTTGGGTGACTGAAAACCTGTAATGCGCACATAGATGGCTCAAAGTGCGTGTGTCCAGATAAAGTAGGATACACAAGCATATCACCGTGGCTGTGCCTCTGAGGAGGGCACCTGGAACAACTAGGAAATGGGGGTGGGGGGGCACTTAACTGTTCACTCTACCTCCTTTTACTTTAGAATTTTGTACCATGTGCAAGTAAATGTAACACTTAAATTTTTTTTATTATGTTCAGTTAGCCAACATATAGTATATCACTGGTTTTTGATGGGAGTGTTCAACAGTTCATTAGTTGCATATAACACCCAGTGCTCTTCACATCACGTGCCCTCCTTAATACCCATCACCCGGCTACCCCATTCCCCCACCCCCGTCCCTTCTGTACCCCTCAGTTTGTTTCCCAGAGTCCAGAGTCTCTGACACATAAATTTTTAAATATAATAATTATTTGTCCCAGCAATTCCACCTTTGGGGTTCTGTCTTACAGAGTAGAAGCATCAGAACAGAAGGGTTTATGTGTAGAGGTTTTTTACTGTAGCTTTGAAACATAAGTTTTGTTTTTTTTTTTTTTTAAGATTTTTATTTAATTGGGGGCGACTGGGTGGCTCAGTCGTTAAGCGTCTGCCTTCGGCTCAGGTCATGATCCCAGGGTACTGGGATCAAGCCCCACATCAGGTTCTCTGCTTGGTGGGAGGCCTGCTTCTCCCTCTCTCACTCCCCCTATTTGTGTTCCCTCTCTCGCTGTCTCTCTCTCTCTCTCTCTGTCAAATAAATTTTAAGAAATCTTAAAAAAAAAAAAGATTTTTATTTATTTGAGAGGGAGAGAGAGAGCGCAAGAGCAGGGGGAGAGAGAAGCAGACTCCCCGCGGAGCCGGGACCCTGGGATCATGACCTGAGCCAAAGGCAGACGCTTAACCCACTGAGTGACCCAGGCGCCCAGGGGCAGTGCTCTTTTTAAGATGTATTTGTTCACCTCCCCAGGGATTTCAGGAACCTCTACAGAGAGGCACTGTCTCATTTTCCGAGCTCATATAATCAGCTTGGTGATTTGGCATTGAGAAGTTAGCATGTTCTAGAAGATCAGATTGACAGTGTGAGCCCCTGCCCCTGTGCTCTGAGGTGGTGTGTTTTAGTGTGTGTTCACACAGAACATGAGTCTTCAGTGAGACATTTCTCTGATGTATGTTGTGTCCCCAGAGGCTTGGTCGTTAGCGTTAACCTGTGTGCTTAAGGTTCCATTTTTCTTCTCTTTATTAGGAAACCATAAATACAGGCCCTTTTGTGATGCGCTCCACGTGTCGGAGATGTGGGGGCCGAGGCTCCATCATCACGACTCCCTGCGTGGTATGCAGAGGAGCAGGACAAGCCAAGCAGAAGAAGAAAGTGGTGATCCCCGTCCCTGCCGGTTGGTCCTGGGCACCTCCATGCACTAGGGGCTGGGAGAGCTGAGGCCTTTGTTTCCTTGTGATTGGGCTGTTGGAGAAGCTGTGGTTAAGGGCCTAGAGCCCTGGACTGGAGGGGCGGACTAGAATCTCCTTGAATTTTCATCTTTGCACTAGTTATGCTACGGGCTACCCTTGCATGCCACATTGGGCAGAAGGGACCTGACATGTCTGCTGTGCTCCTGTGGGGCTCCTCCACCTTCCATCAATGAGACCAGCATGGTCCCCGCTGCCAGCCCAGTCTGCACCACCACTCCTCCCTCCTGGCCCCCAGGGGCAGCCTGTGACTGCTTTCCCCAACTGGCTCTTTCTCCTGGGGCGGGCTTTCCCCTGCAGGGTGATCATGTCACTCGCCCTGCAGAGCATGCTGTGACTGTTGGGGTGAGTAATGCCTCCAGTCTCAGCCCCTACTGGCCTCTGCAGCCTCCCGTCTTGTTAGTCTCCCCTGGTTGCCTACCCTGCGGCCTTCCTGACTTTCACGTAGCTCCTTGAACAGGCTGCCTTCCAGGACAGAGCAGCGTATACCACTCCCTGTGTCTCAAGCTCACTTTCCATCTTCTTTTCAGCAGGCTAACTCTTCTCCCCAAGCTCCTAGCGCGAGTGTCACTTCCCCGGGGCAGCCTTCTGGAACTCTCCCTGTTCCTTACGTGTCCTTTGTCTTTTCCTTCGAAGAACATGACCCTCTTTGTAATGATGCGTTTGTTAGTGTTAACTCTTTGGTCGATAGCTGTCTCCCCTACTAGACTCTGAACTCACTGAAATACTATGCAGACTGGTAGGAGCAGAGGTCCAGTACACTTGGATAAATGAATAGAAGGTGCTCTTGTTTGCTTATCAATTGCTGTATTTGCACCCTTGAAAAGTTACACTCGTTGGTTGTACTGTGGGTAATTGTGTTGCTCTTCATAGGCATGAGTAAGGAAGTCAGTGGTTTGTAAATGGGTCTAGGGCAGAAAATTCCTTGGGAGGTCCCAAGGTAATTCTTCCCTTTTGAACTTTTGTTCTTCCTTATAGGAGTTGAGGATGGCCAGACTGTACGGATGCCTGTAGGAAAACGGGAAATTTTCATCACGTTCAGGGTAGGTGCTCTGCCTATATGGCTCCTCTGCAGTCCTCTCCTTCTGGGTGTGGGTGTAGCCTGGGCTTCTCGCTAGAGAGAGGCTGGCACTTCATGGGAGCATATCTGGCCATCTGCGTTTCTTAGGGCAACAGTGGCCACCTTGGTATGGCGGTTAAACATGCGTCACGTCAAACCTTCGTGCTAGGTTTGGACAGAGCAGTTTCCTCAAGATGTTTACAGGTTGGAAACATTGCACACATAAAAATGCAGAACACATCTTGTGTTTTTAGCTTATGTATTGAATTGTTTGTGGGGATAGCGAGTACAGCTTTACGTACCATGTGCAGGAGCAGACCTGGTTTTCTGGAACAGGGGGATGGCGAGGGGGATAGCGCCCTGTCCCCGCAGCCCTGCCAGGTGCACGCTTGAGGAAGGCCACGCGGGCTGCGTGCGAGACTCCTTCACTCGTAGCAGTGAGACTCTGACAACAGCCTACTGCCCTCAGAGAAGAGGGAGAAGAGAGTGGCCGAGTGCACCACACGGGGACCAGAGTGCCTCAGAGCAGCCAGAGGAAGAAACCGGAGCCACACGTGTCAGCACGACACATCTCGAGACTTCTCAGTTACCAGTGAGGGAAGGAAAGCAGATTGCAAGCAGAGGCAGGGAGGGACACGGTCAACGGTTCACATGGAGATGGTGATATGTATTGTTTGGGGACACGTGTGTATATGTAGGAACGGTCATTCCTCCATTCATCGTGGTGGTCACTCGGGTGGGGGAAGGGGCCGGGAGGGTTGGTCCCTCAGCTGGGCTGTGCGCATTTGTGTGTGTGTGTGATGTTATTTACTTTGCCTGTTCATATGTGTGTGAAATACTTCATAATTTAAAAAAAAGATAAAAATACTGTAAAGGATGAACTGCTAGACAAGGAGATGCAAGACAAAGGTGACCTGCTGGACGCCAGGCTCTACAACAGGTAGACCCCGCTCCCATGTGATAATAGACAAGAACACAGAGAGGGGGCATGGCTGCAAGGCAAGGAGTGTCTTTGACACCCAAAAGTTCTTATAAAGTCAGAGTCATTCCCGTGCTGCCCATCTTTTTTTTTTTTTTTAAGATTTTTGTTCATTTCAGAGAGAGAGCACAAGCAGGGGGAGCTGCAGGCAAGGGAGAGGGACGAGCAGACTCCTCGCTGAGCAGGGAGCCCGATGCGGGACTCAATCCCAGGACCCTGGGATCATGACCCAAGCCAAAGGCAGGCGCTCAACCGACTGAGCCACCCAGGCGCCCTGCCCATCTGTCTTGAGGGTAGTTTGTACCAAATGACTGTTAGGAGAGTAAACTCTTTGCCTTTGTAGATGTTACTAGTCTGTGTAAACCTTCCATTAGAGTAAGATTTTTGTTGTAATGTTCAAAAAGCCAATTTTACCTTTTTATTTGTCAGTTGAACGACTTGATCTGAGACTGACACTCTTGCATTGCAGCGTAGAAACAAATCTGATGTAACTCCTGGAGCCTGGGGCCACATTCTGCTTTGGTGAAAGTACATTCTCTCCCTCAGTACTCTGTTCCTCACACAGAAGCAGCGTCACCATAATGCATGTCAGGGCCTGTGCCCAGGCTGCTGGGATGTGGGGCTGTTGTCCTTCTCAGGGAGGACTTCTCCACCCATGACTGCATCTTGTGCTTGGCCCTAGGTGCAGAAAAGCCCTGTGTTCCGGAGGGACGGTGCAGACATCCACTCCGACCTCTTTATTTCCATAGCTCAGGCTCTTCTTGGAGGGACAGCCAGAGCTCAGGGCCTATACGAGACCATTACCGTGACGGTAAGAGGGCGGGGATGTCTTTGCCAGTCTTGTACTTCATCACTCTCTTTTTTTCTGAAACAGCTGAGAAGTGGCAGAACCTGTGAGCAAGTAGCATGTCGGGGACTCAGAGATGAGGTCTGGGGGAGGCAGGAGGAAGGTCAGGCCATTCCTTGGGTTCGAATCACAGACTGTGGGCCTTGACTGTGGAATCGCCGGGGAAGGCAGTTCCTGGGTCGAATCTGCTCCTCTACGGGCACCAGGCCCCAGGCCCCTCTGTGGGCCTTGCCTCCTCCCTGCTCTTACTCTCTGTGCTCCCACACTTCTCCTTGTGGGCTCATCTCCCCAAACCGCCTGCTTGCAAGTCCCCGTCACAGGCTCTGCTCCGGATGGACCCCAGGTTAGCCAGTTTCCATGTGGTTGTCTAGAAACCTGAATGGCAGTTCTTTCCTAGGAGTAAGTCTTTATGTAGTGAAATGTTTCTATTTGAGTAACTGGAGACCAAGGCAAACCACAGATTTCCTTTCTTTATAGATCCCCCCTGGGATTCAGACAGACCAGAAGATTCGGATGAGTGGGAAGGGAATCCCCCGGATTAACAGCTATGGCTATGGAGATCACTACATTCACATCAAGATAAGAGTTCCAAAGTGCGTGCCCATGTAGCCATGGTGAGGTCCGCCCGATCTCCGCACCTTCCCCACCCAGCAGGGCCCAGTGGAAGGCTTTTTACCTGCTGGGCCCTGTGCTGGCCTCCCGGCCTGGGCCCGCTGTCCGCTGCTGTGAGCACGGAGGCTTGTACAGGCTTGTGCTACTTCCTTCCTCTAGCCAGGTGTGTCCTGCCTGAGTTCCCCCTTGCAAAGTGGGCACAATAAAAAAAAGTGGACTCATTAGCTGCCCAAAAATTGAGTAATACGTGGGGCACATGTGGCTGTAGCTGCTGTTGTCAATTTTGTTATTACTGCTGTCAGGGCACTAGGGGTCTGCTGGGAGAGGCAAATCTGTAACTGGATCATGGCACGTGACATCTGCATCCTCTGGGAGGAAGGTCTGAGCACAGTGCTGGGGCGTCCCACCCCTCTGGGGAAGACTGACTTAACGTGACTCCTTTTAGTTAGTTAACTTCCTACATAAGACACTTGTGAGGCCTCCCACCCTCTTTTAAGTAAACTGTTTAGTATTTATGGCAGCTGTTTAAAAACAGCTTAGGGTATTTTAGGAGATTTTCTTCTGTCTTAATGCTGTGCTAATTTTCAGGTGAGCAGCAAGGATTTGACAGTTTGATAGGTGATGGGGTGCTCACTGTGATGAGCATAGCAGTTTCCATTTTCTTGATGGAAGCTTTGTGGGTTTGGCTCTTAGGTTCAGGGTGTGTCTCCCTGCCTAGGTCAGGGGCCCCACATTTCCCACATGCTGACATGGGAACTGGCCAAGCCCATCATTAAAGGGCTGCCTGGAGGAAACACTCAACTGTGGTCCACAGGAGACTGACAAGCCGGCAGCAGAGTCTGATCCTGAGCTACGCTGAGGACGAGACCGACGTGGAGGGGACAGTGAACGGCATCACCAGCACCAGCACGGGTAAGGCAGCACGGCGACGTGCGGAAGTCCTCTCAGTTGTCGGAGGATGCACGGTTCTGGAGCATGTTGGGGTTTCCACTTGCAGGGAGCAGGGTAGAAAGAGGGGAGCTGGGGCGCCTGGGTGGCTCAGTTGGTTAAGTGACTGCCTTCGGCTCAGGTCATGATCCTGGAGTCCCGGGATCCAGTCCCGCATCAGGCTCCCTGCTCAGCAGGGAGTCTGCTTCTCTCTCTGACTCTCCCCCCTCTCATGTGCTCTCTCTCTCTCTCTCATTCTTGCTCTCTCAAATAAATAAATAAATAAAATCTTAAAAGAAAAACTATAAAAAAAAAAAAAGGGGAGCTGTGAGCTAGGAGGAGCTGAGTGCCAGCTGTGCTCCTGAGTAAAGCCACCCTGACTTGCTCTGTGTGCGCAGAGGTCAGGCGGTCAGAGAGCGCCAGCCCGCCTCCTGCCATAGAGCAGCCGTGTGTCTTCCAGAGCTGCTCTGCTGAGTTCTATCCCCGGTTCTGCCACTTGCCTTGTGACCTTGGGCACAACCCTACATGACATTCCTTGTAGCGGCTGAAGGAGAAGATGGATTGGAAGGCTTTCTGCAGTCCTGACCCAGAGCGCCTCACCGAGACCTCAGTAAAAAAGCCGGTCACGTGACTGCAGATCTGCCTGTGCACAGCAGGTCTGACTCTGAGTTCATCTGGCCATGAGCACATGCCTCATTCACCCTGCGCTCCAGTGTCATGCTCTGTCTGGAGTGTATCTACATGTTAGTGGTTTGACCCCGAAATGCTGGCAGGCGTGAGCTTTGGTGAACGACACTGTGGCTGTGGCATCTCTTCCCGTGGGAGGTGGGGGTGTGCTGCGGAGGAGTGCTGGTCCTCTGTTGGTGGGGACAGGCTGTGCAGGTGCTCTGGCTTCAGCCACCCATGCTTCCTCCTCTTTGCCTCGTCGTGTTTTTGTCTGGGTCCTGCACCCCCCTCCCATGTCCTCAGAGCCCGAATGGTCACTCGGGGCAGATGGTGGGAGTTTCCCAGGGAGTTGGAGGGCTTGGCCTGGGATCCCAGGGGTGGCGGTCCCAGCAGCAACGGCCTCTGCATGGACTTTGTTGAGCTTCATTGAGTCCAGGGGACCAAGTCCTCTGTGCAAAAGCAACCACCACAATTTCTGTCTGTAGCCTGACCAAATGGAATGGTTTGGTGCTTGAACTTTTATATTCTTGTTAACATCCCTTGAACTAAAAAGAAATGGGAATAGCTCTTCCACCTAATTCTGGTTGTGCTCCTCCAGCGTCTTCCTGAATTGCAACCGTTCCCAGTCACCTAGCATGACTTGCTCTGCAGACACCCTAGCTTTCCTCCTCTCCCCACCTACGGGGAGCTTGACATCTGCCTGAGTGAGCCCACGATGGTGACATGGGCCTTGTTCACTATATTAGAATGTTGGTGTTTTTATAAGTTCCTTACTGGTCGTTTAAATTGAGAGTTGGTCATAGAGTCAGCTTATGAGTGTCGTTCTGACCCTTGTGGCTTTCATGGTTCCTTGTTCTGATAGCTCGTTCCTTTGCCCCTTGTTCAGCCAGGCTTTGTTGGGAACCTCACGTGTGCCAGACACTTTGCTAGTTCTTTTTAAATTTTTATTGACATAATTTTGCTGAGTGTAGCTTAACTTTAATATATGCACTGGATGCGTTTTTAAAAGTTGTTTATAAAGTATAGTAGGTATGTCAAATTATTTTTCTTTTCCCATTCACTTTCATTGTCATTTCAGAGTTGTATTCCAGTGGAAAATTTGGCTCCCAGACGTAATTTTTTATTTATTTTTATTTTTTAAAAAATTCATTTGGGACAGAGGGAGAGAGGGAAAGAGAGAGAGAGAGAGAGCATAAGCAGGGGGAGAAGCAGGGGGAGCAGCAGAGGGAGAGGGAGACTCCCCGCTGATCAGGGAGCCCAATATGGGGCTTAATCCCAGGACCCCAGGATCATGACCTGAGCTGAAGGCAGATGTTTAACCAACTGAGCCACCCAGGTGTCCCTCAGATCACTTTTTTAACAGCCTCCAAATACATATGAGTCAGGATGTCCTTGGAGACTGATGAGAGTCATCACAGATAAAAATTGATTCCTGGGTGTCTTTGCTTTCGTTAGGGGAAGGGGCACCTGGAAGGCATTTGGGATAGATACAGTTACATAGGAAACTGACCTAAAGCTTTGGGGGGATTTAGTATCCCTTGATTATTTTTGGTTCCTAATGCAGCTGGTGAAAACCTTAATGGCTGAGCCTAACTTCTTTCCTGGTCTGTGAACCAGAAAGTCCAGAAAGTCGCGGTGTGCTTAGGGACTTTTAGGCTCGAGGCTAAGCAGTAGGACACGGGGAATCAGGACAGTCTGATGTTACTGTGTGACTTTTTGAGTTAAAGACAGTGTGGTTTATTTATGTTTCTGGATCATCGTTAATTCTTGGTGATAACACACATATGTACTTTTAACTGTAAGTGTAGAAACCAGTTCCAGAGCTGATTATTTGGGTATCCCACCTGCTGTTTCTCTTCTCTGACATAGTTGACGGTGTTGACCTTTACACAGGGTGGAGGCAGGAAGAAGATGAAGGGAAAGACATTTTAATAGAATGAGAGGTACTCTTGCTGGTTCAGCCTGTGCGTGTAGATGGCTCAGGGAGTCAGGCTGTCAGTATAGACCTGCACCTCCGCCTGTAGGGTGACCCAGTCCCTCAGAAATCAGATCCTGGAGTCCCGTTGGCCTCTTTATTCAGGCATATGTTCATTGAGCATTTGTTTTGTGCTAAGAAATGATGTGCACAGACAGGATCCCTGCCTTCAGCCAGCTTACAGATAACGGGAGAAGGTGGCAAGCATTGAACCCCAGATATGTGCCAGACCCTCCTCATAACACTAGGACTTTGTGCTCATGGAGAAAACATTTTGGCCCCAAAACGTGGCACATATTCATGGGATGAGTATTACCTGTTACTCTCCCCTGGTATCACCTTATATATAAACAGCCATCAAGCAGTTCTGACTTGGGATCCCTGCCTGTAGTAAGCTGGCATGTTCTTTGAATCCCCCAGCACCTTGCATAGCACCTGGTGCAAGGCTGCTCATAGTAAATGTTGGCTGAGTTTATTTGAATTCATTTTCCTAACCATCAGCTGAGAGATGCTCTGAGGGATGGGAGTGTAAGCCCTTCTCAGGAAAGAGGAGACCTGTGTCCTCACCTTGGACCTCTGTCTGTGTTGGCTGGGCAGCCCCTCTGGCTGGGGTCACCTTCTGAAGGTGTAGACTAGAAATGCTCGTGTAATGCCCATTCAGCTGGAGTGGGGCTTCCACCATGGGCGTTTCCTCTTCTAAAGGCAAAAATCACATACTGGCTGTATTTACAGAAGCTTCAGAAGCCAAGTGCCCTTGTTGGTATACCAGTCCTGAGATCAGCAGGCACCTGAGTGTCCAGGATATCCTGTAAGGACACGTCCCTCCTCCTGCCCCAGGCTAGAAAAGCAGTGTGTTTATAGACTTTGTCATCTGTGTACATAGTTTATTCCTGATGCTTGGTTCAGAATTTTAAATTCAGTGTTTATATCCTTTGATGTCCCTGCCAGTAAACCTTACTCCTGAAGGAGACTGTAGTCCTTGTATCCAAATTTAAAATAGAGATGAGGGGCGTCTGGGTGGCTTAGTCGGGTAAACGTCTGCCTTCAGCTCAAGTCATGATCTTGGGGTCCTGGGATTGAGCCCTATGTTGGGCTACCTGCACAGCGGGGAGTCTGCTTCTCCCTCTCTCTCTGCAGCTGCGCACGCGTGCTCTCTCTCTCTCTAGCAAATAAATAAAATCTTTAAAAACATAAAATAGATGAGATGGTGTTCCTGGTTGTAGGGGGTAAGAATTTCTGGACGTGTGTCTGTTTTGTTGTTTGTTTTTTTGTTGTTGTGAATCATTAACCAGTTAACTAGATGCTTTTTCTGGGGACTTTGGCCACTGTGGCTCACATGCCTATCGCCATGGGGCATAACTGCTTCCAGCCTTCCGGGTGACAAGGACAGCAGAGTTGGAGGAGGAGGGTGACAGCAGTCTTGAGTGTTTCTGTGCCCCATCGTGACTGGTAGCTAGCAGCTTGGGTTCTGAGGTCCGCTGATGCGGGGCCCTGCTCTGCTGTTACTAGCTGGAAAGCCTTAGGCAAATCACTTCCCTCTCCAGGCCTCAGCAGTAGCATCTGTAAGTTGGAAACGATAATAGCACGTACTTCATGGGGTCCTTATATGATCAAATGAGATTAAGTAGGGAAAGCATCTGACATGGTACTTGGCCCGTGTTAAAAGCTCTGCCAGCTCTAACATAGCGATGCATGGACACACACAAAAGATTTGTCATCCCCGTAACAAGAACACGACGAAATTCAGTATTCTTGCTGTCCTGTGTCTGAGGAGGCCCAGGAGTGATGGGAAATTCCTGGTTTGTGTGTTGCTTTGTGTTAGGAGGGTCTTTGTTACTTAAGCCTTTATGTAAGAACGGGGACAGAAGGGACTAAGGGAAGGCACACATGACCTTGTCATCTGTGGTAATGGCACCTCTGCTGTGGTGATTACTCAGTGCCCAGGTCCTCCGTGGGGGGCCCCTGGGAGTCGGGGATCACCCGGCCACCTTGGCTTTGGTGATTGCTCTGACCTTGGTTAGCACATCCTTGTTTCGGGCCACTGCTCTCTCTCTCAGCTCTGAGAGCATGCCAGGTGCACGGGACTGCCCAGGGGGCTGAACCCAGGATGGTCCTACCCACCCCTGCTTGGAGATTGGTACCCTGGCTGAGACCTTGGGGACCGTGACCATTTCTTCCTGTGCCACGCACCGTACTTGGCATATGCGTCCTAGCACATCAGTGATGTGCCCTACAGTTTAAAATGCTGAGTATGGGTGCATAGTCTAGCTCATGGCATTCGTATGCCCTGCCTGCCCGCTGGTTGGCAGATCTTGAAAAGGATGTGCTTATGTGGCGGCCTTGATTGTAGCCTCTGCCTGGGCCCTGAAGATATAGCAGAGCAGCTTCCCTTTGTCTGGAGCATCTGGCTCAGATGCTTTTTTTTTTTTTTTAAGATTTTATTTATTTATTTGAGAGAGAGAGAGAGAGAGAGAGATAGCGAGAGAGAGCACGAGTGGGGAGGAGAGGGAGAAGCAGGCTCCCTGCTGAGCGAGGAGCCGGATGCAGGGCTTGATCCTAGGATCCTGGGATCATGACCTAGGTTGAAGGCAGCAGCTTCACCGACTGAGCCACCCAGGTGCCCCTCAGATGCTCTTGATAGGGAGTTTGCCCAGTGACATACAGGGTCCCCTGCTGCCATCGTTATAGGTTAGAAGAATCACATGTGTTGTGGGATTCCACGAGGCAGGGAGTCCCCTCCTTGAGTGTCCCGGAGACGTTAGGTGCACACGTATGGAGCATGGAAGCTGGTAGGTTAGTCTTGGCACATGTTCTTCACCTTACAAGAGTCAGTGGCAAGGTTTTTAAGAGCTTGGGTTCTGGACCTGACTGCTTGGCTTTGAACTCTGTTCTCCCTCCCACCTACCAGCTCTCTCACCTTGGGCAAACTACCTAACCTCTCTGTGCATTTTTGTTTTGTGTTTTATTTTTTTTCATCTGTGAAATTTACTTGTAAAGAATTAAATGAGCTCCCGTGAAATCTCTGTGGCCTCGCCTGGACGGCATCTGGCACTTGGCAGTTGTGACAGTTGTTATGATAGAGGTAGCTGGTCATTGTCCCTCTCTGTGTCTTGTTTCCCTATTGTGGGCCATTGACTTGAGCAGTTGTGATACACTAAAGCACAATGTGGCCCTTTTGCTTCAGTCATCTGACAGGCGAGGCTGCCCTGACCAGCCTGGGAATGGTCCCCTCCCCTCTCAGGCTGGTGCTTGGTGGTTTCTTGAGTGACCAGCCCCTGGGTGGCCAGGTGTGGGTAGGCGGGGTCAGGGATGGGACTCCTGGAGGTGGCGCCCTTCACCCCAGTTCTTTCTGCTGTTTGTGCCCAGGTGGCAGGACCATGGATAGCTCCGCAGGAGGCAAGGCTAGGCCTGAGGCTGGGGAGGACAAGGAGGGATTCCTTTCCAAACTTAAGAAAATGTTTACCTCCTGATACCTAGCCGAGGTAGGAAAACCCTGAGGTTTCTTCCCCTTTGTATCCCTGTGAACTAATCCCTCCTTTCCCTCACTTTAACCAATATCGTACCCCTGCTCCCTACTCCCAGCCTTGGAAGAGGTGCCAATCTAGGTGTGGTGTATCTGGCTCTACTCAGAACCAGGCCTCCTGGTCTGTGCAGATGCCTGCATCAGGGCAAGGTGGCAGCCTCAGCCAGCAGCGCTGGGCTGAACCCTACCGCCCCAGCCGGCCTTCTGTCATGCCCACTTTCTGGAGAGGTTGCACTGGGGGGGGGGGCCACCTCACAGCCCTCCTTCCACCAGCTGCCAGGGAAACCAGGCTGCCCACGGTCACAGAGGGCAAGTCATAGCAGAGCCAGGCCTAGAACTCAGATCTCCCCAGCCTCCTGTCTGATTCATAGCACCCATCCTGCCTGGGAGGCGCAGGGCCATGTAAACCTCAGGGGGCTGCCGGGAGTCACGCTTGCTCACTGTGATGTCTTGGGACTTGCTTTTCACTTCTTCTGGTCCCTGGTGGCTGGGACTCCTGGTGCAGCCCCCTCCCAGGGATGACGGAAGCTCACCCACAGGGTTCTTCCTCCTGGGATGCTGGTGAAACGTAACCATTTGTGTCTTGGCTCAGGAAAACGGTCCACTGGAAACTAGGCCGGGAGTAGCAGCCCCTCCTCATGGCCAGGGCACCAGAAGGATTCCAGAATCAGCAGCACCGGGCCCCTTCCTGCAGAGGGCAACAGCAAAATCATGTGACAACATACGTCTCCACTGAATGGTCACGGGACAGCCCCTGGCAGTAGGGTGTGGCACGCGTAAGGGGTGGTAGAACTTTCCTGTCCATGGGTAGGTAACGTGGCCTCTTCTGGCTCAGGCGGAATAAAACAACTGGACCATCTTTCAGAGCTAAAACTCTAATTTGGAATCAAATGTGGTGATACTAGTTAAAGAATTAAAGGCCATGCTTACAGCTTAAAAATGAAGCCTTAAGCTGCACCGAGTCATGAAGTGATTAATTTCCCTCTCGGCAAACCTCCGAGAGGTTCTGGAATGAGTCTTTCCTTCCAGGTTGTCTTTCTGAGGAACCTGGGGCCTGCACGCCCCACCACATCATCCATCCTTCAGCAGAGACGTCCTATTTCCTTCCTGGAGTTTGTTTTAATTCCCAAAGATCCCAAGCAGCTGGAACATGGGCACCTTGGGGCCTGGGGAGGCACATACCAAGGGCGTCCCTGGAGATGCCATTCCTGACCATGTGGGCCGTGATCTTTATCAGGACGGATAGTCCTTCCTTCCACAGTGTGTGGGGTGACCTCTTGTCCCCGACTGTTGAGTTCTGTTGTTCTAAGCCAGGTGTGGGGCTCCTGCCCTTCCGCTGGACCACAGGTGGTCACGGCTGCAGTCTGGGCCCAGCAGGCTAACAGCCTGTTAACCTAGTGCCCTGGCCCCTCTGCCAGGGGCTTAGTTCTCACCACTCACACTGTTGACATCTGTTTTCAGAAGTGTGTGTAAGTTTTTCAATGCTGAGAGTCATCATCTTCTGTAGAAATGTTTGTTCAGAAAAGGAAAGCACAGTCTGAGCAGTTGAAGGTTTCACCGTCCAGCCAGAGCAAACCACAGTCCCTCAGAATCGGCTTGTAGGATGTACGGGCTCCATGTGTTTCCAGATCCTACCCCTGTGGTAAGACAGGCTAATGGAGAAAACTTATGAATACTTTTTGTTTTCCTTCATAATTTACTAAAATAAAGTATCTATTACTCTCTGATCTAAGAATGTAAAATGATTCTATATCAATGTAAATAAGATATTACTGCAAAAAGATACTTAAAGCATAAATTGTGGTCATTTCTTCTTTGAAATTTGACTTCAACCCTCCTTCTACAGGGTGCTTAGCAGTGGGGTTGCTGGTGTTCTGTCTGCTGACAGGGCTGTCCCACATCACTGCTGGCCTTCCTGGGGCCGGCTGGAGAGGTAGCTGGCCTTGTCCATGGAGTTGCACCGGCCTTGGAGCATATGCACACTGGTGGCTGGGTGGTGCTCTGACAAGCCCTGGCCTCCCAGCCCAGATCCCAGAGCAGGGAGCTTGCCATGGGACAATGTGCTGATTGGATTGAATGTTCTGAAATTCAGAGAGCCCATGAGAAGATGTGCATGTCACTGTCTCCCTCACTAGATTTTTTTTTTTTAAGATTTTATTTATTTGAGAGAGAGAATGAGATAGAGAGCACGAGAGCAAAGAGGGTCAGAGGGAGAAGCAGACTCCCCGCTGAGCAGGGAGCCCGATGCGGGACTCGATCCCGGGACTCCAGGATCATGACCTGAGCCGAAGGCAGTCGCTTAACCAACTGAGCCACCCAGGCACCCCTCACTAGATTTTTTTGCCCTCTATTAACAGTGATTAATTAATTAATTAATTAATTAATTAATTATTGTGTTAAAATTTTTGTTCATTGTAGTTTAATTAGTTGGGGCTCCCAGCTGAGGCTGTCTCACAAAAGCCCCGATGCCCGGCACAACCAGAGTGGCCCTGAGCACAGAGCTCAGACCCATCCCGGGGCTCTGGGCTGAGCAGGTGAGCTGTG
The DNA here is from genome assembly GCF_003265705.2 of Callorhinus ursinus. Lineage (NCBI taxonomy): Eukaryota > Metazoa > Chordata > Mammalia > Carnivora > Otariidae > Callorhinus > Callorhinus ursinus. Next base: position 12,384,629 of record NW_027397075.1, on the reverse strand, counting down.
GGAGCCCTTGTGGGGCTGGGTGAAGAGGTTGGAAAGAGCTGGTGGGCACAGAGAGGAGTGGAGAAGTAGGTGGGGAGGGAAAGGTGCACGAGTGGATGAGGCTGACCTGGGCAGTGGAGTCTGGCTCCAACCCACTGGCAGGTCTCTGCTTGGATTTGTTTCCCACCTGAGCCATTCTCTTCCTCTTGAGGCCTTTGGGTTTGGGTGGACTTGAATGCTTGCTTCTCTGTCATGAAAACCCCTCCTCAAAGACGACAATCCCCTCCAGTCTCACAAGCTTCTTGGCTACCTGGGTGTCCAGAGACTGCCCCACCCTCACTCTGCCCTTCTGCTGCACTGGGGTCTGTCACTGAATTCGGATACTTATCACTCTTGCTGAGGTATGTTTTAGCGCTGGGAAACCTGTACTTTGTATTTCTTATTTTTTTTTGGATCTTATTTTAATTTTCTAAATTTTTTTACTGTTTAAAGATTTTATTTATTTGAGAGGGAGTGGGAGTGATCGAATACAAATGGGGGGTGGGCAAAGGGAGAAGCAGATTTCCCGCTGAGCAGGGAGCCTGATGCGGGGCTCAATCCCAGGACCTGAAGATCATGACCTGAGCCAAATGCAGACGCTTAACTGCCTGAGCCACCCAGGTGCCCCCAAAGATCTTATTTTTAAGTAATTTCTACACCTATGGTGGGGCTTGAGCTCACAACCCCAAGATCAAGAGTCACACACACTACCAACAGACCCAGCCATGCGCCCCATCTTTTTTTTTTTCTTTAAAGATTTTACTTAGGGGCGCCTGGGTGGCTCAGTCATTAAGCATCTGCCTTCGGCTCGGGTCATGATCCCAGGGTCCTGGGATCGAGCCCCACATTGGGCTCCCTGCTCAGCAGGAGGCCTGCTTCTCCCTCTCCCACTCCCCCTGCTTGTGTTCCCTTTCTCGCTGTGTTTCTCTCTGTCAAATAAATAAATAAAATCTTTAGAAAAAAGATTTATTTGTCAGAGAGAGAGAGTACAAGCAGGGGAAGGGGCAGTGGGAGAGGCAGAGGGAGAAGTAGGCTCCCCACTGAGCAAGGAGCCCAATGCGGGTCATGATCCCAGGACCCTGGGACCATGACCTGAGCCAAAGGCAGACACTTAACGACTGAGCCACCCAGGCACCCTGGGCATCCAGATTTTTATGTGGAGATTGTAGTTACTCCATTTTTGAGGTAACCTGTATTCTACAATTCACCCATTTAAAGTGTACAATTTAGTGGATTTTAGTTCAGTGCTGTGCAACCATCACTACAATTTTAGAACAGTTTGGTCACCCCAAAGAGAAATCCTACGTCCATTAGCAGTTACTCCCTATTTCCCCAGGTCCCCCAGACCTGGCAACCACGAATCTGCTTCCTGCCTCTATGATCTGCCTATTCGGCACATTTCATATAAATGGAATCATACAGTATGTGACCTCTTCTGGTTCCTTCTGGTTTCACTTCATATAATGTCTCAAGGTTCATTCCTTTTGTAGCATGAATCAGTTCTTATTCCTTTTTATGGCTGAGTAAATTCCATTCTGTGGATAGACCACATTTGTTTTCCATTCATTCCCTGATAGGCATCTGAGTTATTTCCAGTCTTTGGCTATTATCAATAACACTATGAAAGCTGTCTCATTTTAAAAATGTTGGCAGCTACTTAGATAAGGTACTTAGGAGTAGTCAAGCTCATAGACACAAAGTAGAATCGTTTATGGGGGGCCAGGGGGTGGGTGGGGTGGGGAAGGGAATGGGAAGTTAGTGTTTAATAGGAACGGTGTTTGGGAAGATGAGAAAGTTCTGGAGATGGATGGTGGTAAGGGCTGTACAACAGTGAATATAATTAATGCCACTGAACTGTACGCTTAAACATGACTAAAATGGGGGGCATCTGAGTGGCTCAGTCAGTTAGGTGTCCGACTTTTGGATTCGGCTCAGGTTGTGATCTCCGGATCCTGGGATCAGGCCCGTGTCAGGCTCTGTTCTGAGCATGAGTCTGCTGGAGTTTCTCTCTCCCTGTCCTTCTGCCCCTCCCTGTCTCTCTCTTGCGCTCTCTCAAATCTTAAAAAAAAAAAAAAAAAAAAAAGACTAAAACGGTAAACTTTGTATTTTACCACAGTTAGGAAAGTGAGAAATGACACCTAACTACTGTATTTCAGGCACCAGATTTCAGAAAACCAGGCACGCATGGCATCCATCCAGCTGGGCCACCTCCACCAGCAGCAGGGGGTTGTGGTGCCTGGAGTCATCCCCTCTGTGTGGTGCTGAACCAGACTCCCCAGCACTGGGTGTGACCCACGTGCACGTCCTTCCTGTGATGACGGCAAAGGCAGGGCACCTCAACTTCAGTGTCCAGGGTGCGGGAAGGGCTGGGTTTCTCTCCAGCCCCATTTGGTTATTGCCAAGAGACAAGAGAAGAGGGTCGACATGAAAGTCTGTTACAGATCAGATGGTTTAAAATACTAGGATTGGGAGTGCCTGGGTGGCTCAGTCGGTTAAGCGTCTGTCTGCCTTTGGCTCAGGTCATGATCCCAGGGTCCTGGGATGGAGCCTGGCATCGGGCTCCCTGCTGAGCAGGGAGACTCCTTCTGCCTCTCCCCCTGCTTGTGCTCTCTCTCTCTCAAATAGATGAAATCTTTAAAAAAACAAAATACTAGGATTATTTTGTAACATACCTTATTTTTTAGAACAGTTTTAGGTTCTCAGCAAAACTGAGAGGAAAGTACGGAGATTTCCCATACACCCTCTGGCCCCACATGCGCAGCCTCCCCTACTATCAACACCGCCAGAGCGGGACACTTGTTCCAACTGATAAACCTGTACTGATACGTCATCATCACCCAAAGTCCACGGTTTACATCAGGGTTCGCTTTTGGTGGTGTACGTTGTGTGGGTTTGGACAGATCTATCATGACATTATAACATCATAGAGCAGTTTTACTGCCGAGGATTTGGGTTATGTGCACAGTGTGGATAGTTCATAGCACGTGGAGCATCCTGATTGTTGCGCACAGTTCTACTTCACTAGCTTTGGGATGTGGACTGTTCCCACTGAGGTCAGCTGCTTTGGCCACACGTGGGATGGGGTCAGTGGGTGCCACCCTTTACAAGGGACAGAGAACAGGCCGAAGGGCACTGGAGCCTAGGAGGGTTTGACCGTGTGTGTCAGGAGAGGGAAGGTGACCCAGAGGTGTCAGACACTGCTTTCACAAACGATCTCATGGTGCCCTTGGAACAGACTGGCCAGGTAGCACCAGGTAAGCAAACTGGCGAGGCTCAGCGATGTGCCCAGGTCCTGTCACTTTGGAACCCAGTGTGGGCTCGCTGGTTTGCTCTGCACCTGGGGCTCCTCCCAGGCTCCGTACTGACCTCCGGCCACTCTCGGATCTCATCACACTGAGTCTCAGCCCCAAGCAGGTGAATTTCCCACCCTGAGACCTGGGGGACTTGGCTCACATAGGGCTGGATGCAGATGGCCTGTCATTCTCTTGGAAGCCCACACTGTCACAGTCTTCCTTCCTGCCCTGTGGGGGAAGAGGGGCTTGCTGCCCTTCCCTCAGACCTCAGAGGCTGTCCCTGTCCCCCTAAAGTAGGCCCCCTCCTCCCATTATTATCTGTGCCACCTCTTCTCTGCAGCCCTGTGTCAATCTATAAGTATTTATGCGTATTTGTATCTGGTTCTCCCACCAACCTAAGCTCCTGAAGGAGGAGAGCATAACCTTTTTGGTTAACGTTGTATTTAGGTTGTCAAACAAATGCTCTTTCAAGTAATCAATGGATTGAATGTATGTGGTGGGACTTGGGTAGGATGGAGGTTATGCAAATCTGTAGACGAAAAACAAGCCTGCCATGGGGCCTCCGGTACATGACCTGTGTTCTCTGGGCGTTGACCTTCCTCTTTTCTAAAGTGAGCAGGAGAAGTCAAACGAGCCCTGCCATTCCAAGCCTGTGCGCACACCACCAGTGAGGCCTCGCTGTCACTTCCTTGACTTTGCCTCCCCCAGCCTTTGCTCTAAGTGCATCACCCGTTTTCAGCGGTGTGCAATCATGGCGACCTCGGCTCCACAGTCTTTCACTGCCCTTCACGTGTTCTGCCTGGCCTATTCTGAAGATCACCCACATCTCAGGGCTGCCGCAAAAGGGGGAAGGCCCCACCCTGGAGGGTGACACCTTCAAGCTCCAAGAAGGAACATGCGGTTGGCCTCACCAGCTGTCAACAGGCATGGCTTGTTGGCTGGCTTAGGGAATCCCCTCTGTGCCCTGGACAGTCCAATGTAGTCGAAGCAGCGGTCAGAGCTGTGGTCACAGCGCTGTCTCTCACCTACTGGATGAAACTTACAACTGCATTTATATCCTGTGTCTTGAGCCCTCCCGCCCCCGGCAGGGGAGGGGTGCTGGGCCCCCACCACTTGATGCTTCCTTTTGGAATTTTCATGCCCCAGCAGCTGCCACCCCAACCCCAGTCCCTGAAACAAAGTCCTCTTCTTTTGGAACCCATCTGTGAGAACAATGGCCTTTATTTAAAAAATAATTTTTTTTGTAACACAAGAACGGATCACTGTGACACCTCCCCATGCCCCCAGACGGGGCTGAGAGGTGGCAGGGTCAGAGACCAGCAAAGTCTCCTTTGTGCTGCTCCAGCCACTGGTCCAGCGTCCTGGCCTTGGGGTTGAGCCTCAGGGTCAGTTCGATGTCACGGTCAGGTTTCAGGGCATAGAAACGGAACATGTTGGCCAGGTCCCGGGCGCCAGGGAAGCCATACTTCTCGTAGTCCTCCGGAGTCGTCTAGAAACAGAGGGGAGTCTGTTGGGTCTGTCAGCACCTCTGTCACCCCAGCTGTGGGCAACCCAGTCCCGACCCAAGTCCTTTCCAGTAAGTTCATCTGAAAACCCTTCTACTAAAAAGATTAAAAGTTCAAAAACCACTGTTTTAAGTCAACTTAAATCCTGTTCTTTCAAGGGGCGCCTGGCTGGTTCAGTCAGAAGAGTGTGCGACCCTTGATGCTGGGGTCATGAGTTAGAGCCCCACATTGCGTGTAGATATTACTTAAAAAAAAAAAATCATAAATCCTTTTGAGTTCTTTTGAGATCATGAGATGGAAACTTCTCAGCCCTTTCCAAACCAGAACTCTGCAAACATCACTTTCTTGCTCAAAAACCAAAGCTATTCCCTTTTCCTGATGAAACTGAATGTCAACTCAGCTCCTGAAATCCTCCACAGCTGCATCAGACCTTTCTTTGTTGAGATGTAATGCACGGCCATTTAGGGCATGTTTTCTAGAGCACCTCCTTGCACTAAGGAAGCACTTAACATCAATTATTCCGTTCAGTCCTAACAACCAGGGAAGGAGATACTATTCATACAACCATTTTATAGATGAGGATACTGAGGCAGAGAGGGTCTGGGACTGTGCCTCAAGGTCACACACTGGTGGGTGTTAAGGGCTGAGAGCAGGATCTGAGTCTGGGGAGTCTGACCCACCTGAAACACGCCCTGCCATGGCGTCCCCATCATTGCTCTGCTCGGGTCTGGGGGCTCTGGGGGTGGTTTTTATCTTTCAATGACTTGGGAGTTTCCCAGATTTTCTTTAATAAAATTTCTTTACTAAGTCAGTCTCACTACCATAATGGGAAGAACCAATAAGAAACAAGGCACCCGGGGTTCTGAACAGGAAGACTGAGGGTCAGCGGGGAGAGGGGGCCAGAGGGCCTCCCACCCTCCCAGCCAGGCCAAGAGGAGACAGGGTGGGGCCCATCTCTCTGGTCTCCTTCCCCTTCCCTCCCTCAAGTCACACCCCAGAGAAGCCCAGCACCCCTTTCTGTTCATGCCTTGCCTTGGACCTTCGTATCCCCTCTTCCTGGAAACTTCCTCGCTAGTTAGTCAACTGTCTAAGCCAGACCTGGCTCCCAAGTACAGCATGACAAAGGTTCACAGTGATGAATTAAGATTTACCCTGCCCGGAGTGAGGGGGCTGCCCGAGATACTGCTTCCCTACCACCCATAAAGCCCCCACTAGGGGTGAGAGTGACCAGACTGGGGTGCCAGAGCCCCCTGGTGGGAGCTGGGACGGCACCCATCCCGGGCCCAGGGCTGCGGGAGCCCACCTTGGCGTTGCGCACGGCCTTCCCGGTGTGCTTGGAGAGCAGGGCGGCGTACTCTGCTGCTGTGTGCTTGCAGGTGCTGAGCCCAATGTTCCGGCCGACGTATTCTTCCGGCATCTTCAGCAGGCTGAGCACCACGGGACCCAGGTCGGTCACAGATATGCCATCCATGGGCACATCACCCATGGGCAAGCCTGGGGGGGGGGAGGGGTGTGCTAGCACATGTTGCTGCCATGCCCACCGCCAGGACACGGGCACAGGTCAGCACAGTGGCAGTGGGCTTCACTCAGGAAACGGGATGCGATCCGAGCTCTGCCACCTTGGCCCCTGTTTACGCCCTGAGCCCTGGTTGCTCCATTTACAGAGGGGGGCAAACGCTGGGCCTGCCTACCCTCCCGGGGCTGAGACAGGAACGGGAAGGAAATGAAGGGGCTGCTCCCAAGCCGCCGGCCCCCGTGCACTCTGTGGTATCTGGGATTCCTGACCTGGAAAGCCAGCTATGCTAACAGGAATGCCGGATGCCACGGCCAGGGACTGGCTCAGAGTGGCACGTGGCAGGTGCTCCCTAAATGTGTGGAGTCGGTGGGTGACTCTACCTGCCAAGGTGGTCTGGTGGCTGGGCAGGCAGAGCAGGAGCACTTGGGTCCTGATGCTTTCCACACCCATGAGAAGGGTCCACCACAGCTGCCCATCACCCAGAGACCTTGTGGGAACAGAGCTCAGCTAGAGTCGGAACACAAGAGGTATCCCCGACCAGCTCTGCAAACTATAAAAGGGCGATGCCAGTGTGCCAACACCAGGCCCAGACTGCTCACCGTCCCTGCTGTTCACGCACAGGGGAGGGATGGCCGGCTGAGGACCCTGGCCAACCACAGGACACAAGCTGCCTAAGGTTCCCTGTAGCCCATTTACAGACGGAGAAGAAAGCGCTTTCCTACTCTGTGACACCTACCACTGGACCTGATCCTCCAAGTCCTCTCCTTACTCCCAAAGGAGAAGTAACAGGTGTGCTCGTCTCTAGGACGAAGCATCGCATGACTGCCTCCTGATAGATTTTCTCATTGCCCCTGCAAGAGTCAGTCACACCCATTTCACAGAGCAGGAAGCAGAGGCCCAGCGAAGTTACATGTTTTGTGCAAAGTCACAGGCCTAACATGAGGGAACCAGGGCTTGGACCTGGAACCATCTGAGGACAAGCCTGTTTTCTACAACACCCACAGCACTCCTCAGAGTGGACGCTCAGGAAGGAGGAAGGGCACTCACTCAGCAAGTAGGTCTTTCCATCAGGCGCTTTCTGGGGCAGAAAGTAGGAGAGGAGGTTCTCAAAATAGCAGGACAGCCGCACACTGGTCATGGGAACTCCAATGTCCCGGAAATATTCCTCTACCTCCCCTTTGCCATCAAAGTGGCCTGCTGCCAGTTTCCCAGCCGTCAGCCTCTTGATGTTCTCCAGGCCGCTGTAGACCACGTAGTGAAGGCCCAGGCGCTTGGCCAGATCGGCCAGCAGCTTTCCCTGGTGAGAAGGAAAGGAGAAGACACAAAGCTAAGAGGGAAGATGTGTGTCCCCAGTCAGAGCCCTGGCTCTCCCACCCCCGTTGCCACTGTGCCTGATGCTAAGAGGCCGACACCACTTCACCCTCTGATAAGGCTCCCTCTTCTGGAATGATGCTCGCACGTGGTACCGCGCCCTCTCACACACCACTGTGAGCCTTCTGTCTTAGCGTTACTTCTCCAGATCACCCAGGTGGTTGTACTTCCCGATATGCTCAAGTGCGGCCCACCCATGTGCACTGTGACGGGTAGGGGTAGGTCTTCTGCTTGGGAGAGGGCTGCACGGAGCTCTCCCGCCTCTGCCTGCTCCATGCAAAGCCATGCTCCTTGAAGGGCCCCAGCAGGCCGCTAAGGAGGTGGTACAGCTCAGGGATGAAGCACAAATAATGCTCAGGGGCCACACCTGCTCTGGAATGCACTAGCCTCGAGATCCTGGACCAGCGACCTAACCTTCTGGCAGCGGTTAAACTGGGACAGCCACACCACCTACCACATAAGAATGTGTAGGGGGTTGAACGGTGGCCTCCAAAAAGATATGTGCACATCCTAACCCCCAGAACCTGTGAATGTGGCCTTATTTGGGAAAAGAAATCTGCAGATATAGTTAAGGAACTTGGTATCATCCCATGTGGGCCCTCAATCTGAGGACAAGGGTCCCTATAAGAGACTGAAGAGGAGACATGGAGAGGAGTAGGCCACATGAAGATAGAGACTGCAGGGATGTGGCCATGAGGAGAGGCAGCAGCCACCAGAAGCTGGAAGAGGCAAGGAGTGGAATCGCCCTTAGACCCTCCTTCTGAAGGCTCCCTGATTTTGGACTTCTGGCCCCCAGACCGGAGAAGAGTCAGTTCCTGTTGTTTTAAGCCACTTGGCTTGTAATGGCGGCCACGGGATGCGAACATAGGCAGTTGGGATAATGAGCCAAGACTGCCATCCATCAGAAAAGCTGTGCTCTCCACTTTGTGGGATGGGCTTCCACATAAGATGTATTCAAAGACAATATCAAGGGGCGCCTGGGTGGCTCAGTCGTTAAGTGTCTGCCTTCGGCTCAGGTCATGGTCCCAGGGTCCTGGGATCGAGCCCTGCATCGGGCTCCCTGCTCGGCGGGAAGCCTGCTTCTCCCTCTCCCACTCCCCCTGTTTGTGTTCCCTCTCTTGCTGTGTCTGTCAAGTAAAAAAAAAAAAAAAATCAAAAACAATATCAAGGCTAAAAACAAGTCTGGAGACCAGTGGTGCAGTCCAATCTCCCTTTATTTTACGAAGGCCCTTTTTCCTAACAAAGCCCAGGGCACGGAAGGCCCACGTCCAAAGCAGGGCTGTGGATGACGCAGGGCTGAAAGCTAATGTGCTGGCCAGTCAGCAGGGGACTCTCCTCTGCCACCACATTCCACAGATCCCTGAGTACCTGTGTGTGACGGGCCCTGTGCAAGTGTCCCCATCTTCAGTGGGATAGAACGATGGCCACGTTTCACGTTCTCTGTTTCCTATCCCTCCCCGTGCCGCCTGGGCTCAATAACCGACTAACTAGAGAGAATGTGCATGGAAAACAGAATAAACCGAAACATACAACACATCAAAGGGGACACGGGGACTTTCTGGGCTGATGGAAATGTGTTCTGATTAGATTGGTAATATGTGAGTATATTTATATTCAAATTTTATCCAACAGTACAATTAAAATGTGTGCATCTTACTATCACAAAATGATAGGTCAACAGAGTTGGTTTTTTAGAAAGTAAAAAGTTACTGGATGACAAAGTAGCCTGGGGCTGGGGGAGGGAGGAACTGGGAGTGACTGCTAATAGGTACGGGTTTCTTTTCAGGGTGACAAGATATTCTGGAATTAGGTGGTGGTGATGGCTGCACAACTTTGAGAGTATACACTGAATTAATACACTTTGAAAGGGCAAACTATGGTGTCTGAATGACATCTAAGCAAAAGTTACTGGAAGAGGAAGCAGCTGCTTCCCGTACTCATTAAAGTCCAGGAGGACTGCATGGAAGAGGAAGGAAAAGGCCTGCAGTGGACAGTGGTCACAGGCAGGATCAGCCCCTCTCTAGAAGTTGGAGCTGCATCCCAGGGAGCTCCTTGTAAGATGCCCTGCTCCTAGGCCAGCCTCACCACATCTTCCCACCTGCCCTCACCTGCTTGACCTCCTGCTCCTGGCTGCAGTTTTCCCAGTAGTTGGTCACAATGAAGGCAGCATGGGCCCCACTAAGGGCCAGCTCCATGCTGGCCTTGTCATCCTGGTCTCCTCGGACCACCTCTGCACCCTGCAGCCTCAGCTCCTTTGCTGCCTTCTGCCCAGGGTCCCGCGTCACCACTCGAACCCTGAACGTCCCATCTTCCAGGAGCGTCCGGGCCACTGAGCCCCCCTGAGCACCTGTGAAGAGACAGAAAGACCTGCAGGGTGGGACCTGCCTGGGGGTCCTGCTCAGGGGAAGCCCCAAAGGGAACGCTCCCCACCAGCCAGATACCCAGACGCTTTTCACCTGTGATCCTCACTGAACGCCTTACACCATTTAAAAAATAACAGCTTTACTGAGATAGAATTCACTCACCTTTTAAAGGGTAGATAATGTGTATTTATTTAAAAAGTATTTTGGAAAATCCATATACTAGTTGGCTGATTTTACCCAGAGTAAACAAATATTTATACTGGGCAACTGAGATTTCTCCCACCATGCACGCATTATACTTGCCTCGAATTTCACCAGTAAGACTCACTGCTTCAGGTCAAATAAATACATAAGGCGTACAGTGCAGTGGTTTTTTGTATATTCAGAGCATGCAACCATCATCACAGTCAATTTGAGAACATTTCATTCCTCCCACCCCCCAAGAAAACCCATGCCCATCAGCACTCACTCCCTATTGCCCTCCCTCTCAGCCCTGGAAACCACTCATCTACTTTCTGTCTCGATCCATCTGCCTATTCTGGATGTTTCACACAAATGGGATCATACAATATATAGTCTGCTGTGTCTGGCTTCTTTCACTTAGCATACTGTTTTCAAAGTTCCTCCATGTTTTAGCAGGCATCACACCTTTTATCAAATGTTTGATACGTGGGACACCTGAGTGGGTTAGTCGGTTAAGCAGCTGCCTTTGGCTCAGGTCATGATTCCGGGGTCCTGGATGCATCGGGCTCCTTGCTTAGTGGGGAGCCTGCTTCTCCCTCTCCCTCTGCCTGCCGCTCCCCCTGCTTGTGCTCTCTTTCTCTCTCTGATAAATAAATAAATAAAAAAAATCTTTTAAAAAATGTTTAAAATGTATTATGGGGCAGCTGGCTGCTTGGGAGGTAGAAAGAGCAACCTCAGGGTCATGAGTTTACTTGTACAAAATATATAAGTAAAATGTATTACAATATTTAACGCATACACAAAGGGATGTCAAAACCCATGTACCCACCCTTTAGCTTAAGAAATATAGTATTACCTACCATCTTCTTCCCCTTTTTTTTTTTTTTTAAAAGACTGAGGGGCCCCAGGCTGTCCCAGTCAAAAGAGCATGCAACTCTTGATCTTGGGGTCATGAGTTTGAGCCCTACTTTGGGTGCAGACATGACTTAAAATTTTTTTTAAAATTAAAAAAAAACCCTTTAAAATAGATTTAAAAATGACTGAGAGGGGCGCCTGGGTGGCTCAGTTGTTAAGCGTCTGCCTTCGGCTTGGGTCATGATCCCAGGATCCTGGGATCGAGCCCCACATCGGGCTCCCTGCTCAGGGGGAGGCCTGCTTCTCCCTCTCCCACTCCCCCTGCTTGTGTTCCCTCTCTCGCTGTCTCTCTCTCTCAAATAAATAAACATCTTTAAAAAATAATAAAATTAAAAAATTAAAATAAAAATGACTGAGAAAATGACAAAAAGTAAAATCATCAAAAGGAATAAAAAATCATCCATAAATATATGGAAGGATTCACAAAAGGCGACAAATATATACGCCAGACACCCCGACCCCGTATAAGAAAATTGGCTGTAGCACTATTTGCAATAGTGGAAATTTGTAGACAAATGACGTGTCCTTGGGTAAGAATCTGGTTAAATAGTCGGGCTCCCTGCTCAGCGGGGAGTCTGCTTCTCCCTCTACCCTTCCCTCCTGCTCATGCTCTCTCTCAAATAAATAAAATCTAAAATAAAAAAGAAAGAAAGAAAGAAAAAAGAATCTGGTTAAATAAGTGATCGATCCATGCCAAAGTGACTGAAAAGAATGTGGCAGATCTGTATGTATGACTTGCACAGGTGAACATGAACTCTCCTGGAGTGGAAAAGGTAAGGTGCAGAAGTACAACTACCCTCACACAGTACTGGTGGGAATGTAAAATGGTGCAGTCACTTTGAAAAACAGTCTGGTAGTTTCTCAAAGGGCTAGACACAGAGTTACCATATGATCCAGCAATTCCAGTCTAAGCATGTACCCCCCAAATTAAAAACTTGTCTACATGAAAATTTGTACTTGAAATGTTCCCGGCAGCATTCACAATAGCCAAAAGGTGGAAACAAATCAAATGTCCATCAATGGATGAGTGGATCAACATGATGTGGTCTACCATAAAATGGAATACTATTCGGCTATAAAAAGAAGTGGGGTACTGATACATGCTGAAAAGTGGGTGAACCTTGGGGCGCCTGCGTGGCTCGGTGGGTTAAGCATCTGACTTTTGATTTCGGATCAGGTAGTGATTCCAGGGTCGCACTGGGTATGGAGTCTGCTTAAGATTCTCTCTCTCCCTCTCCCTCTGCTCCTCCTCCCCACCCCAAACCCAAGAAACAAACAAACAAAAAAACCCAAAGTGGATGAACCTCAAAAACATGATGCCAAGTGAAAGGCGACAAAAGGCGACATCCTGTATGATTTCATTTACAGGAAATGTCCAGAATGAGCAAATCTACAGACAGAAAGTAGACTGATGGCTACCAGGGGCTGGGGAAAGTCCAGAGAAAAGCTAGTGGGTATGAGGTTTCCTTTGGGAGTGACGAAATGTTCTAAAATGGCCTGTGGTGATGGCCAGAGAGCTCTGTGCATATACTTAGACATCAGCGAACTGCACACTTTAAATGGGTGAATTGTACGGTATGTGCTGTATACCTGAAGTTGTTGTATGATTTTATTTTTATTTTTTTAAGATTTTTATTTATTTGAGAGAGAGAATGAGAGAGAGAGAGACCACATGAGAGGAGGGAGGGTCAGAGGGAGAAGCAGACTCCCTGCTGAGCAGGGAGCCTGATGCGGGACTTGATCCTGAAACTCCAGGATCATGACCTGAGCCGAAGGCAGTTGCTTAACCAACTGAGCCACCCAGGCTCCCCTGTTCTATGATTTTAAAAACATATACAGGAAAGAAAAAAAAAACAGATGGGGGCAAAATAAGACCTTTTACCATTTAAAAAAATAATCTTTGTGTCTCTCTAACCTGGTAGGATACTCTAGAAACTTGATGACAGTGATGGATGGGGTTGTCAGGACGGAGGTGGGAGGGAGATTTAGTTTTGGTACTAAGTGGCACATGAACATAGTACCAAAACTAAATCTCCCTCCCGGGATGGGGGCTGTGCGCCCAGGTGCTGCCCCCATCCCGGCCCCACCCCACCCCCAGCCCCAGCCGGGTCAGGGGTTCGAGACGCAGCACCCTCTCTCCAGGCCCCATCCACCCACCCTGGGCTCCGCGGGGCTGTGCTCGCTCACCTGTGGCTCCAAACACCACCACCAGTTTCTTGTCCGCCATGCGAGCCCACGCGGGATGTGCGGTCCCGGAGGCCAGGGGGCGGTGGGACGCGCGAGGTCTGTGATGGGGCCACGGGTCCCTCCTGGGACGACCCCGCGCGCGCACCGCGTGGGCCCAACGGGCGCCAGACACCCCGACCCCGTCCCCCACCTCCCGCACGGTGCACCCGGCCGCCGCGATCTCCACGCCCCAACCCGGGTGGGAAACCTTGGAGCGGGAACGGTGGGCCCCGGGCCTTGCAGCCGAGTTCACCGCCGGGGGGGGGGGTGGAGGGAAGAGGTGTGGAAACTGCGAGAAGGCTGACCCCGCCCGCAGCTCCTGCCCGCCCTGGCAAAGCCGCCCCTCCCCGGTCGTCCTGCGAGAAGGTATCCCAGGCTGCGCTGCTTCGGGACTCCCAGGGTCCGGGCCCTGACTCCGCGCGGAGCTGACCCGCCATCCCCCCCTCGGCGGGCATAGATGGTTCATTCCGGATCGCGCGAGCCTGGGCGTGCGTCCGCGCCGCGCGGCCCGGGCGGCTTGGGCGCCTGGATTTGCCGGCCTCCTGGGCTCCCCAAAGTGTATGTGCGGAGCGGCTTGGCGGGCGGCGGGCGGTGAGGCCTACGGAAGCAAAAAAAATAAAAATTAAAAACAGAAACAAAACACATGGCTTTATCTTGCATGAACATCTGGAACTTGCAGATACGGGGTGTCACCCAAAGATAATTAAACAGCATCTGGGACTCTCAACCCTCAAGGCTCAGAGTTCTTGCAAGCCTGACTCACCTTTGAGGTTGCGACTAGTTGCACTGATCTGAGTTATTTTTAGCAGAAAAAGTGAGATTTCTCTGTGTTCAACTAAAACTCAAAAATGGCCCTGTTGCTCCTCCCCTGAAAACTTATTACTGGGTAATAATTTTTTTTCCTTTCATTTACTCATTAATTTCAAAATGTGTATTGACCCATCCGGGAATGTCAGCTTCGGAACAGCAGGCGCATCTCTGTATTCACTGCTCTATTTCCAGCACTTAGCACAGCACCTGGCATGTAGGCGCTCAATAAATATTTGCTGATTGACCCGTTGTCTAAACATCTAGACACTGGAGTTCCCGGGATACCCAACTAAAACTGGTGCTGTTTTCCCGAATCCAGTGGTGGAGATAACTTACAGGGTAATATGTATTTTATTTATGTAAAATATTGGTCTTTATTATAAGATGCATGTATTTATTTTAATACATATTATGTTTACTGGTGTTTATAAATGAAGATTTCATCTGTGTGTTCATCTTGCATAAATCTTTTGCAGTCTCCTCCACATCCTGTTATGTCTCTATGCTGAGACTGTAATGTTTGCCTGGGTAGGACTCACCACATTAGATAGATAGAGCTAATCCTTCCTCATTCCTTAAGATTCCACATAGCCATCACCTCCTCCAGGAAGCCTTTCCAGGACCCCTAAGCTAGGCTAACTACTCCTATTCTATTCCCATCTCTATCCCACTGGTAAAATTGTCTACCATAGTGGGAGGGCTTCCTGAGAGCTGGCCTATGTCATGTTTGTCTCTGTATCTCTTCCTTCTGGCACCATATCCAGCACTTACTAGGAGCTCAATTAATACCTACTAAATGGAACCCAAGTGCATATTACTGTGTTAAAAGATGACGTTTTTCTTCAATTACATAAGGATAAAGCATAAAACCCAATGTCTCAAGGTCTCCACTTTAAGGAAATAAATCCAAACAACAAGGCATGTAGCAGGACCAGCTGCAGAGTTTGCAAGGCCTGGTGCAAAATGAAAATGCAGGACTCCTTGTTCAAAAATGATCAAGAATTTCAAGAAAGCAACAGCAGAGCATTAAACCAAGTGTGAAGGCCTTCTCAGAGAGGGACCTGTGCAAATGTTGGGGTTACAAGCCCAGGAAGCCAGCCCTGGTGCCCAGGTTTAATTGAGTAGCATCCCAGGGACACAAGGAACTCAAGGGACACAAGGAACTCCATGCCTTTTGGCCTTCCAACCTACAGCTTGGAAATCAGTGCAGGCAATGAGTGGCAGAATGGCATCTCTGCCCCTGGGCTTCTGGTCATTGGTGCTGGTGCCAGGGGTTCTGTCTGGAAGTGGGTAGGTATAATTGATAGCCTGGGCAAAGGTCTTGTCTCTTGCATCCCCACCCAGCTCATGACACCACAGTGGTCCCCTGAGGCCTGAGGAGAAAGATTTGGCTACTGACTGGTGTGCTCAGCTGTGACTCCGCACTTCCTGTGGGACTTTATATCTGATGGAAGACTTCCTCCAAAGCTCTTGCCAGTTCACCTAGCCCAGTGACTTGTGCTAGTAATGATAACGGGGGGGGGGGGGGGACACACCCTTCTCTGGGCTCCTCTGATGTGTCAGATAAGCTCCACATTATCTCATTTGAATTTTATTTATGTAATCTCTATGCCCAGTGTGGGGCTCAAACTCAGGAAATCAAGCCAGGCACCCTCCCCCCCACAATATCTCATCTAAACCCTCAAAGCAACCCCTCTTCAATCAGTGTCACTGGATTTAATTCAATTTTATGTGTATGTATTTGGGGCAGGGGCAGTACAGTGTGATTTCCAATTATAATTTTTTAAAAATTCATTCTTTTTTAAATTTGGTTTTGACAGCCAAGTAATGTATAATGCATTTATGCATCTCGTAAAAACATTTAAATGGTACAGATAAAGCACAAGCAAGTGACCCTCGACCACACTCTGACATTCTAGTGTGTAAACCTTCTTGGCCTTTGCATGCATTTAGATATCTAAACGTGAACATGTGAAAAGAACATTTTGTAGTTAAAAAATAAAAGGGATCATACTGAATATATTTTCCCCAAAATTTTATTGTGAAAATTTGTAGACATATAGAAAATTTGAAATAACTATATAGTGAACACCCATACATATACTTACCACCTAGATTCCACAGTTAACATTTTGCTATATTTATCAGACACCTATTATCCATCAACTATCTTATTTTTTGATATGTTTCAAGTAAATTGCAGACATCAGTGCCCTTCACCCTTAAACACTTCAATACACATTAGAGTTCAATATTTTTTAGGTTAAACTTACACACTGTCAAATGTATTTTTGTATTTTCCTACATCTTGCTTTTCCCTTCTGCTTAACCATCCTCCCTAAGGTGGTGTCTGCCCTTCCTTTTTTATTTTTATTTTTTAAAGATTTTATGTATCTATTTGAGAGCACAAGTAGGCAGAGCGACAGGCAGAGGGAGAGGGAGAAGCAGGCTCCCTGCTGAGCAAGGAGCCCAATGCGGCGGGGCGGGAGGGGGGGGGGTTCTTTCCCAGGGCCCTGGGATCATGACCTGAGCTGAAGGCAGAGGCTTCACCGGCTGAGCCACCCAGGGCCCCTGCCCTTCCTTTTTTAAGGGAAGCACAACTCCATTGAATAGATGTGCCCCTGTCAACCGCCACCCCATCCTCCTTTAATGGACGTTTAGGTTGTTTCAAGATTTTCACCCAAATGACGTACGCATCTCCTTACGTGTTGCAATGACCTTCCTTGCTTATGCCTCTTTGGGTTCTTGCACGCATTGTTCTACGATAGCTACAGAGAAGTGGAATTGAGCAAAGTGAAGGCCCATTCTTTTTTTTTTTTTTTTTAAAGATTTATTTATTTATTTGAGAGAGCGAGAATGAGAGAAAGTACATGAGAGGGGGTTGGGTCAGAGGGAGAAGCAGGCTCCTTGCTGACCAGGAAGCTTGATGTGGGACTCAATCCCAGAACTCCGGGATCATGACCTGAGCCGAAGGCAGTCGCTTAACCAACTGAGCCACCCAGGCGCCCAGTGAAGGCCCATTCTTAATTCTAACAGATCTCGCTAAATTGTCCTCGCTTCCCCTGTAACTCCCACGAACACGGCACATTCCGTACACCTTTGTCAACACCCGACAATACGGGTCATTTAATCAGCAGCCAGGTCCAAGGGTAAGGAAATGACGGGAAGCCAGTGCGGCTGGAACAGAAAGGGCAGGTGGAGCCCAGCGCAAGAGGAACCCAGACAGGCGGTGACACGGGGCACGGAGAGCGCGTAGCCCCGAGGCACCCTCATTAACACCTGCTCTTGTTAACCCGCTCTCTAGGGAGCCCGGGTGCTCCCCGGCGCCAGGTGCCCCGCGGGAGGCGCCGCGTGCCCGCCGCAGGGGCGTGTCCGCCTCAGGCTCCGCCCCCGCGGCGTGCGCGCGTCGGGCCGCCCTTGCACCGTCCGCTCGGCTGCGGCGGCCGCGGCACTTCAGGGAGTCGCTGACGGAGGCGCGGACTCGGCGACGGGCGGGGGGCCGAGCGAAACAGAGGCCGGTGAGTGGCCCGCGCCCTCCGCGGCCCTCCTCTGGGTCCTCGGCGAGTCCGGCCGGCCTGGGCCTTCGAGACGTGGGCCGGGCCGGCGGCGGCACTCTGCGGCCCCGGCACGGGCCTGAGGGAGACGCGGCGGGCCGGGGCGGGGGGCGGCCGGAAACGGGGTGAGCGCGGATGGGGCCGACCTGAGGGTCCCCGCTTCCTACGCGTCGCATCGGCGGGCCGGCCAGGCCCGAGCGGCCGGTCCGCCTTGGGCCCAGCCCCTCGCGGCGTCACGAGTGCGCAGGGCGAGGTGACCCCGGGGGCGCCGCGTGCAGTCTTGGCGTTCCCGGCGGGGGTAGCAGCCTCCGACAGCCGTGAGCCCACCGGGACCCCCGCCTGTCCCCCGGGCGCCCGAGGTCTGTGCCCCGCGTGGCGGCTGCTGCGGGCTCTGCGCTTCCTCCTGACTCACCTCAGTCGGAAGGGCGCTTTGAGTCACTGTCATGACTTCATGAGTGACCCGCCGCCGCCGGGGCGCACACCGGTCGGGAGGGACCGCCGGCCGGTTAGTCCGGGCGGGGAATTACCATTCACCTCGTCGGCGCAGTGCTGTAGGTGTATTAATTGCCCGGGGTTGCCAGGAGCGCCTTGCACAGTCTTTCTATGCTCAAGGCCTGCCTGTGTCATGCGATTTATGTGGATTCTGATGAACCGCTTGTTGTGGCCTGTGGCAGTTCTTGTTCATGGCTCTATGAACCAGACAAGGCGGCCTGTGATTGGTGGCGGGCGGGGTGGGGGGAGCACCGTATAATGCTCTTCAGTTCACTGTCAGCCCCTTCCAAAAGCCTGTGAGTTGATAGGTTTTTCCACTTATAAAATGTAATTAATGATGAGACGCGGTTTCAGTGACTTCACCTGCATCCCACAACGGAGAAGTCGCCACAGATGGTTTTGATTTTAGTCGTCTGCCTACAGATCCGATGATCTTTCCTAAACAGTGTCTTAGAGATTGGAAATGGATTATGTCGTTTAAGCTCTCTTTTCCCTCTCCCGGGAAACTGTCTTCCAAGTAGAAGGGAACAGGAGTTTATTGGTTTTGTGTATTTGAATTTCTGGTATGACATTAGTCGGTGTGTTCTCATTAAAATTTTAACTCCCATGTTTAAAACTTTTAGTTTTTCTTTTTGCAAGGAGTGGGTTAAGGAATACACTTTAGTAATATGTGCTTTATTCTGTAGGTTTTTCTTTTCTTTTCTTTTTCTTTTTCAAGAAACATCACAAGCTTACCAGAAGCTCATTGCTCACTTGGGCATTTGCAAATTTACTTGGTGGAATTGGAAAAACTTTTAAATACAGCACCTAAGCCAAAACACTGGTGAGAGTGTGGGAATTAAAGGGGCCTTGGAAATACTCACTGAGTAACCCCATCTAACTGGGGATGTGAGGAGGAAAATCTACGGGTTCTCTTATCGTCTGGTTTGATTTGCTTTTTTCTTCTGCTTGGGCCAATAAGGTGAGATGCTGTGAGTCACCAGAGTCAGGTGTATGAGCTACTCTAGAAATGACAATGCCAAATGAAAATTTGGCTTACATCTATAAACACAATTCAAGGCACTAAACGTCTTTTAAGATGCTAAGATGTGATGGTACAGAAAGTATTCATTGCCCTTAGCTCACCCCTTACTGAGTTTGTTGAAATGCAAAATTGGACAGCTGGGGCCTTTGAGCTACCTTGATTTTTTTTTTTTTTTTTTTTTTGGTTTTCTTTTAATAGCTGACTGTCTTCGTAGGACAGTTGAACTGCATCAGTATTGTATCAAAAAGTAGAGTATCACTCCTTCGGGAGAAAGATATTTTTGAAAATTGGAATTGTGGGGTCACCTGGGTGGTTCATTCGGTTAAGTGTCTGCCTTCAGTTAAGGTCATGATCCCGGGGTCCTGGGATTGAGCCTCATGTCCTGCTCCCTGCTCAGCAGAGGTCTGCTTCTCCCTCTGCACCCCACCTCCGCTCTCTCAAATAAAATAAAAAAAAAAAATTGGAATTGTGTATTTATTGTAAAGTTGAGAATTCAGTTTGTTAACTCTTTGGTGGAAAAAAAAGATGAAAAATTTGAACTGTAAGTTACCTCCTGCTATGTTCTTGGCCACAGTTAACTAAAAAGTTGTAAATAGACATTTAATGCAATCTTTTTTTCTTATAGTAATCAGTGAGAGAATTCAGAGCTCTGGATTACATCTTTTGTGTTCAACACAGTAAGGGTTATGTGCTTTTTAAATAAATTTATTATATCTGTTAAGTTTGTGCAAAAACATAGGATGAAAGCTCTTTTGTTGTAACTTGAATGATTTCTCGGGATATTTTTGCAGTACTGAGAAGCCGTGCTATTTATGATTAATTCTTGGGAGGGAGGGAGAGGAAGGGACAGAGAAAAGTAGAAGGAGGGGGAATCTTTAATTGGAACAGTTACTGTAACTGCTTGTAACGAGGTCTTTCCTTTTTAAAAATTTTTCAGTATTTTAATTTTTTAAAGATTTATTTATTTGACAGAGACAAAGCGAGAGAAGGAACATAAACAAGGGGAGTGGGAGAGGGAGAAGCAGGCTTCCCGCTGAGCAGGGAGCCCAATGCGGGACTCGATCCCAAGACCCTGGGATCATGACCAGAGCCGAAGATAGACACTTAACGATTGAGCCACCCAGGTGCCCTCTTTTCTTTTTTTTTAAATCCTGGAAGATATTTTACTCTGCTGACCATTCAGGTGTTCTGTAATATTCACTTCTCTACATTGGTTTACTTCTCTACATTGACTCCGTTTATTTACCATAGTATATTATCTACCATTGTATTACACATTTTTTTTTTTAAGATTTTATTTATTTATTTGACAGAGAGAGACACAGCAAGAGAGGGAACACAAGCAGGGGGGAGTTGGAGAGGGAGAAGCAGGCTTCCTGCGGAGCAGGGAGCCCAGGATCGTGACCTGAGCCGAAGGCAGAAGCTTAGCGACTGAGCCACCCAGGTGCCCCAAAGATTTTATTTATTTTTTGACAGAGAGATAGCGAGAGAGGGAACATAAGCAGGGGGAGTGGGAGAGGGAGAAGCAGGTCCCCGCTGAGCAAGGAGCCCGATGCAGGGCTCAATCCCAGGACCCTGGGATCATGAGCCAAAGGCAGACACTTAATGACTTGAGCCACCCAGGCGCCCTTGTATTACACATTTTAAAGCCGACTAATGAAGGTAGCTGCGGCCCTCAGAAATTTCATTTTTTTTAAATTTCTAATAAATTGGGCGCCTGGGTGGCTCAGTCGTTGGGCGTCTGCCTTCGGCTCAGGTCATGATCCCGGGGTCCTGGGATCGAGTCCCACATCGGGCTCCCTGTTTGGCGGGAGGCCTGCTTCTCCTTCTCTCACTCCCCCTGCTTGTGTTCCTGCTCTCACTATCTCTTTCTCTGTCAAATAAATAAATAAAATCTTAAAAAAATAAAATAAAATAAATTTCTAATAAATTTGACACATGGTTCTGAAGTACCCATAACTGATGGTCTGGTTTAGCTACATTACATATATTTATGAATATGCAGTTACATTTATATAGATTGCAAGAAATCTTGCATTTCTGAATTACCATTGTCTTTCCATTTAAGAAATAACACTGGTTATTGGAGCTCACTACGGATAAGTTAAAGGTGTATAGCTATTGTAAAAGGAATCCATTTATAAATGCCCATCAAAGAACTTGCAATCATGGGGGAGTGAAATGGAGCCAGGAACTCTTTCTGGGTCGTCATATCAACACATTTATATTCAGACCTCACAAGGCAATATTCTGAACTCTTAACTAGGCATTTCAAAACAGCAATTAAATTCATAAGGCTCTTATGTGAACAGGTTTTTTCTCTTGCTTTGATGTAATTTTCAAAGGCTTTTAGCAAATGTGCATTTCTCTGTGTGATAGATTTCTTTAAGCAAATACTGTAATAGTAATCCAAGGGCTGAGTAGTCTATTTATGGAATAGGAATTACGTCAGTGCATGTATTCTTGCTGTTCAGTGATGGGATGTTGAGGAATTTTCTTTCTTCAGATGTGTGCTTGAATATATCGCTCAGTGAAAGTCTGCGGATAGATTGACTTTTTGTTTGTACTTCAAAGTGATTGAATTGTTGGGGTGCCTGACTGGCTCAGTTGGTAGAGCGTGCAACTCTTGATCTTGGGGGGTCATGAGTTCCAGGCCAATGTTGGGCATAGAGTTTACTTAAAAAAAAGTGACTGAATCGTTAAGTACAAGATTAAGCTGATTTAGTCAGTCTGTAACCATTTTTTTTCATTCACAGCTATTTACCATTAGACAGTTTTGTTTTACTTGTCTATCTAAATACATACTCATTTATAATAGAGTGAAAAATAAATGGTTGGTTTCTCCCAAAAAAGGAAGTTGTGATGGTATATTTTTGACCATGAGAAAACATTTAAGCCCTTTGAGCTAGTTTCTGTATTTGAAGAATGGGGTTAATACTTAATGAGGTTGGGGTGCCTGGGTGGCTCAGTTGTTAAGCGTCTGCCTTCGGTTCAGGTAACAATCCCGGCGTCCTGGGATCGAGCCCCACATCGGGCTCCCTGCTCCGCGGGAAGCCTGCTTCTCCCTCTCCCACTCCCCCTGCTTGTGTTCCCTCTATTACTGTATCTCTCTCTGTCAAATAAATAAAATCTTTAAAAAAGATAATGAGGTTAAGGTTAGCATCTTAAAAGACGTTTAGTGCCTTGAATTCTGTTTATAGATGTAAGACAGGGGTTTTCAAACCTTTTCTATTTGGTTAAGTTTGGGGTTGGGCCAGGGAATCTGTTTTTAAGGTTTCCCGTGTGATTCTTGTTTAGGGCCCTCTGTCTCTGAAGCACAAGCTGGACCAAAGTGGGAGTGGACGGACGAGGAGGGTAGAGAAGTCAGTGACTGGGGTACATGGGGAAGGGGACAGCAGAAGAGGAAAGAAAGGGGTAATTGTTGCATGGCAGTTACTGCTGTCAGCTTGTACACCAGAGGCCGAGCAAGCAGATGGTCTCTTCTCTCTGCTTAGGGGAAAAAATTTAATTTTTGTCACTTGAATAGATTTGTTTCTTTCCCAGGAGTATCATAGGCCTAATTATTGCCATAGTTCTCAGTAACTTTAAAAGGGCTTTGGAGAATAATGGCATAACAGAGACAGGTGTCTTGCACTCTGCCTGTCTGACTTTTTTCTGAATACTCCTAGCTTCCTGCCTTTCTCCTGATGAGCTCCCTTAGTCTCAGAAGACTCAAGTTTCACTGTTTTGTGTTCAACACCGCAATTATCTGAGGGCTGTGGGAAGGCACTAGAGTGGTTTAAACAATCTGCCATCATGCTTTTAGCTAACCTAGTTGATTGGCCTTCTTCATCAGTTGCTATGATGGTCATATTTTCTATGCCAAACACTGGGACCCGTAGTCTGAGCATACAAGTGTACTAAAGGAATTGATGGTACAGGATATTTGATTTGAATTAGAACTGTCTTGGAAAATGTGGAACATAAGGTTCAATCTTTAGACTGTTGCCTGTACTGTACAATTAGTATTTATACAGTGGTACACCTTTATCTTTTTTATTTCTCTCTCTGTCTCTGTCTTGATTGAAAGGTGCTTAAAGTCCAAAACAGGGTCTTAGGCCTCTTTGTAGTCATAGAGCCCATGAGCATTATACGTGCTTGTTGGTGATGCTATGGCATGTCACGTGCCCAAGTGTAGCCATCCTCTTCCTTAGTTACTGGATCTGCTCTTCTGTCTGGCAAGACCATACACACTGCTGCAGAGGAACTGTTGTCATGAGTTATTTCCAGGGCAGTCTGGAGGAGGGCACGCAGGTGAAGGGAAAGAATTGGTGAGCAAAACTGTGTGTGGGTTGGGAAAGGAGTCTTAGGTAGTGTTTGAACGCAGATGTAGTGAAGTGTTGACCTTTACTACCTTGGTTTTCTTTGGAAGGCAAGGGCAGAGTCAGGCTTTCTCTTTGTTTAGTAATAGCAGGTATCCCATTAATTAGAAAATAACTTTAATTATTTTAGATTTAAAAAAATTTTAAATATTTATTTGACAGAGAGTTAGCGAGAGCAAGAACACAAGCAGGGGGAGTGGGAGAGGGAGAAGCAGGCTTCCCGCCGAACAGGGAGCCTGATGTGGGGTTCAATCCCAGGACCCTGGGATCATGACCTGAACCGAAGGCAGATGCTTAATGGCTGAGCCACCCAGGCGCCCCAGATTTTTAAATTTTTTAAGTAATCTCTACTTACTTTTAAGTAATCCCCAACGTGGGGCTCAAACTTACAACCCTGAGGGATGCCTGGGTACCTCAGTTGGTTCAGCATCTGCCTTCAGCTCAGGCTATGATCTGGGGTGGGATCAAGTCCAGCATCAGGCTCCTTGAGCAGCGGGGAGCCTGCTTCTCCCTCTGCCTGCTCTGTCTGCTGCTGCTTCTGCTATGCACGCTCGCTCGCTCTCGCTCTCTCTGACAAATAAAATCTTTAGGGGGAAAAAAAAACTTAGAACCTCGAGATCAAGGGTTGCATATTCCACTGACTGAGCCATCCAGGTACCCCCTAGAAAATAACTTCTAAAACACTCCATTCCTGTACCACACACTTTTTTTTTTTCACAGCTACAGCGAAATTTCCAAGTGTGTGTCTTCAGTGTCATATTTGTCTTGCTCTTTGTGTTTGCAAAATCATACTAGAGGACCCAGAAGGAGAAAAGTAGAGTGACTAGCTGCTGTAGGTTATTTTTTTTTTTTTAAGATTTTTATTTATTTATTCATGAGAGACAGACAGAGGCAGAGGGAGAAGCAGGCTCCCAAGGAGCAGGGAGCCCGATGCGGGACTCAGTCCCAGGACCCTGGGATCATGACCTGAGCCGAAGGCAGACGTTTAACCATGAGCCACCCAGGCGCCCTGCTGTAGGTTATTCTTTCTTGCCTTTGCATTTGGCTTTTCTAGGGCATATTGTCCAGTTTTAAAGTTAACGTTCAAGTGCAAATGCCTAAAGGTAGAAGGGCAAGGAAGCAGTGATACCTGCATATTGGGCAGTATGTATTGCCTCTGTGGTGTGTGGAGTATTGGCACTGAGGGGGTGTGCAAAACAACAACAAACCCAGCACAGTCCTTGTTCACATGGAGTTGGCTGTCACCTTGGGGAAACTCGAAACAGTAAAATTGCTTTGTAAGGCTTATGATTGTCGTTCCAATACAGTATTTTGGGAGGTCAGCGAAGTGAAGATCTGAGAAACAGAAAAGACTGAAGAACTTGAACTGAACCCATTGGGGTTAGGTGAAAGAATATTAAGAGAAAAGAAGGCAGCCAAAGAAAGGGGGAAGCCCTCTTTAATCAGTACTCAGGGTCTCATTGAACACGTACTACAATGAGAATGCCTCTCATAAAGAGACTCTGCTGGAATGAGGATTCTTAACCTGAATTCTGGGTCTGTGGGTAAACTTTAGGGGCCTGTGGATGCTCTGGAATGTCATTGGCAACATTTTTTTATATGTAATTATCCTGGAGAGTCTACAGCTGTCATCTGATTCTCAAAAGGGATTTGCAACCAAAAAAAGGTTAATGATTATATTCTATTCTGGCAAATACCCTTCCTACCCATCTTCAGAAGTGCATGTCTCTGAATTTCTGTCTTCAGATGAGGAAGTATTTGAGTGGAAGATTAGAGACAAACCGTAGAATTCCTTTGTAAACAAACAGCCTTTCACCAAACACCATCATAGGACATGCACGAGTGCTCATGCAAAGGACAGTGTGTTCCCACAGAAGTGTGGTCTAATCTGGTTTTCAGGAACAGGGCAGGTAACGCACCCTCCCTTACTGGTGTGGTTGAGGCTCTAGGTCTGCCCTCAGGGACCTTAGAATCAAGTGTAGTGGATACAGAATGCGAGCTAAGTAAGAGTGTTGGGGGATGGGGTGAATTGAGGACACAGAAACCACAGGTTTTTTGGAAGGTCAGGACATTTTCAAGAAGCTGCTAGACTGTTGGAAACAAGGTGTGAAAGAGTATAGGGAGCCCTAGTGCAGCAGCTGGAAAGCCCTGGGCAGATCCACGAACAGGGGCTAATCCAGGACCAGTTTCTTTCTGTTGCTTGGAAGCACTAGCCTAAGAGACTGTCTTAGAACCACTGTTACTTAGCACATGCAGTAGGAAATGGAAGCCATCTCTTTCAAAGCAAATGATCTAGCTTCCGTAGACCGCAGCCCACAAACTAGGCTGAGCTCAGAGTTCCTAAGGATGCTGGAGGAGCTGAGCTCCTGAGTACCTGGCCTGGCTTTATTTTCCATTTATTTTTTTAAATTAAGTAAGCTTTATACTCACCATGGGTCTTGAACTCAAGACCCTGAGAATCAAGAGTCACATGCTCTACCTACTGAGCCAGTCCTGTGCCCCTTGCCACCACTTTAACTGTGGATGCTCCACTCACTGTATTTGCTTTATGTATTGGCCTTTTGTGTAGGATTTGGCTTAGAAAAAGGGTTGAGGGGCGCCTGGGTGGCTCAGTTGGTTGAGCGTCTGGTCATGATCTCAGGGTTGTGGTACTGAGCCCCGCATGGAGCTCTGTGCTCAGTGCAGAGTCTACTTGGGATTCTCTCCCTTCCTCCCTCTCTGCCCCTCTCTCTTGCTTGTGTGTGTGTACACATGCTCGCTGTCTCTCAAATAAATAAAAACAAATCTTAAAAAAAGTGAGATACGTCACAGAACCCTGGAGCACATGGTCCCCTGCCTTTCTTTGCCTATAAGTTGTTGAGTATTTGCCTTCCCCACCTTGTCTACCTTCTTTTTTCCTAAAGTTATTCATTCATTATTGCCTAATCGTGTCCTTAGGCAACAGTAGATGTTCTGGGCTACTTGAATTTTTTCTTGATAATGATTAATAGAGACAATGATGTTTGACCAGTTCTTGGGAACTTTTGGGAATTATAGGCACCCACTTCATGTATCTTTAATTCATGTAGTTTGTGGGGGCTGCCTCATGGAAAAGGAAGATACTCAGTTTTACAGTGGCAAACTGTCGTTTCTTTGTTTTCTTTCAGTAAGTTGTGATCACTGTAGCACTTTTGCTTTTTCCCCTCCTAATAATGATAATCTTATTCCTTGGTATATTTCCTCCAAAATGTGCTTGGAGACAGGATGTGAGCTTGTTAGGAGGTTCTACAGCTCTTGCGTTCTTTGGGCTTACCCCTTCCCTAGAGTAACAAACATGAAAATGCTGCTGTGTATCCCTTCTCTCTAGAGCCAGCTGGAGGATCAAAGGGTTTTTACAGTGGTAGATATCAGGAAGTGTCAGGTGGTTTGTGCTTGCCTGGGGTGGAGGAATGCTGGCAAGCATTTGTTACCTTGACTATTAAAATTTTGCCAGTCCATTTTTTTAAAAAGAAAGGGGTGGGGGGAGGATGCCATAAGGTAGTGTTCTGCTTCCAGTGAGGCTTTCACAGTCCCTGAAACCAATGCAATGCAACATTTCTTCTTCAAATATGAAACTGTTAGTTGAGCACAGAGCATCACGTTTGGTTCTGTGACATGGCCAATCTAATACCTCACCCCCATCAGTAGAAATTTCTGTAGTAAAAATGCTTACTCATTAGCCAGACATTTTTCTTATTTCTGGGATTCTTTCTTTCTTTCTTTCTTTTTTTTTTTTTGAAGTAGACTCCACACCTAATGTGGGACTTGAACTAGGACCCTGAGATCAAGAGTTGCATGCTCTACCAACTGAGCCAGCCAGGCACCTCTCTGGGACTCATTTTTGTCATCTGCTCTTTGAGAATACCTTAATTTTGAGAATACTTCAAATTCTGGAAATCATTCATTGACTCAGCAAACCCTGATTGGGTGCCCTGTGTTGGGTAGTAGGAGAAAAAGGTAAATGAGCAGTAATCTGGAATGTAAATAAATAAGTACTAATAAATACTGTAATGGGATACGAGTGCTATAATACGTCATAAAAGTCTTGTTTAGGTTACTCTTTACATCAGGCCTCCAAGATCATCAAGCTCATCGTTTTCAATACCTTATTTTTAGAAGTAACACAACCCCATTTTTGAAGGAAGATTAGCAAGGAATAGGGGAGCTGCTCTGGCTGAAACAGTTGGGGGAAGCCCACGATTTTCCTGCTCTTCCTCATGATAAATACCATCCTTCCTGCACCTTACTGAGGAATGCCTCTCATTTAATTATTTTTAATTTTATTTATTTGAGAGAGCGAGCATGGATGGGGGAGGGGCAGAGGGAGAGGGAGAAGCAGGCTCCCTGATGAGCAGGGAGCTCCATGTGGGGCTTGATCCCAGGACCCCAGGATCATGACCTGAGCTGAAGGCAGGTGCTTAACCGATTGAGCCACCCTGGTGCCTGCCTCTTGTTTTATAAATGAAGATGTTGGAATTTCCGGAAAGTCCTATAATACAGCTAGCCAGTGCAGGCTTGGTAATAAAACTTAGTTCTCCTAATTCTTAGCCTGCTTGTCAGTCATGCACCAGATTGATAAATGATCATTAGATTTCTTCCAGTATTTTGTTCCATTCCACAAAGAAGTCAGTACTGTCGGGGCTTCACCTCTACCTGACTTTGTTACTGAGCTTGAAGCTTTAAAGATTTTGCCTCCTAGTGATCCAAATACAAATCAGTCCTATTCCCAGGAAGGTACTGTGACCCCTTTCATTGTCATCTGTGGACAGTGCCAAGTTGCCCTATTTAGTAACACCTCTTCTGTTTTCTGGTATAAATTCAGTTTCCCCAGAAATCTCTGTAAAGGATATTTGATAAAGGTGTGACAAACAATGTGAAGCATAGTGCCAAAATGTCATCTTGTCTCTGTAAACTGACAAAGGGATAAGAAGAGTATTAGATGTGTGTCCTTTCTTGAATGACCTTAGTGCTGCTTCTGAGATTCAAGCAGGGTTTTTCAACCTTGGTGCTATTGACATTTTGGGCTGGATAATGGTTTGTGGTGGTGGTGGGTGTGTGAGTGCACGTGTGCATGTGTGTGCATACGTGCACTTGTGTTTGTGCTTTCTGTGCATTGCAGGGTGTTGAGCAGCATCCCTGGCCTCTACCCACTAGATACCAGTTGAATGGCCCACCCCCCAGTTGTGACAACCAAACATGTCTCCGGACATTGCCAGATAACCTGTGGGGGTAGGTGTATGCCAGAATGGTCCCCAACTGACAACCATTGGGTTGGGGATTGAGTGTCATGAGATGTAAGAGCAAATCAGATTTATCACAAAGTCAAGTAAATATTTCAGTTACCTAAACCCTTATTTATAGTGATGAGCTATTCTAAAGAAACAAAACAACATGCCCTGTCCTCCATCCTGACCATAGCATGAAGGGGACCTTCATCTAACTCATGTTCAGAGTGTCCCTGAAAGAGTTTGAACTTAGGTGATCATCTTCTTTTAGATCCTTTGCAAAGGGGCGCCTGGGTGGCTCAGTCGTTGGGCGTCTGCCTTCCGCTCAGGTCATGATCCCAGCATCCTGGGATAGAGCTCTGCATCGGGCTCCCTGCTCAGCGGGAGGTCTGCTTCTCCCTCTCCTGCTCCCCCTGCTTGTGTTCCCTCTCTTGCTGTGTCTCTCTGTCAAATAAAGAAATAAAATCTTAAAAAAAAAAAAATTTAGATCTTTTGCAAAATTTATTTTGCTAGAAATTCCAAGATTTTTCTATTCCTTTCTCAGTATCTAGTGTTATCAGAATGAAAACAGAGGTTCTTCACAGTGAGCCTTCAACACAAAGTGTGGGACCCCAGTACAGATTTGATGTTGCCTGTAAGGGTTTTCATTGAGACAGGGGTATTTCCATTTCTTGTCTAAAAGTATATAGGGGGTTGCCTGAGCGGCTCAGTCAGTTAAGTGTCTGCCTTTGGCTCAGGTCATGATTCCAGGGTCCTGCTCAACGGGGAGCCTACTTCTCCCTCTGCCTGCCACTCCGCCGGCTTGTGCACTTGCTTACTCTCTCTGACAAAATAAATAAATAAAATCTAAAAAAACCCATAAAAATAAAAGTATATGGGAATATTCGTTAACTTCAAACTTTAAGGGACACTTTCTTCAATTAACATTATACAATATGTTGCAGTTCTGTAAGTAATTTATCTCATTAAATTCTCATATCCACCTTGCAGAGTTGTTACTACTATCCTTACAGGTGAAGAAACAGATTCTGAGAAGTAGCTGGTCTAAGGCCACCCAGCTGGTGTGTGACAGAACCAGGCTTTGTTTTCAGTTGTGCCTGACTAGAGCTTGGGCCTTGACCACTTCCCTGCTTTTCCTTTTGGCTTTTGTGGCCAATGGATTCTTTCTTGGCTGAGCTCAGTTCAAGTAACATTTGTTGGGTGCCTGCCACAGGTCATCCATGCAGTGCAGCCGTTGCCTCGCTTCCTCCTGTGTCACATCAGCATATCAGCATTGTGTTGTGCAGAAAGGACTTGTATGCATATGCTTGCTATTAGACTGCTCTGTGCCCCTGACCCCTCTACCAGTGGAGGTAGGGCTCACTGGAAAAGCTGAACTCCTTACTCTGAGACAAAGTCCCAATAGCTGCTGTTGCTGGTCCTCTGCTGCCGTAGACAAAGCTTTTGTAGGATGGAGCCAGCCTCTTGGAGTTACTGGTTCTGAGGCTGGGCTTGTTTCCTTGCCCCGACTCCACTCACCCACCCCTTACCCCCTGCTGTCAGAATCTAGGCAGTCATTGTGAAAAAGCCTGGGAATAATACCTAACTCTGTAGGCCTGTGGGAACATGTTAAAATCCCTTATAGGTCCAAAGTGAGTTATAGGAACCACCTTGTTAGATTGACCAATACCTTGGCCTGTGGAGTTCCTAATCTTACATGAAGTTTATGTTGACATACTTCCTATCCATTGCACTACTCTTCCCAAGTTAGACATATATTTTTAGTAGGCAAAGATGGGACCGAATAGATTTTTTTTAAAGATTTATTTATTTATGAGGCAGGGAGGGGCAGAGGGAGAGAGTCTCCAGGCAGATTCCCTGCTGAGGGTGGAGCCGGACGCGGGGCTCCATCCCACGATCCATGAGATCACAACCTGAGCTGAAACCAAGAGTCCAGTGCTTAACCAACTGAGCCACCCAGGCACCCCAGGACTGAATAGACTTTAAACACTCAGCACATGGAGAACATGCTTTTAGATTCTTGAAACCAGATCTTCTATTTCTCTGTAGTTACTATGGTGATAGATGCTATAGAGATGTGCAGATCCTATTGTGACCTCTCCTTGGTGCAGGGATGCCGTGAGTCTCTGGCTTCATTGTCCACCAGGGCCTGGCAGGTCTGGCTGCTTCT
Source organism: Callorhinus ursinus (assembly GCF_003265705.2). Lineage (NCBI taxonomy): Eukaryota > Metazoa > Chordata > Mammalia > Carnivora > Otariidae > Callorhinus > Callorhinus ursinus. Next base: position 12,353,585 of record NW_027397075.1, on the reverse strand, counting down.
CTTCATGCACTGAGTGGTAGAGGTGCTGTCCTCGCCTCTGGGACCAGCTGTCTCCAGCCTTGGCCTCCCCTGCTAGTCAACAAAAGCAGGACTTGCCAGGGAACAATCTTCTCGGGTTGCCGTGTAATCTAAGCAAGTGAAGGTGAGTGTTGTGGGATGGGCAGCACCAGCTTCTGAAGCTTCAAATGGGAGCCTGAGCATTTACTTCTCAGGAAACATAGGATTGAGCTAACTTTTCGTACTAAAAAACAAATGGCACTCAGTGGTGTAGAAAACCCTTCCATTGCACACGTAAATGCAGTGTAGTATAGCCTCATTTTCCATTTGCTAGTAGTCTGGGGTGACATCATACTAGTTGCACATGCATGTTAGCTGGGACACAGGAGGAATGAGCTTGAATTCAGGAAGGACTTGGTCCCAACTCCATGATTAACTTTCTAAGTGACCTTGGCCATATTACTTAAATCTCTTAATCTTCATTTCTTCCCGGTCATTGGGACCCTGCTTGAAAGTGATTTAGCCTTGTGTGCCCAGGTCTGTTAGAGTTCAGTCTGGCACTCTTCCTCTCTACCATCCTCCCAGGGTGGATTCGAGGACCTTCTGTTTTTACAGGGGTGCTGCTGAGCCACTGTTGAGTTTCTTTGTGGAGAGGAAAGCACCTGGGAGCCGATAGCACCTCATTTTCCAAAATGAAGATTCAGCAGAAGCATCCTAATTAGCCACTCTCCCTCCACCCCCAAATGCTGTTCATAGTCATCGTATCTAAGAGAGAAGCTAAAGCCACATGTGACAACTGTTACACCTGAACGAAAGGGAATAAAGACTCCGCTTAAGCCACAGGACATATTTTCAGGATTGTTCCAAAGTTGGAATAATTTTCACTTGATGGTACCTGGGGGTGACTCATGGTCATGTCAGCATTTCCTTTGTTAAAACCAGCCCTTGTGGGATGTCTGGTGGCTAGGCTTTATTCTTATAAAATGTGATCCTATCCATTTTAGAATTCAGTCAGGGCTTCAGCCCCCACCCCAGGTGCTTCTCATGGGAAAGAGTCTTCCTCTTCTCAGCCCTGAGTCTTGGTCCTCTCCTATGAGGTGGGGTGACGCTCAGGGAACAGGAGAGTCTCATATTTATTTCATTCATAGTAGGAATTCTTTTTACCAGGACTTCCCTTGGGAGCAGCAACAGTACACTCTTGGCCCCTACTCTGAGCTCTTTTCAGTGCTTCAGGTTTCATCCCCAATGTCTGCTTTTGAATGCTTGCTCAATTGTATTTTAACATGCTGGAGATGAGTACACCCCCCACCCCCCAGTAAAAAGAGAGCTTGCCCAAGAAGTTTTGGACTTCCTGAGCGGTCAGTTTTTGAGGTTACTAAGAGGCTAGTGCCTTTGGACTAGTTGTTTTGTTTTCAGGTTGCTTATTGTCCACATGTGCAAATGTGTACTTAGTAAATCTGATGCAAGAGTTTTGTGTCCCTGGAGTCTCTACTTTCCCAGGATTCCTTGTCTGAAACTCTTTATCAAGAGGTTAATAGTCATCCAGTCAGTGAACTGTGGGACTGAATTCACCCAGTGATTAAAATGAAAGGGATGAAGGTTGTGTGTAAGATTTCCTGAGGAGTGGCAGCACCAGAGTTCAGCGGAGACTCCAGGCCATTCCTTGTATAAACTAAAAAGCTGTTGACATAGATGATATGGTTTCCTCAGAGTTTTGGGAGGCACCTCTTATCAGGTGCCTTGTTGGGTTAGAGCGGATTTACCCCGACCCACTGCTCCCAGCATCTGGCTCAGCCAGCATCTGCAATGAGGATTTTCTAGCTGCAGTGGTCACATGTCTCTCCTTGGAAAGAACAGGTATTCCCATTTTCTGGCACCGCCAGAGAATGAGGGCCAACTCAGAAGACCTTGGGTGTGACTTGATCAGAATTATCTGTTGATTCACTGGGGATTTTGTCATCTTTCTCAGTGTTTCGTAATCACTCAGCTGCTCATTTTCTTTCTTTCTTTTTTTTTTCTTAAAGATTTTATTTATTTATTTGACAGAGGGTGCACAAGCAGGGGGAGTGGCAGGCAGAGGGAGAGGGAGAAGGAGGCTCCCTCAGGGAGCCCAATGTGGGGGCTCAATCCCAGGACCCTGGGATCATGACCTGAGCCAAAGGCAGATGCTTAACCGACTGAGCCATCCAGGCACCCCTTAGCTGCTCATTTTCTTCAGCAACTTCTTCAGTAAGAGACCATCAACATTTGAGGCAGCTTTACATTTCATGAAACACTTATATACACATTAACTCATTTAGTCCTTACAGCGCACTTGAAAATGTGAGGCAAAGGGAGTTACCCTATTTATGGATGAGGAGACTCAGCCTTCAAGGAGTTATGACTTACTACAGCCATGCAACTACTAAACATTGGGAGTCCAGATCTCAATCCTAAATCTTTAAAGCTCTAAAGACCATGCCCTGTGTGCAAGGCCCGGTTGCCTTTCCATTCCCAAAGGTGAGCTGAGTCTATAGCAATAATCAGTAGTTAGCAGGAGCCCAGAAGTGCCCCAGTAAACTGACAGGTCCATGAGTGTCACTCCCTTGCCCCTCTCTACATTCCAGGTTCCCTGAAGTCTGGGAGCAGAGCAGGGCCAGTCAAGTGGCTGTTTACCTAAGGTAGATGGCACTTCTGCATGTCCTTTCATTGAATGGCATGCAAAACTGGCCCTTGGTGCAATCAATGCTGGATTGTAAACCGTGCCAAAGAGAACAAATTCTTGTCCACACCATATCCAGGAACAGGGCTTTTTCCTCCTCTTGAGAGTTTCCTGGTGTCCTAGTAAGGTTTGAAAAGCTCAATCGTTTAGGGCAGACCAGCTAGTAAATAGTTCTAGGTTCATACTCAATTCCTTTTGTAGCATTTGTATCATTTAACATTTATTATCAAGTGTTTTCACAGTCATTATCTTATTTGATCCTCCCATTGGTCTTTTGGTATGGAACACTGGGCAAGTATTCATTCCTACAGGTGAAAAATAGAGAGATTTGGAGCTCTGAAGGGATGTACCTTCCTGTCCCCGGTTTCTTCTCTCAATAGTAGCTCTAGGGTTCTTTGTTCCCAGATCATATAAAGGGTTTATATGGAGGATGTTAGAATTTACTCTTTTTATGTTGACACATATTCAGAAAAGAATTTTTAGGTAAACAGTTTATTTATATCTGCTGAGGCCCCATGGGACTTTGTGGCATCATTAAGAATTGACTTGGCCTGATTATGGTATTGGTAAATGGGAACACGTATTCTCTCACTTAAATAATGAAAAGCCTTTAGGGCATATAGCGAAGGAACAGATCCTATAATCCAGGAAAGAGAGAGTCTGGGATTCTTGTATTCTAACATCTATGGGGCATATAATGAACATGGTTTCTGTGAGAGGTAGTATATTATTTTTGAACTGTGACCCTCCTGAATGTCACAATATAAGTGAGTGAGGTGAGATCATAGACAAAGATGTATGCTATTGAAAGGTATTTATTGAGGGCGCCTGGGTGGCTCAGTTGGTTAAGCGACTGCCTTCGGCTCAGGTCATGATCCTGGAGTCCCGGGATCGAGTCCCACATCGGACTCCCTGCTCAGCGGGGAGTCTGCTTCTCCCTCTGCCCCTGTTCTCTCTCTCTCTCTCTCTCACAAAAAAAAAAAAAAAATTAAAAAAAAAAAAAAAAGGTATTTATTGAATGCAAAAGTAGAAGACACACACAAAACTATGGGCAGTGGGAAGGAACCTGCACCAGTGACCAGAGGTAAGCCTTCAGATAAAAGAAACGAGTCCTGGGCCCCTGTGTGGCTCAGTCGGTTAAGCATCCTGCCTTCGGCTCAGGTCATGATCCCAGGGTCCTGGGATTGAGCCCCACATTGGGCTCTCTGCTCAACAGGGAGCTTGCTTCTCCCTCTCCCTCTCCCTCTGCTGCTCCCCCTGCTTGTGCTCTCTCTCCATCTCAAATAAATAAATAAAATCTTAAAAAAGAAAGAAAGAAAAGAAACTGGAGTCCTCATTACTTCTAGTACTGGCTAAGAAAAGTAAGCAGAGCCCAGTGGAGTGCCTGCCCTCATAGGCACTTGGGTGAGAAGCTGCCTCCTGGGGCGGGGGAGTGCACGTTGAACTGGGCCTGTTTGGAGGGCTCAGAGGGGGCCAGGGAGCCAGTGCCCAGCTTTGATGTGAAGAGAACAGCTGAGGCAGGGACTACAGGGGAGACCCTGGGCCTTCTGGAGCCCCGGGAGGGGAGCAGTAGAGAAAATACAACATAGCTGGGTAAATGCAGAACCCAGCCTAACTGGGCCCTATGGGATGAGAATGGCCTTGGCCAGCTTAGAGGCATGGGAAACACAAAACAGGTCATCAGGTAGAAAATTCAGACCATAAGAAAGAGAGGGAAGGGAAGGAGGAAGGGAGGGAGATATGAAGAAAGAAAACCAGATTACATACCAGTTAGAGGCCTAATACCCAATCAAAAAATTTTTCCCCAATTAAAATTATTACTTTATTTGGTATTTATTTATTTTTAGTAATCTCTACACCCAGAGTGGGACTCAAACTCCCGACCCCAAGATCAAGAGCCGCATGACTCTTCCAGCTGAGCCGGTCAGGCACCCCTGGTATTTTAGAATTTAACCAATATTTTCTTGTCCCACCCCCATTTAGCTAGCATTCTCAGTAGGCATTCTGTTTGTGCATCTACAACAGTTACAACTCAAGTTGGAGACTCCCCAGGGTACTGACTTGTAAGTGATTTGGAATGTGGCATTGGACTCTGAGAAACTGAGTCTGAGGGAGTTTTGATGATCCGTCTTGTAGGAAGCTTCTGGTTTAACTGGGGAAACAACGATGACAGCACTTGTGAAAGCCGAAGAATAATCACGTCTTATTAATGTAATGCCAGTTCTATACAGGAGTAAACTCTGAGCTGGGAACAGCCTTCTGGTAAGCAAGCAGGGACTCCTGGTGCCCAACCACAGGCTGTTTAGTGGGGAGGGGTGGGAGCTATGGCGGACCCAGTATAGGAGTCTGAGCGGCTGCTTACGCCTTCCCTGTGGCGGTTTCCTCCTCTGCACATTGGGATAACAACACTAGCTAATGTTGTGGGCATCTGTAGCTGGTCACTGTCAATTCCGGAGTGGGAGAGTTGTTCTAATTTCAGGGAGCTGGTTGCCATGCGTTTTCTTACTCTTTCCCCCACCTTGCTGTCTAGTGCTGGCTGAGCTCAGCAACATGCTCCCTTCTTCAGTGGTTTTCCAGGGCAAAGAAAAAGAATCAAAATGGAAAAAGAATTATTACAGATTAAGTCTTTTTTGTGCCTTTTTGGGTTTTTTGATTTATTTATTTTAGAGGGAGAGCACAAGCGCAGGGAAGGGCAGAGGGAGAGGGAGAGAAAGAATCTCAAGCAGACTCCCCACCGAATGGGAGTCTGACACAGGGCTTGGTCTCATGACTCTGAGATCATGACCTGAGCCGAAATCAAGAGTCAGATACTTAACTAGCTGAACCACCCAGGCGCACCTGTGGCTTTTTGAATCACCAAATGGGGAATGAGTGATAATGTAGTCCTGTCTGGCAGCATTGCGCTTTCTGAGGTTTGTAGGACGTGTCCATGGAGGAGGATATAATAAAAAAAGTCCTGAACACATCTGTTCTTTCAAGAGCCCTAGTGCCTTGAGCCTGCAGTTTACCAGGAACAAAGGCTTTGAAATAAGTGTTCTGGATCTGCGGGGCAGGTCCACAGGACCTTTGCTGGAAGGAACATTGGTGATGGGACATTGTTGCTATTTCTGTCAGATCTGGTACAGGAGTAAAAACCTGTGTCAGGTGAACAGCTAGTACGGGAGTTACGGAGGTAGATTTTATAAACAGAGGGTCACAGTTTTCTGGAATTAAAATACAGAGGGCAGGTGGACCTTTCTGAAATTTGTAAAAGCAAAGTAAAGGCCCAGGTGACTTCCTATGGACTAGTTAGTGCAGTATCTTACCTTAGCTGGTTTGCTTGGTCCAGTTCCTCTCTTTGTCTCTCTCCCTCTCTTCTTTCCCCATCTTTTCCCCCACTCTTCAAGATAATTGGGCCACTTTATATAAAAGAAGGAGCCAATTAGCTAAAAAGTCAAACAAATAGCAAGTGTTTATACCTTTCCAAACTGCCTTCCTGTTATCAGTATACTTAGATACTTTGTTTTTTCATTTTTGTGTATATAGATGTATATCTTTTTAAGATTTATTTATTTTAGAGATTGAGAGAGAACACGTGTGCGAGTGGGAGGAGAGGGAGAGAGAGAATCTGTAAGCCAACTCCCAGCTGAGCACAGAGCCCCATGTGGGGTTCAATCTCACAACCCTAAGATTATGACCTGAACTGAAATCAAGAGTCGGATACTTAACCGACTGAGCCATCCAGGTGCCACTTTTACTTACATACTTTTGCACATAACTTGTAGTCAGTATTTTGAGTCCTTTAGGTAAAACAAGTGTATGTAGACTTTTCCATAGTGAATGCAGCCTATCAACTTTTCCCATCTGTGCCAAGATTCTTTTGTTTACTGTCGTTCGAGCAATCCTACCCTGTATTGTTAGGCTGTGTGACTTTTTTTCTAACATCATAGTATGGCTACCTACCATTTTGGTACAGATTACTATTAATACATCTTGAAGTGTATTTCCCAGAGTGGAATTTTTTTGTTGTTGTTTTTCAACAACAAAAGGGGGAGAGAAAAACCTAAGCAGACCCCAGGGGGAGTGTGGCAGCAGCCTGTTGATAATGAGAGGTTGAAGTCTAGAAAATCTCTACGTTTATGATTTGGCCTCTGATTTTCTAGGGATTCCAGTGGTTGCTGCAAAGAAAAAAGGATCCAAGTGTAGAGGCCAGTCAGACCAAGTTTGGACACGTAGCTTTTCAGAGAATGAAATGAATTCTGTTTCTGACATTGCAAGGTGGTTTCTACATGCTGCCCCACACAGCCACTCCCTTGAAGAACAGTGACCAGGCCACAGGGGTGGACAAAGGCTGCCTTCCCTGGGCCCTGCATGTGTGGGTTGAATGTGCTAATGGAGCTTTCCCCAGAACCTTCTTCCCGTCTGTGTAGATGGTGCTTTTAGTTCACATTAAGGACTTAGTATTCTTGCCTCTAATTGGAGTAGGACCATATCTATTTTTCATTCAAAACAAAATTGTTAAATCATGCTTGGAGTTTAGAAGACTATTGAAGTAGTCAATAGCAGATAACTTTTTGTTGTCCACAGATGCCATGTTGTTGGCAGTATGCATGAGAACACTGCCTGCCTGCCTTTTTGGATTTTTTTTTTTTTAAGATTGATTTATTTATTTGACAGAGACACAGCGAGAGAGGGAACACAAGCAGGGGGAGTTGGGAGAGGGAGAAGCAGGCTTCCCGCTGAGCAGGGAGCCTGATATGGGGCTGGATCCCAGGATCCCGGGATCACGACCCGAACCGAACCGAAGGCAGACGCCCAACGACCGAGCCATCCAGGCGCCCCTGGATTTTTTTTTTAAAGTTTTTATTAATGTAAGTAATCTCTACACCCAGTGTGGGGCTCGAACTTACAACTCTGAGATCAAGAGTTGCATGCTCTTCCGACTGAGCCAGCCAGGTGCCCCTCCTTTGGATTTTTTATTCAGAAAGTGTTTGTTGAGAACTTGTTATTTTCTGGGCTCTAGAACTCCACCAGAGACAGCTGTGGCCCTCCGTCTGGAGCCAGAGTTGGGCCTCCTTTGAGCTGAGAGGAGGGAATTAGGGGCTCTCAGGCAGGACTGGGGTTGAGGAAGGTGGGAGGAAAGTGTACCCAAAGGGAGACTGGCACAAAGTGGTAAGGAGAAGACCTCTGTGGAAGATGGCTTTCCCTTCCTACTTTTTTTTTTTTTAAGATTTATTTTAGAGAGCATGTGCAAGAGAGTTGGGGGAGGGGCAGAGGGAGAGAGAAACCTAAGCAGACTCCCTGCTGAGTGCGGGGGCTGGATTCCAGGACCCTGAGATCATGACCTGAGCCCAAACCAAGAGTCAGACACCTAACCAACTGTGCCACCCAGGCGCTCTTCTCCCTTTTGTATTTTTAAGATAAGCAAAAGGCTCTGTTGCTCCAGCAAGACTATGCCCTCCCAGAGCAAGACCATGCCCTCCCAGAGTGTGCAGTTATCAAACAAAACAATTAATGATCAGATTTGATCACATATATAATCACTGTTGTGCAGCATGATAATTAGGTGCAGGAAGTTTACCTAACTTACCATAACTAGTAACCTAGACAACCAGATTGCACTTGTTCTTGTCTGCCTACTTTTATTTTTTATTCATTTTTTAGTTTTTTTAAAGATTTTATTCATTTGAGAGAGAGAGAGAGCGCACATGAGAGGGGGGAGGGTCAGAGGGAGAAGCAGACTCCCCGCTGAGCAGGGAGCCCGATGCAGGACTCGATCCCGGGACTCCAAGATCATGACCTGAGCCGAAGGCAGTGGCTTAACAAACTGAGCCACCCAGGCACCCGTCTGCCTACTTTTAATTTCACATGCAAGCAGCATGTGGGACCTGCAGTCTTCAGTTGCCTGGGGTATGTCTTCTGCATGGCCACATGCACCTCCACCTGTCTAGAGGCTCTGGGACCTTTTACTCTGCCCTGTTTCCTGCATTGGGTGGCCCTCAGCTCCCATCCAGCTCCCTGTTCTCTCAGCAGTCTGCGTGCTGAGTGGCCCAGGATAAATCTTGGCTCTCAGGGTCCCCAAGGACATAGAGCTGAGATGTTCTTTCTTAAAAGTCTGTAAAAAGAGGTCAGCGTGGACAAGCTGGTGTGGGGCTTATTCTGCAGTCGACAAAGTCTACCTTGGCCCCTTGGTAAAAGAACGCAGGATGCATAGCTGGGCAGCCTTACATCAACTCTGTGGTCTGTCCCATTTTACTTTGTTCATGTTGTTCCTTGATCTAGAGGCCCTTCCTCTCTTACCCAAACGCTGTCTGTCTTTGAGGGTCCTGGGTAAGCCCTCTCTTCTCCAGGAAGCCTCTCTGAATACTCTTCTCTCCAGGTGATGACCACCTACCTTCACATTCTGGACTTAACATTAATGAACTGCACAGTTCATCATTATTATTGGAGATGAGAGTATATCTGATTTGGAGATAAGAGGTCCCATTTTCTATATATTCTGGGTTGTTTTTTTTTCCAGCATATTGAGATATAATTGACAAGTAAATTACAATATATTTGAAGTGTACAGTATGGTCTATAATTATGGATTTCCACAATTGAATCCACATCCATCACCTCACATATTCTTTTGTAATAATGCTTAAAAGCTACACTTCTCAGCAAATTTCGATTATGTAGTAAATTATTATTAACTCTAGTCACCATGCTGTTCATTAGGTCCTCAGGCCTTAATTGTCACTGAAAATTTGTACCCTTTTACCAACCTCTCCCTATTGTCCCCACCTTCAGCCCCTGGCAACCACCATTCTACTCTGTTTCTATGACTTAAATCTTTATTTTTAAACTTTTATTTTTTTAAAGAATTTATTTGACAGAGCACAGGTAGGCAGAGTGGTAGGTAGAGGGAGAGGGAGAAGCAGGCTCCTCATTGAGCAGGGAGCCAACGTGGGGCTCGATCCCAGGATGACCTGAGCCAAAGGCAGATGCTTAACCGACTGAGCCACCCAGGCACCCCTTAAATCTTTTTCTCAGGTTCCACATACAAGTGATACCATGTATATCTTTGCCTGGTTCATTTCACTTTCTGCTCTTTATTTTCTAAGCATTCTAGGACAACATCAATTAAGCCTCTATTAAAATACATCCTTCTCTCACTTTGTCTGTCAAATAAATAAATAAAATCTTTAAAAAAGGGGGGGGCCTGGGTGGCTCAGTCATTAAGCGTCTGCCTTCGGCTCAGGTCATGATCCTAGGGTCCTGGGATCGAGCCGCACATCGGGCTCCCTGCTCAGTGGGCAGCCTGCTTCTCCCTCTCCCACTTGCCCTGCTTGTGGTCCTTCTCTCGCTTTGTCTCTGTCAAATAAATAAATAAAATTTTTTAAAAAGCCTCTATCAAAATACAAATGTAATAATATCTAATATTTAGTGCTTACCATGTGGTAGGCACTGTGCTATAAAAGCCTTACTACCTTCCCTGTTCTCACTTAATCCTTCCTATCATTAATCCCACTGTATAAAAGCTAAATCTAAAGGCGTGAAGGTTCAGAAAAAGCATGCCGAGCAAGCCATTTATTATAATATCTGAAAAGATAAAGAAAATGTAATTACAAGCCTAGAAGAAACTCAGGATTTATACCAACATACTAGCAATGAGTTTATCTGTGGGGTGAGATGGAGATAGGTTATTTTTTTAAATTTTTATTGTTATGTTAATCACCATACATTACATCATTAGTTTTTGATGTAGTGTTCCATGTTTCATTGTTTGCATAACACCCAGTGCTCCACGCAGAATGTGTCCTCTTTAATACCCGTCACCAGGCTAACCCATCCCCCCACCCTCCTCCCCTCTAGAACCCTCAGTTTGTTTTTCAGAGTCCATCGTCTCTCACGGTTTGTGTCTCTCACGGTTTGTCTCTCACGGTTTGTCTCCCCCTCCGACTTACTCCCCTTCATTCTTCCCCTCCTGCTGTCTTCTTTTTCTTTTTTCTTAACATATGTTGCATTATTTGTTTCAGAAGTACAGATCTGTGATTCAACAGTCTTGCACAATTCACAGCGCTCACCATAGCACATACCCTCCCCAATGTCTATCACCCAGCCACCCCATCCCTCCCACCCCCCAACACTCCAGCAACACTCAGTTTGTTTCCTGAGATTAAGAATTCTTCATATCAGTGAGGTCATATGATACATGTCTTTCTCTGATTGACTTATTTCACTCCGCATAACACCCTCCAGTTCCATCTATGTCGTTGCAAATGGCAAGATCTCATTCCTTTTGATGGCTGCATAATATTCCATTGTGTATATATACCACATCTTCTTTATCCATTCATCTGTCGATGGACATCTTGGCTCTTTCCACAGTTTGGCTATTGTGGACATTGCTGCTATAAACATTGGGGTGCACGTACCCCTTCGGATCCCTACATTTGTATCTTTGTGGTAAATACCCAGTAGTGCAATTGCTGGATCGTATGGTAGCTCTATTTTCAACTGTTTGAGGAACCTCCATACTGTTTTCCAGAGTGGTTGCACCAGCTTGCATTCCCACCAACAGTGTAGGAGGGTTCCCCTTTCTCCGCATCCCCGCCAACACCTGTTGTTTCCTGACTTGTTAATTTTAGCCATTCTGACTGGTGTGAGGTGGTGTCTCATTGAGGTTTTGATTTCGATTTCCCTGATGCCGAGCGATGTTGAGCACTTTTTCATGTGTCTGTTGGCCATTTGGATGTCTTCTTTGGCAAAATGTCTGTTCATGTCTTCTGCCCCTTTCTTGATTGGATTATTCTTTGGGTGTTGAGTTTGATAAGTTCTTTATAGATTTTGGATACTCGCCCTTTATCTGTTATGTCATTTGCAAATATTTTCTCCCATTCTGTCGGTTGTCTTTTGGTTTTGTGGACTGTTTCTTTTGCTGTGCAAAAGCTTTTTATCTTGATGAAATCCCAATAGTTCGTTTTTGCCCTTGCTTCCCTTGCCTTTGGTGATGTTTCTAGGAAGAAGTTGCTGCAGCTGAGGTCGAAGAGGTTGCTACCCATGTTCTCCTTTAGGATTTTGATGGACTCCTGTCTCACATTTAGGTCTTTCAACCATTTGGAGTCTATTTTTGTGTGTGGTGTAAGGAAATGGTCCAGTTTCATTCTTCTGCATGTGGCTGTCCAATTTTCCCAACACCATTTGTTGAAGAGACTATCTTTTTTCCACTGGACATTCTTTCCTGCTTTGTCAAAGATTAGTTGACCATAGAGTTGAGGGTCCATTTCTGGGCTCTCGATTCTGTTCCATTGATCTATGTGTCTGTTCTTGTGCCAGTCCCATACTGCCTTGATGATGACAGCTTTGTAATAGAGCTGGAAGTCTGGAATTGTGATGCCACCAGCTTTGCTTTTCTTTTTCAATATTCCTCTGGCTATTCGGGGTCTCTTCTGGTTCCATACAAATTTTAGGATTATTTGTTCCATTTCTTTGAAAAAAGTGGATGGTATTTTGATGGGGATTGCATTGAATGTGTCGATTGCTCTAGGTAGCATTGACATCTTCACAATGTTTGTTCTTCCAATCCATGAGTGTGGAATGTTTTTCCATTTCTTTGTGTCTTCTTTAATTTCTTTCATGAGTATTTTATAATTTTCTGAGTACAGATCCTTTGCCTCTTTAGTTAAATTTATTCCTAGGTATCTTATGGTTTTGGGTGCAATTGTGAATGGGATCAGCTCCTTGATTTGTCTCTCTTCTGTCTTGTTGTTGGTGTATAGGAATGCCACTGATTTCTGTGCAGTGATTTTATATCCTGGCACTTGACTGAATTCCTATATGAGTTCTAGCAGTTTTGGGGTGGAGTCTTTTGGGTTTTCCACATACAGTATTGTATCATCTGCAAAGAGTGAGAGTTTGACTTCCTCTTTGCCGATTTGGATGCCTTTGATTTCTTTTTGTTGTCTGATTGCTGTGGCTAGGACTTTTAATACTATGTTGAATAGCAGTGGTGAGAGTGGACATCCCTGCCACGTTCCTGACCTTAGGGGAAAAGCTCTCAGCTTTTCCCCATTGAGAATGATATTCGCTGAAGGTTTTTCATAGATGGCTTTTATGATATTGAGGTATGTACCCTCTATCCCTATACTCTGAAGAGTTTTGATCAAGAAAGGATGCTGTACTTTGTCAAATGCTCTTTCTGCATCTATTGAGAGGATCCTATGATTCTTGTTCTTTCTTTTGTTAATGTATTGTATCACGTTAATTGATTTGTGGATGTTGCACCAACCTTGCAGCCCAAGGATAAATCCCACTTGGTCATGGTGAATAATCCTTTTAATGTACTGTTGGATCCTATTGGCTAGTATTTTGATGAGAATTTTTGCATCCATGTTCATCAAGGATATTGGTCTGTAATTCTTTTTGATGGGGGTCTTTGTCTGGTTTTGGGATCAAGGCAATGCTGGCCTCATAAAATGAGTTTGGAAGTTTTCCTTCCATTTCTATTTTTTTGGAACAGTTTCAGGAGAATAGGTATTAATTCTTCTTTAAATGTCTGATAGAATTCCCCTGGGAAGCCATCTGGCCCTGGGCTTTTGTTTGTTGGGAGAATTTTGATGACTGCTTCAATTTCCTTAGGGGTTATAGGTCTGTTCAGGTTTTCTATTTCTTCCTGGTTCAATTTTGGTAGTTGATACATCTCTAAGAATGCACCCATTTCTTCCAGGCTATCTAATTTGCTGGCATAGAGTTGCTCATAATATGTTCTTCTAATTGTTTGTATTTCTTTGTTGTTGGTTGTGATCTCTCCTCTTTCATTCATGATTTTGTTGATTTGGGTCATTTCTCTTTTCTTTTTGATCAGTCTGGCCAGGGGTTTATCAATCTTGTTAATTCTTTCACAGAACCAGCTCCTAGTTTCGTTGATCTGTCCTACTGTTCTTTTGGTTTCTATTTCATTAATTTCTGCTCTGATCTTTATGATTTCTCTTCTCCTCCTGGGTTTAGGCTTTATTTGCTGTTCTTTCTCCAGCTCCTTTAGGTGTAGGGTTAGGTTGTGTATTTGAGACCCCAAGGCTTGTATTGCTATATACTTTTCTCTCAGGACTGCCTTTGCTGTATCCCAAAGATTTTGAATAGTTGTGTTTTCATTTTCATTGGTTTCCATGAATTTTTTTAATTCTTCTTTAATTTCCTGGTTGACCCATTCATTCTTTAGTAGGATGCTCTTTAGCCTCCATGTCTTTGAGTTCTTTCCGACTTTCCTCTTGTGATTGAGTTCCAGTTTCAAAGCATTGTGGTCTGAAAATATGCAGGGAATAATCCCAATCTTTTGGTACCGGTTGAGACCTGATTTGTGACCTAGGATGTGATCTATTCTGGAGAATGTTCCATGGGCACTAGAGAAGAATGTGTATTCCGTTGCTTTGGGATGGAATGTTCTGAATATGTCTGTGAAGTCCATTTGGTCCAGTGTGTCATTTAAAGTCTTTATTTCCTAGTTGATCTTTTGCTTAGATGATCTGTCCATTTCAGTCAGGGGGGTGTTAAAGTCCCCCACTATTATTGTATTGTTGTCAATGTGTTTCTTTGCTTTTGTTATAATTGCCTCATATAATTGGCTGCTCCCATGTTCGGGGCATAGATATTTACAATTGTTAGATCTTCTTGTTGGATAGACCCTTTAAGTAGGATATAGTGTCCTTCTTCATCTCTTATTACAGTCTTTGTTTTAAAATCTAATTTGTCTGATATAAGAATTGCCACCCCAGCTTTCTTTTGGTGTCCATTAGCATGGTAAATGGTTTTGTACCCCTCACTTTCAATCTGGGGGTGTCTTTGGGTCTAAAATGAGTCTCTTGCAGACAACATATTGATGGGTCTTGTTTTTTAATCCAATCTGATAGCCTGTGTCTTTTGATTGGGGCATTTAGCCCATTTACATTCAGGGTAACTATTGAAAGGTATGAATTTAGTGCCATTGTATTGCCTGTAAGGTGACTGTGACTGTATATTGTCTGTGTTCCTTTCTGATCTATGCTGCTTTTAGGCTCTCTCTTTGCTTAGAGGACCCCTTTCAATATTTCTTGTAGGGCTGGTTTCGTGTTTGCAAATTCCTTTAGTTTTTGTTTGTCTTGGAAGCTTTTTATCTCTCCTTCAATTTTCAGTGATAGCCTAGCTGGATATAGTATTCTTGGCTGCATATTTTTCTCGTTTAGTGCTCTGAAGATATCATGCCAGTCCTTTCTGGCCTGCCAGGTCTCTGTGGATAGGTCTGTTGCCAGTCTAATATTTCTACCATTGTAGGTTACATATCTCTTCTCCCGAGCTGCTTTCAGGATTTTCTCTTTGTCTCTGAGACTCGTAAGTTTTACTATTAGATGTCGGGGTGTTGACCTATTTTTATTGATTTTGAGAGGGGTTCTCTGAGCCTCCTGGATTTTGATGCCTGTTTCCTTCCTCACATTAGGGAAGTTCTCTGCTATTATTTGCTCCAATATACCTTCTGCCCCTCTCTCTCCTTCTTCTTCTTCTGGGATCCCAGTTATTTTAATGTTGTTTCGTCTTATGGTATCGCTTATCTCTCGAATTCTGCCCTCATGATCCTGTAGTTGTTTCTCTCTCTTTTTCTCAGCCTCTTTATTTTCCATCATTTGGTCTTCTATATCACTGATTCTCTCTTCTGCCTCATTTATCCTAGCAGTCAGTGCCCCCATTTTTGATTGCACCTCATGAATAGCCTTTTTGATTTCAACTTGGTTAGATTTTAGTTCTTTTATTTCTCCAGAAAGCGTTTCTCTAATAACTTCCACGCTTTTTTCAAGCCCAGCTAGTATCTTTAAAGTCATGATTCTGAACTCTAGGTCCGACATCGTACTAATGTCCGTATTGAGTAGGTCCCTGGCTGATGGTACTACCTCTTGTTCTTTTTGCTGAGGTGATTTTTTTCGTCTTGTCATTTTGTCCAGAGGAGAACAGATGAATGAGAGAACAAAATGCTAACAGGTTAACAACGTCCCTAGCAAATATACTCTATACAAATCAGAAAAGACCTGAAACCAGGGGAAAAGAAAGGGAAAGAAAGAAAAAAGAAAGAGAAAAAAGAAAAAAAAGAAAAAGACAAAAACAAAATACAAAAAAACCCAGAATATGATCAAATATGATCAGGCTAGTGCGTAGATCAGTGCCACACACTAGAGTTTGGGTGTATTTTGGTCTGTTAGAAAAAAGTGCTTCTTAAAATTTCAAAGGAAGAAAGACATATATGTACAAAATAAGGGTTGATACAATGAAGGGATGGAAGATGACTGTAAAGATGAAAATTATAAAAGATTTTATAAAAGGAATTGATAAGGTAGGAAGTTGTTTGAAAAAAGAAAGAAGATTTAAAAAAAGAAGAATGTGATCAGGCAGGAGACTAGAACAGAGCCATACGCTAGTGATTTAGGGTATATTTTGATCTGTTAGAAGAAACTGTATCTCAAAATTTTAAAGTGAGAACAACTTATTATATATATATGCCAAAAATAAGGGTAACTAGTATGAAGCGATAAAATATGACTCTAAAAATGAAAAATAAAAAATGTTTTGTTTTAAAGAAGGGATTGATAAGATGTTGGTTGAAAAAGGGGAAAAAAATTTAAAAAAGAACAGTTAAAAAATTAACTTTGAAAAACTAATGAATCATGGTAAAAAAGCTATGAATTCTCTGTGCAGTATTCCCCTAGCTCTGGAGTTCTACTGTTCTCCTTGATCGGTAAACTTGGTCTTGGCTGGCTGTTCGTGCTGATCTTCTGGGGGAGGGGCCTGTTGCCGTGGTTCCCAAATGTCTTTGCCGGAGGCGGAATTGCCCCGCCCCTGTCAGTCCAGGCTAAGGAAGCTGCTCGGGTTTGCTCTCAGGAGCTTTTTTTCACTGCAAGCTCTGGTACAGCTTTGGAGGACCAGGGTGAAAATGGTGGCCTCCCAATCTCCACCCGGAGGAGCTGAGAACTCAGGGCCCCACTCCTCAGTGCGCTCCCAGAGAAAAGCAGTCACTCCCGTCTCCCCGGTCTCCGGCCGCACTCCGTGCTCACCCGGCCTGTGACTGAGCGTTTCTATCTCTGGCACCCGACCCCGTGTGGAGTCTCCAAACCCAGCAGATCCCTGCGGTGCGTTCCCGCGCCGCTCCTCCCCGGGGAGGAAGGGGAGTCTCCCGGCTCTGCCGCTTGTTAGGTCCTGCTGGAGGAGCAGTGGCCCGACTGGGCCGTGGATCACAGTTTATGGCAACCCCGAGCTGAGAGCCCGGGCCTCGGCTCTGTCTCTGCAGCTGGCTTCCCTGCGCCGATACCTGGGAGCTCTGCTGCACTCAGGCACCCTCGGTTTTTTCTGTGACCCCGAGGGTCCTGAGACCACACTGTCCCGCGAGGGTTCCACCCCCCGCTTAGCCACTGGAGCGACGTCCCTCAGCGGAGACGGCTTCTAAAAGTTCCGATTTTGTGCTCCGCGGCTCTATCACTTGCCGGAAGTGGCCGATGGAGGCCCCCTCCCCCACCGTCTATCCTCCCGAACAATCGCCTCGGATTCACTTCTCCGCACGTCCTACCTTCCAGTAAGTGGTCGCTTCTCTGTTCAGAGAGTTGTTGCTACTCTCTTCTTCGATCTCCTGTTGAGTTCGTAGGTGTTCAGAATGGTTTGATCCCTATCCAGCTGAATTCCTGAGACCAGACGAAATCCAGGTCTCCTACTCCTCCGCCATCTTGCTTCACCCCCTGGAGGTAGGTTTTTATTTTCTTTATACCTTCGAAGGACCATTACTTGTACTTTTTGTCCCCCTAGACTCCTGTTTCTGGGTGGATCATGTAGAAAATGCTCCATAAGTAGATACTGGTGGAAGTAGAAAATGAAGGTCTCTTCTTTCCTTGGCTTGATTGAGTAGCTCTGGTTTTGTAAGTTCCTTTAGTAGCTGGTGCGACTGTGCTGCTGTTCATCTGGAAAGTTCCCCAGATGGGCTGCTCCTGTGCACTGCCAGATAGAGGCCTCCGGGGGTGGGAGGTTAGCTTGTCTTGCGGGACTCTGTTTCCCTGGCTGACGAAGGCTTGGCCCTGGCAGCAGCACTGGGAACTGACTGGCTAGCTTGTTTTATTTCCTTCAGCCCGACAGAGTCAGGGGTAGGCTGGGGCCGGTCTCCTTGTGGTGACTCCATGTACCGCTTGTCTAGTGCCTTTCGGGCTGCTCTGTGCACAAGGCTGGCCTGCCGGTGACAGCTGGGACGGGCCAGCCCAGATGCCCTTGCTGCCCGACTCAGAGCCACAGTACCCGCCGCTTCTTGTTTTTGTTCTAAGTTTTATCTGTGATGTTATTTTGTATTTTACGTAACTTTTAATTTTGTTATAATTTCAAACATACAGAAGAGTTGTAAGAATGGTACAAAGAACTCTTGCGTACCTTTTATCCAAATTCACCACCAGCCTTTTGCCTCATTTGCTTTTACTTGGTATGTCCTCCCTCTCTCTCTCTCTATTACGTATATGCACGCACACACACATTCTGAGCCATTTTACAGTAACTTGCAGACAGTGTGCTCCTTTACTTTTAAAAACTTCAGGATACAGTTCCTAAAACAAAGACATTCTCGCACATAATTACAGTACAATTTATAAAAATCAGCAGGTTCAATATCATTATGATGCTATTACTTAATCCACTGTCCATATTCAGATTTTGTCCATGCTCAGATAATGGTCCCAGTAATGGCAGAGCTTTATTTTTTAAAGAAAACACTCTAAGGCACGTGGGTGACTCCTCCATTATATTGGCTCAGATGAGAGCAGCACCAGCAGGTGTTTGGGGGAAGTGGCACCATGGGTGCCACATCACCAGCTCCTTGTGTCTCCTCAGGACCAGAAGAGTGAGCGCGCAGGAATCACACTCGGCAACGATGTCAGCGGAACCAGAGACTGCGGAGGGGGTCGATGAGTCGGAGAAAAAGAGCTCTGGGGCCTCAGAGAAAGAGAACCACACCAGGTGAGTGGTGGGGGCTGGCTGTGTTGAGTCCTGTGGGCTTAGGGCGCCGGGGTGTGGTTGGGGTCGTGTTGTGCTGCTGCAGCTGCCCAGGACACCTGATTGGGACTGCAGAGAGGAATAGCACACAGCACCCTGGGCTGCTTGAGCATTCTCCCCCTTTGTTCCCAAGGAAGCAGGTCAGGCACTGCTAGGAGTGCTGAGGAATGGAATTTGATGGTATTTCTGATCCTTTTTTCTTCTTAAAACCCTAAGTGTTTTGTTTTCTGTGCTGAAAAAGGGTCATTAGGCAAAACTGGCACCTTGACCAGTGTTTTCCGCTCCTTAGAATGTGGGAGTAGCTCTAACTCCAGGGATTTTTCTTACTGGGTAGGGACAGTTCATGCTAAGCCTCAAGTTACCAAAGCCTGTTCTTCATTGTTCTTATTCTCGTTGTAGCCCTGTCACTGACAAAGTGCTTTTTTATATCTTGAAATAATTGCTAATAATAAATGATTCTACTAAAGAAGCCAGCAGAGGGAGGGTGGGCCATGAAGGACCAAGTTTTTGTCACTCTGGTGGATAGATTGTGTGGACCGCGTGAGCTGCTACCCGGTGTGTCCATCTTTAGGGTCATGCGTTGTTTGCCTTGTCGTGTACTGGCTGTGGCACCTATCAGCGCAACTGCATCCTGTGTCATTTTAAGTGATACAGACCTGCGTCCTGGCTCCAACTGCCTTGGCCCGTCTCATTCTGATCCTAACCTGGGCCCAGCCCCATGTAGTCCTGAAAAGGCTGTGGATGGAAAGTGGGAGGAAGGCAGCAAGGCTGCCTTGGGACAGCCACTGTGAGTCCATCACAGCAGCACGGATTCTGCCAGACACGTTCCCCAAGGCTGGCTGCTCCCTGGAGAAGCCAGCAAACGCTGTGGTGGGATTAGAGGTATGTGTTTCCTTAGGCACTAGGTGGCCACAGAGGCAAAGCATTGTTATTTGGGTGGTTCATAGATACACGGACACTGTTAAGGAGTAGGCCACAGTCATCCCCCTTGTTACCCAAGTCCTTGGGGCCAACTCACATCTGCCTGCTCTCTGGCAAGACCCTGTATTGATGCTGGAGTGGAGTTTCTGAGCAGCTTCTGCCTCCAGCTCAGTAGGGGGACACCCTGAGACGAGAAAGGGCTAATTCATACATGCATGTGCACGCGCGCACACACACACACACACACACCCCTCCCCGCATCTCCACAGGATGGCTGACCTCTCTGAGCTCCTGAAGGAAGGGACCAAGGAAGCACATGACCGGGCAGAAAACACCCAGTTTGTCAAGGACTTCTTGAAAGGCAACATAAGGAAGGAGCTGTTTAAGGTTGGTGTCCTTGGTTGTGGATAGGGTCAGGTTGGGGCCCTTAGTCCCATGAGGAAGATCCCCTTGGAACTACTCGGAGGTGGAAGCTGGGCCTTTCTCTACCCATTCTCCACTCTTTTGACATCAGATTGTGGTTTTCACGAAGTTTAAATAGAAGAGCATAGTGGTGTAGTGTGCAGGAAGCAGAGGTATCCATGTTCCTAAGAATTCACCATGTCAGTCCTTTAAGGAACATGAAAGTTTCCTGAGTGTGTGAAATAATTCACTATAAAAATGGGCTTCTGGGGAATTGGGGTGATGGGGGCACACTGCTGGAGCCTTCACTTGTGGCTCCTCAGACGCGGGGGCAGGTGGGCTCAGGAAATGTGCTTGCTGGTCAAGGCTGACAGCCCTATCCCATGGTCTCCCCCATTGCCCTGAACAGCTGGCCACTACTGCACTTTACTTCACATATTCAGCCCTTGAGGAAGAAATGGAGCGCAACAAGGACCACCCAGCGTTTGCCCCCTTGTACTTCCCCACGGAGCTACACCGGAAGGAGGCACTGACCAAGGACATGGAGTATTTCTTTGGTGAGGACTGGGGGGAGAAGGTGCAGTGCTCTGAGGCTGCTCAAAAGTACGTGGAGCGGATCCACTATGTGGGGCAGAATGAGCCGGAGCTGCTGGTGGCCCATGCCTACACCCGCTACATGGGGGACCTCTCAGGGGGCCAGGTGCTGAAGAAGGTGGCCCAGCGGGCCCTGAAACTCCCCAGCACAGGAGAAGGGACCCAGTTCTATCTCTTTGAGAACGTGGACAATGCACAACAGTTCAAGCAGTTGTACCGGGCTAGGATGAATGCCTTGGACCTGAACCTGAAGACCAAAGAGAGGATTGTGGAGGAGGCCAATAGGGCCTTTGAGTACAACATGCAGGTATTGCTGGGGCTCATGGGGCGGGGGGGTGCTCTGATGGTGGGCGCCAATCCAGAGCTGCCTGAACGGGCGTCAGTGCATTAGGCCAGATGAGCTGTAGCCTGCCAGAGAGAAAGTGGAAGGACCAAATAGGCCACAGAGGGCATGAGCCCAGCGGTGGCTCCACTTTGTTTGACAGACAGCCTGTGTGTTTTTGCTTTGGGAAGGGCGAGGCCCTAGCACAGAGGGTTTTGGGAAAATGAAGCTGTCTCCCTCTCTCTGCCCATAGGATTCTGGTCTTGAGTGGATTTCCTCCTTTTTAGCGAGGGTTCTGAAAAGCCCCACTTGATAAGTTCATGGAGAGAACCAAGGAGAGTGAGAAGCAGAACTCCGTTTACAAGTAGCCTTTAGATGGGGCCAAGCCTGGGGAGGCTGATTCCATCCCTGGAACCCAGGCCAGCCCTCAGCACCAGGAGAGTGGCCGTGGCTGGGGGGAGTGAAGCACCGGCCCCAGTGCAGGCCCACTGGCTTAGTCTGACATTAGCAAGCCTCCAAGGGCCACTTAGGATGGGTCAGCCCTGGTGGGGCCTCAGTTTTCACATGTTCTTCTCTGTCATTCTTGCTAAAAATACCTAGCCACTGAAAATGGCATAGTGCCAGTGCTCACAGGGTGTTTTGGGGCAGCACTTTTGTTCTCTCCTCATTGTTTCTGCCCTGGTAGTTTCAGCTGTGGGCTGTGTTGTCTGGTCAGTGCCCAGGGAAGAGCCACCACAGTCAGCAGCAGTGGGATGCTGAGCATAGGTGTGGTCACACCTCTCAGAGCTTGGGCCAGAGAGAAGTGTTGGGTTGGTGTGGCTGTCCTTGCTGCTGATTGGGGCTGCTCACTTACTGGTTTGCCCTCCTGAGCAAGTCTCACCAGTTCTAGCTCCCTCTGCATGGGGGAAGAAAGAGATTTTTCTCCGAAAGCAGAGTGGACACAGTCAAGTGATGGCTGTTCATCCCCTGCCCCTGCAGATATTTGATGAACTGGACCAGGCTGGCTCCTTGTTGGCCAAAGAGACCCTGGAGGACGGGCTCCCCGTGCACGATGGGAAAGGAGATGTGCGTAAATGCCCCTACTATGCTGCTAAATCAGACAGAGGTAGGTCTTGCCTGTCCTGAACTCTCCTCCCGGGGTGGGTTGTGTCCATGTTCCCCACTGATGCCATGTCCCCTGTTGGTGCTGCCACACAGGTGCCCTGGAGGGCAGCAGCTGCCCCTTCCGAACAGCCCTGGCTGTGCTGAGTAAGCCCAGCCTGCAGTTCATTCTGGCCGCCGGTGTGGCCCTGGTTGCTGGCCTCCTGGCCTGGTACTACATGTGAAGGACCCATCGTACCACGTTGGCGCCCTCCTCCTGAGTGACCACTGGCCTGCCCCCACCTCCACCGGTGACTAAACTACCACCTCAGGTGACTTTTCTTAAATGCTGGTTTTGAGAAAACCAATAAAGGCCAGACGCTAAAGCCTCTGCCTGTAGCGTCCTCTCTGTGGACTAGACGCTGAGCTGGCTGTAGGCCCACCATTCCTGCAGCCATTAGGCCATGGTCCTGGGAGCAGCCAGCGCAGCTCAGCAGATCTGCCTGGGCCTCTGGAGCCAGCTCTGCTCCAGGGGCCTCCACACTGCTCACCCTGAGGCTCCTTCCCTTCATACTTCCTTATGTTAGCATTTAGGTGGGTACCTTTCCCCTGATGGGAACAGAGCAGCCAGCAAGCCCACACTGCTGTAGCTCTGTGGGAGGGAGGGGTGGCTTGCACCCTACCTCAGAGGCCTGGGGAGCTCCGTCCTGAACAGCCAATCCTCACCCTCTCAAGCAGAAACTCCAGAAGAGGGGAGTCTGTTTAGCTGTGGCCTATCTCCTCCCTTGACCTGTGTAAATGCTACAGCACTCAATAAAGTGGACTCTGACAGCTGCCTCCCTCTTTCCTGGCGCCAGCATTATCCTTCTCAGCCACTCCTGCTCTTCCTGTGCTCCCAACACCCCTGGTCACCTCACAGCCCTTTGCCCAGAGCAAAGCCACTGTGTCTCACAATCTGGTCTTGTGATTCTCTCGGAAGTGCCTGGGAGGTTTCCTACTTTTTGAAACAATTTGTTTATAAGTAAGGATAAAAAGTATATACTTGTATTATAACAATCTTTGTCTAAAATACAAATGTGAACTTAAATATTTTTATTGATAGGAATCAGTTTCTTGTTTTATATATTGAGGATCTGCAAAAGTTTTATTCAGAAAAGGGTTAAATGGCAGGGAAAACATTTGTCTTCGACTACTGACCAAGCCTACCCATTTTTCACAGTTCAGATGAGGGCTAGTAGGGGTGGAGCTGGCTCAGTACCTGGGGGCTGACTAGCTGCCCCCCATTAGCCTTCAGACCAGAAGCCTCAGCCCCGGTGACTCGGTCTTGCTTAAGGGAGCAAGGGTATTTGCCTGCAGGGTGGGATGACCCTGAGCTAAAGCCAGGGGGCTCCACCCTGCAGACAGTGTGGGCATCTGCCGTGGCATGGAGATAGGTGAAACCAGTGTCAGAGATAGGAAGGTGCCCTTTGAGCGCAGTGAAGCCAACTCCTACCCCAACCCAGTCACAGCTAGAACCCCACGGCTTGTCCACATTGGGTTTGGGTGTGGTTTAATCAGATACTTAGTGTCATCCCTGGGCAGTCAGTGCAGCACAAGCACAAAGACCCCGAGGACTCAAGCCCCTGTCCTTAGACCACTTCTAGCCCCCACCCTCTTTCCCTCAAAGAAAGAAGCCAGGCAAGAGAGCAGAGGCCCAGGGCAGGGGAGTGAAAGGGCCAATTTAATGAGAAACTACAAACTGAGACCAGCCATGATTCACAGTGACAGGAGGCCATGCAGTGGCAGTGCGAGACCAGGAGAGGGGCGGCAGCAGGATACAGCGGTCCACGTGATCAAGTTCACAGACAAACCATTCACGAAATACAGTGTGGGCTCAGGCCCAGGGCAGGTGTCCACCAGGGCACTTCCGCCACTTGGGGCTGCTCCTTCCTTGTCCCCAGCCTGTCCCAGTCCAGTGCCACAGCTGCTCCTGCTGCAGTACCTGCTGTTGAAACAAGCACAGTGACAGCAAGTCAGCCAGGGCCCAGGGCCCAGGGCCCAGCACTTACTGAGAAGAGGATCCATGGAGCGTGCATGACAGATCTGAGTGTGCTTGCAAGGAGGCCCCTTCTCTGTCATCTCCAGTCCTAGTTTGGACACACCAGCCACTGGGCAAAGGTCTTGCCGATACATAGCAAGGACATGGTATGGACAGATGGGTTAGGCTCCTGGGCATTCCTTCTGGCCCTAGCAAAGACGGGGGTTGTGGAGGGGTGGCCAGAAAGGGAGCTGGGTGGGGGCCAGAGGCAAGTCCCTTCTTAGCAAGCCAGGGCCTAACCACTCATCCCACGACTTTGCAGATATGCTGACCTCTCTCCCTTACTCCAGGGGACTCCTGGGCACTTGGACAGGGTGTTAAGAGTTTGAGAGTTCAAAGAGCCAGAGTCATCCTTCTAATCATCGTGTCCACCTCTAGCACCCCAGGAACAAAGCCAGGCCTTAGGACTCTGTCCTGCTTGGGTCCACTCCCCCACTCTTGGCCCAGGAGACAGAAATAACTGTGGCTATAGGTAGAGCCCCACTGCAGGCTCCAGGTCTGCTCTGGCTGCTTTTGGTCCCAGGGAGAGTTAGGACCAAATCTATACTTTGTACAGAAATGGAGGAACGAGACCCCAGCAGGGAGACCGTGCGAGGAGACCCTTCACAGCTTCTCTTCCTGATCATAAACACCAACCAAACCAGCAACACACAGGCTCAGTGCTATTCCCCTGCCACTTGCTGACCCTTGGCCTTAAATCCAACAGAATTTTTGCCGCAAGAGTCAGATGCTCAGGGAAGGGCAAGCCAAAGAGGACAAGACTTCCAGGGGACTGGTGGAATGGCTTCCACCCCCAAGTGGGAGCAGGGAAGCGAGCCACTGAGCGAGGGGAGCAAAAGCACAGGGGGCCAGACTGACAGCAGGGAGTCCAGTCCCGGCTCCGTTAGCACAGGCGCTTGTACGTGTAGATGTAGGCTTTGCAGCTGGGGCATGTGTGCGTCACATCCTTGAAGTCGTTGATGAGGCAAGGGATCAAGCAGCAGCCCAGATCACACCTGAATCAGAGACCGGGAAGACGGGGAGGTGAGAAGAGAAGGCACGGAGGACATGCAGGCCTACTCCAGCTTGGCGGCAGGTGGGCACAGCCCCCACCCCCCAAGCGCCCACATCACCTACCCCATGAAGCAGCAGAAGAAGCCCAGCACGAAGTTCATCAGGCCAATCTCATAGGAAATCTTGGTGGTGATGGCCTGCTGGCAGTGGGGACACACTGTCTGTACAGGGGCGCCCTCGAAGATCTCTCCCTGCAGTACTGTCACTGTGGTGGCAGCCCCTGAAGGAACTAGGACTGTGGCAGTGTGGCCCCCAGGGCCAGCATAGGGCCCTGGAGGGTAAGGCCCTGGTGGATAGTAGCCCATGGGTGGGTGGGGGCCTGGAGGAGGGTAGAAACCTGGAATGGCACAGAAGACAGAGTAAAGACAGGTTACTGGCTTGCCACCTGCCCTATGTGGCCCCTAGGATACAAGGGGAGGCCTCTAGGACCGGGCCCTGGGCCAAGGTGACCATCTACATTCTCCCTGCCCTGTGAGACCAAGACAGAGAAGCTACTTGGCCCAGCCAGACATGGCAGAGCCAGGAAGAAGGCCTAATCTCTCCTCGGTCTCAACTTGATGTGTTTGCTCCTTGCCTCTGACACGCAGGGGACCTCAACCACAGGAGGGAGAGCCTTGCCACTCACCAGCCCAGCTCTCTTATGCACACAGGGCTCTTGGCCCCACCAGCGTCAGATCCCGCACTGAAATACTAGGGACTGGCCCACCTCAACCTGGGGCCACCTATGCAAGAGCCCTGGGCCTTTCTTTGGCCTGAGGAATCCTCAAGAACTGCTGGCTGAGCAGGAGCCCAGGCCTCCCCATGGATTCAGGACCCTGGCAGGGAGAGGCCCCCACAGCACCCACGAGTCAGCACCTGCCACTGCGCCTGAAGGGCCTTCCCGGGAGCTAGCCCCCCTCCCAGCAGGGCCCAGGGCTCATGTGGCTTGCCCATAGTACCTGCACAGCAGTGCTTTGCTTTAGGACACCTTCCCATGTCCTCCATCCACGCCCACAATCAACGCCCCCAGCCCTGAGAAAACACTGGGCAGGAGGACCACCTACCTGCAGCAAAGGCTGGACGGCGGCCCAGATAACACGCTGGATGCTGGACTGGGCAGACCCCTGGGCTCCCCTTTCCTACTTACCTGGAGGCATGTAGGTGCCATCTGCATTCACATGTGGGGGGATGAAGCCAGGCTGAGGCATTGGGTGACCCGGTGGCTCATAGGGTGGGGGACCAATGTCTGCCGGGGGCATCGACATGCCCGGAGGGGGCTGCATCACAGCTGGGGAGGTACGGCCTGGACAGAGAAGGGCAGGGAGAGGGAGCTCAGAGGGCGGTGGCTGCAGAGTCACTGGGAGGGCTGCTCCAGGCACCAGCTCCTAGGAGCGGGGAGGGGCAAGGCACAAGGTACAGGACTGCCAGGAACACTGAACCCTACCTGGGGTAGGTGGGGCTCCGCTCTTCTCCTCCAGAAGGGGGGCTGTGGGACCTCCAGGATAAGGAGGGGGTGGCTCGCTGGACATCTCTGCTGCTTCTGAGCCTGGAAGGAAAGCCGCGACATGAACTAAGCTCCCAGCCCCCGCATGCTGGTCACGCGTGGGTCTGTGACAGCTCTCTGAGCCCCAGCAGCTCAGGTGGCCTTTCACGCCCCCACGTCAATCTCTGCACTCTGGGTGGGGACAGGGCTCGTGGACTGGGACGGATTCCTTCAGTAGAGTGGTTTAGAGTCAGCGGGCTCCCTCTAGGCCTGGGAGATCTCCCACCATCACCAAGGATAATCAGGCCCAGAGCAGCCACCATCCCCCATCATCCCCGCTTCCTGTGTCAAAGCCAGAAGGCAAGGGTGCCCTGTGAGGAAAGAAGCTGGTAAGGCAGACCCTTCCCCCAGGGCAGGAGGCTGCCTCAGTGCCAGAGCACTATGCTTGTGGGAGAGGATCTGGGAGACTTTTTACCTCAAGTCCCAAGTACTCAGAAGGGGAAGACAGGAGAGGCTCCTTCCACTGGCGGCCTGAGCAGACACGCAGGGCTCTAGGGAGCTGTCCTGGGGGGGAGAACAACAGGCAGAGCCTCAGCACTAGGGCGAGAGGCACAGCCAACACACCCCACCCCATCTGGCTGGTGGTTCCCACCGGCATAGCAGCAAGCCGCCTGCTTGCTCCGCTTCCCCTCTCACGGCTGCAGGTCCTGTCCGCTCCAGGCTCACACCAGCCCCCACAGACCCACACCTACTGCAGGAAGGAAGGAGAACAGGCTTCTCCCCACCCCAGCAGCTCTAGAGCCAGCTGTGCACGCAGGGCCCCTGCCCCGTTTTTGTGGAGGACAGGGTGGGAAGACACAGAGTGAAACACTTCCCTCATCTCTTTCCCTCCCAAGGCTCACTGAGCACCTGCTGCTGGGCCCTAGGGGAGACGCAGGAAACCAGGGGGCCTTCCTGCCTTGGGTCAGCATCCTGTCTCCCTTAGTAAGGCACTTCCTTTCACTGTTCAGCATAGAAGGTTTGAAATTAGTAGCATTTTGAAGTGAAGCTCAGTTAATTTTTTTAACTGAAAATAATATAAATCAGAAAAAATTCTCAACAGTACAAAGAGACACACAGTGAAAGCAGCTCTCCCAGGGCAGCTCCATCCGAGAGCCCCGCTAGAGGGAAGTTCAGAATGCCACCGGAGCAGAAGGAGCCTGGAGTCAGTTATGTTTATTAAATGTCACAGATCAGTGGCAGGGCCCAAGAGATCAAGTCCAAGCAACTAAAGAAAAAAACTGGATGTCAGTAAAATTAAAAACTTGGGCTTCGTGGCGCAGTTGTTTAAGCAGCTGCCTTCAGCTCAGGTTGTGATCCCAGGATCCTGGAATGGAGGCCCACATCGGGCTCTGTGCTCAGTGGGGAGTCTGCTTCCTCTCCCTCTGCCCCTGCTCTGCTCTTGCTCACTCACGCTCAAATAAATAAATAAAATCGTTAAAACAACAATAAAACCTTGGGCTTCAACAGGCACCATCAAGAAAGTGGAGACAGTTCCCAGAACGGCAGAAAAGTTTTACAGATCCATCTGCTAAAAGACTTGTATTTAAAATATATGAAGAACTCTAACTCATTAACAAAGACAACCCAATTAAAAAATGGCAAAAGATCTGTATACACCTTTCTCCAAAGATAAAAAAAAAAAAAGCCTAATAAACACCTGAAAAGAAGCTGAACACTTAGCCTAGAGGAAATGCAAATCAAAACTACAATAAGGTACCATTTCATATCCATGAGAATGGCTACAGTGAGAAAGTAACAAGTATTATGCGGAGACAGACACAGGAGTTCTCCCACTGCTGGGGGCGGGTGGGGGTGTGTGAAATGGCCGGCAGCTGTCCCTGTGCTAACACACAGTTACCACATGACGCAGTTCCACTTCTAGGTGCGCACCCAAGAGAACTGAAAACCACACAAGAATTTGTACATGAATGTTCACAGCATCATTATTCATAGTAGCCAAAAAGTGTAAACAACTGAGGTGTCCAACCACTGGCAAGTGGATAAACAAACTGTAGTGTACGCCTCCAGTGGAAACGTACCCAGCCATGACCAGGAATGAGCCTGCTATAGCCTGGATGAACCTGGAAAACAGGCCGCTCAGAGAGACCAGACAAGAAAGCTTACATGTGGTGTGCTCCTTATGTGAGGCGCCCAGAACAGACAAATCGAGACAGAAAGCATACTCGTGGTTGTCATGGGCTTGGGGGGGGGTGGGGGCAGACAGAGAATGATGAATACGGGGTTTCCTTTTGGGGTGATGAAAATGTGCCCAAACTGGCTGTAATGATGGTTATACAATTCTGTGACTATATGAAAAACCAGTGAATTGCACACTTTAAATGGGGAAATCATACGACAGGTGGATTATTATGTCAATAAAACTTATTAAAAAATAGTAAGTTTGCTCAATCTCACCACCTTAATGCAGCTAGTCTCCCTGCATGCCCCTGCCCGTCTGTATGTAGTCATGTGTATTTTTATATACTTGCTGTTGTGACAGTTTTAACATCGTGTCCTATATATTTTGTCCGTCTTGCAAGACCCCATGACCATCAATTTTAATATTCCCTAAAATGGGCTCATCACTGTTTACCTGACCAACCCTTATTAAAGCATTTAGAATGCTTGTTACTTTAAAAAAAAAAAAAACCAACACCACCACCAACAGGGAAAACCTCTGGCTAATGCTCTTTCCCTTTCTTGGATCATTTTCTTTGGTTAAACTTGCCAGAAATGAAATTACTAGGTCAAAGGGTATGGCCATTTTGTGCCTTTGAGAAGGATGATGGCGATTTATAGTACACACTTTGGATACTACTGTTATCATTAATTTGTAATGTTAAAATGACAGTCGGTACTTATTTCTTTGACCACCAAGAAGCAGAACATGTCACAAGTGCTTGTATATATTATGACCTTCTCTTCTGAGTTGCTACTTATAATAATCCTTCAAAGACATGAAAGCCAAGAAAAAATGGGACTTACCCAGGTCACGTGGCATGTAAGAGAAAGAGGTAGAGCTGAGTGTAGGACTCTGCATGACTCTCCCACCCACCCCTGCCTGCAGATGAATTTCAATAGCGCACGATGAAGGGAAGCTATAGAGCCTCAAATGGACATCACACAAAGTCCCCTTCCAGGCAGGACTGGCTGTGTGTGCTGGGCCCGGAGATCCTTGCCAGCCCACCAGGCACCCGCCTAATGGCAGAGAAAGAGGCTTGTCATGCTTCCGAGGAAAACTGTGTATCCTGCTGAGTGTCTTAGAATACGGGCCAGCACCTGTCACAGACTCCTATCCTACCAGCATGTGGGATGCCACAGGTGGTACCACTGTCCATCTCAGCCCCAGCTCACCAGGAATCCCGCCAGGAAGAAAAGGTGCACTGTGCTTGGTGAGCCACTGGAGCATTTTCCGGTGCTAGGAGAGAGGAACTAGCCTGGGTCCTCCCGGCCCCTCCATGTCCAGAGGGCACATACCACTAGCACCACCCTCTTGAGGATGCAAGCATGGCCTGCCTTTTCATCAACACACCTAGTTCCGGTTTCCTAGAGCACAAGATTCTACTTCTGGAATTCTGCCATCATAATGATGGTACAAGCCTGGCACACAGGGCAAAGCCCTTCTATGGTATCCACCCAACTGAGCCATCCTCTGTACCTAGAGCAGGCACTGATGTGTGCCACATGGACGCCAGCCACTGACTGGGCCACCACCTGCTTCCACAGCTTCCCTCGGCCAGCACACCTGTTGCTTCTCCGTCTCCCCTCCCCTCCACACCCATCCTCCAGCTGCCTTCTGGAGCTGTCAACTGTGGCAGAGACGGGGGGCAGGACACTTCAGTATGAAGGGGAGAGGTTGGGGCACCTGAGTGGCTCAGTCAGTTGGGCGTCTGCCTTCAGGTCAGGTCATGATCCCAGGGTCCTGGGATCAAGCTCCATGTCAGGCTTCCTGCTCAGTGGGGGTGTCTACTTCTCCCTCTGCCTCCGCCCACCCAAGTTATGCTCTCTCTCAAATAAATAAAATCTTAGGGGAAAAAATGAAGGAGAGAGGTTTCTGAAGAACGAATTGTGAACTTTTCTGGAATTCAACCCTTAGTTCCCCGAGTGCCTCCCAATATAAAACCAAGGGGCGTGCCATAAAACTATGTTGTCTAAGGTGCAATAAAAACTAAGAATGCTATGATCTTTAAAAAGAAAAATCAGGGCGCCTGCGTGGCTCAGTCGCTTAAGTGTCTGCCTTCAGCTCAGGTCATGATCCCAGGGTCCTGGGATGGAGCCCCACGTTGGGCTCCCTGCTCAGCGGGGAGCCTGCTTCCCCTTCTCCCTCTGCCTGCTGCTCCCCTGCTTGTGCTGTCAAATAAATAAAACCTTTAAAAAAAAAAATCACATGTCAGGGCACCTGGGTGGCTCAGTTAGGTTAAGTGTCTGCCTTCAGCTCAGGTCATGATCCCAGGGTCCTGGGATCAAGTCCCACACTGGGCTCCCTGCTCAACTGGGAGCCTGCTTCTCCCTCTCCCCCTGCTGTGCGCTCTCTCTCAAACAAAATCTTTAAAAAAATCACACATCTAAAAGCAAAACAGTTTTCCAATAAAAATGCACACTGCTCAAATGACGCTACAAATGCAAATGTGGAACCTGAGATGGCACCCTGGCAACTTTGCTGTTGCGCAGGCACTGCCACACTGGTAACTAGAGGCTATGGAAGGGGCTGCAAGACCCAAGTCCCCGCAGTTTGCAGTTCCCCTGAGGAGAGGCAGGCCTGCAGTCCTGGAAGCTCAGTGAAGTCAGCATGCAGCCCTGGAAAGCCAAAACATGCCTCTTAGTCTCCTGTTCCCATCTCTTAGACGTGAACTGTGAAGAAACATAATCGCCTGAAAACCCTCCCAAGTCTGTCGCACTGAATGGGGCTGCCCTGGGGCCCAGAGGATTTTATGGATGAATAGATGTTGCCACTTCTGGTTCTCAGAACTGGAGATCCAGCTGACCGCTCAGCAGCTGGCCAGCCAATGAGGTGCTGACCCCAGCAGCACACAGGTGTGAGGGTACAGAGCGGGGTACCCAGAACACCAGGGCGTGGGCTGCACTCCACACAGGAGAAGTGCTCTCAGTGAGCCATAGCACATTACACAAGAAGGAAAAGTGTTTTGTTTTGTTTTTTTTTTCTTTAAAGATTTTATTTGAGAGAGAGGGAGGGAGAGCACAGAGGGAGAAGCAGACGCCCCGCTGAGCAGGGAGCCCCACTCAGGGCTCGATCCCAGGACCCTGAGATCATGACCCGAGCCAAAGGCAGATGCCCAACCGACTGAGCCACCCAGGCGCCCCAAGAAGGAAAATTCTTACATGAAGTTCTCCTGTCACAGTGGAACAGTGCAGGTACGTGGGTCAGACGCTCATCCCATGCAGGCTGCAAGGGCAGTGTATTCCGGGGACATGGATCTTCCATGCCTCTGAGGACTGCAGAAGTCCAAGAGATGGTACTGAGTATGCACCTAGAGAAGCAATAATCCTGACACCCCTGGGGTGCTTGCTACGGGTGTTCAACTGTCCTCCTCAGCCCTTACGGGGCAGCCCTGCTAACATCTTCACGTTAGAGAAGGTGAACACAGCTCATGTCACACCCAGGGTCACATGGCCTCACAATAGCGTTTTAGGTGTTTTCAACGATTTCTCTTTGAGCTTTTAAATTCCTGCTTACCAGTTTTTCAGCACAGTTTTGGGGATGCTGAGGAACTTCCCACTTAGTCCTGGATAAAAGTGACATGCCACTGCCCCAGTCCCAATGGCTCCTACTTTAGAAGCCACTGGCCCTTGGGAGACAGCTGCTTTCCAGAGGCTGGAAGTCTATTTGAAACTAATCAGTATCTGGAAATGCGTGAAGAGTGGAGGTTACTAGATGGCACCCGGGCACAGGAGCCTCAGGGGTCAAATTGACAGAGGAGATCAGTGTCCCCTGGACTGCATTTTCAGGATGAGGCGAGCCTGCCAGTAATGGTCCTGACCCTTGCCAGGGCAGGGAGGCAGCATGGGCCAGGTGGCTGATGAGTTAGAAGGCTCAAGATACTTGAGAAGGTGCAGTGGCCTCCAACAGATACCCTGTGCCTGCAACCTCTCCATGCTGTTACCACAGGCCTGTGTCCAGATTAGCAAGAAAACCCTTAGAATGGAAAGGGCCATAGCCTGCCCTTGTAAGGGGAACAGTAAGGCCCTGGAGATCTGGGGGCAGACGTAGGGGAGCCCCAAGGGACAGGGGGTGGTATGCCCAGGAGAGAGGGTCCTGAGTGGTCTCTGGCAAGAGAGGCAAAGGCAGGCCTGTACATGCTCCTTAGCCTCCTGGGAGACAGAATGGGGCCACTTGAGGCCCAAACTGGCCCCTGCGCCCACAACCAACACAGCCTAACTAGCACCCACTGTGGTCTTACTTAGAATTATTCAAGTCACCCTAAAACAAGATGAAGCCTGTCTTCACATCTGTCTGCAGACCCACTGCCCGCGATCTCATCTCACTTTCCCAAGGACGGCAGATGCTGGGGCCTCTGGGGGCTGCCAAACATAGAGCCAGGCCCTTTTCTGCAAAGCTGCCCACAGCTCCCCTCCTTAGTCCAGCAGAATTCTTTAAAAATATTTTTTTTTAAAGATTTTATTTACTTACCAGAGAGAGAGAGACAGTGGCAGGCAGAGGGAGAAGCAGGCTCCTTGCTGAGCAGGGAGCCTGATGTGGGACTCGATCCCAGGACCCCGGGATCATGACCTGAGCTGAAGGCAGATGCTTAACTGACTGAGCCCCCCAGGATCCCAGTCCAGCAGAATTCTGAGTGCCACCTGCTGGACCAACAGCCCCTAGAGCTGGGCCCTGCTCGGCACTCAGCGCAGGTCCACTGCAAAATGTAAACTTCTGCTCCACATCCCAATGTTGGAAGCCCCATTCCACCTTCAGCCGTGTCACAGAGCAGCCCTTCTCCTCGGATGAACTGGTGGGACCAGGAGAGAGTTTCCCCAGGTGTGAGGAAGGAAATGACTTCCTGAGGTGCCTGCTATGGGTTTTAGGGTGTGGGGCCATGAAACAAGCAAAACTGCCTTATTGCCCCCCGCCCCATCCCAGGCCCCGTCTGCATCCAACACAATACTCTAAGCAGCTACTGACAATGACAGCTCCAAGGACAGGAAGGCAAGAACCCACCCACTTCTCCCATTCACAGGGGGGAAAGGATTTACCCCATGTCAGTCATCAGTTAATGGGAAAACAGGGCATACATGAAGAGTGTGGCGCTCTGGAGTCAGACAGCCCTGGGCTTGAAGCTGGTGGCCTTGGGTGAGTCACGGACCCTCCCTGAGCCTCAGTCTTCCTGGGACCTGGGACTAGAACCCCTGCCTCCTGGCCAGGCTGCGTGCAGAGTGGTGACAACAGCAGGTGCCCAGTACCTGGCAGGGGAGCAGAGCACTTTTGGGTCCAAACACAGGTCTACTTAGGGGACGACAAGGCTCTGAAATTAGACAGTAGTGATGCCAGTACAGCTCTTCCAACATATGAAAGCCACTGAACTGTGCACTTTGAAAGGGTGGATTGTATGGCACATGAATTATAATTACATCCCCCCAAGAGCAAAGCCCACCCAGGTGTGGATAGTTCTGTGTGCACAGTTATAAAAGAGAGATGGGGAAGAAACACCCCAGACACAAGGATCATCGTCTCTGGGGTTGAAGTTCGGCAGCCAACGGTCAAGAGAGGTGAGGATTTCTGTCATTACAGACTTACACACGCATATTTTAAACAAAAAGGTATCTGTGTATTTGCAGAACTAAAATTTTTGAAAAGAATACAATCTTAGGACAGAGCTGAGATGGGCAACTTCAATCCCTGGTGATAGGAGGCAGGGGGTCTCCACCTCCTTGTGTACTGAGCTCAGTGGCTCTCCTCTGGGTTCCCCCACATCCCAGAGAGGACTTAAAAGCAAAGATTTTGGGGCCCTGGGAAAGGCCTCTGGCGTTCTGCTTGGCTCCCAACTATTCATCATTCATTGTAGAGAGCTGCTGTTTATCCAAAGCTGGGCCAACTGGCAGCAGCCTACGGCAGCCCAGGCGGGCTGCCCATGGGAGTTGGGAGGGCCTGGGCCCAGGCCAGCAGGAGACACTCCTTCCCGGCTGCAGCCACAGCTGCAAACCCAATTCTGCAGTCTGAACGGTCGGTCCCGCACACAGCCAAGGGATACCCCTGCTGCACCACACATGACCTGCCAGGGACACACACTGACGCTCCCTTCTGGAGGAAGGCACAGACCGGGAGGGCAGGGAGGGACAGTCTGATGCTAAGCTCCATCTGTGCACGAGTGGGCATTCCTGGAGGGCTGAGGGGGGGACGCCGGGGGGGGGATGAGGCAGAGGTGAAGGCAGAAGGCAGTGAGGGCAGTGCCTGGAAGGAGAACTTTCTGACACCAGTGTCCCCCAGGATCTGCTAGGGCAGCAGTTCCCCAATGTTTTGGGTCTCAGGACTCCTTTACACTCGATTATTGAGGACTCTAAAAAGGTTTTGTTTTTGTGGGTTATATCTATCAACACTTACCATATTAGAAATAAAAAGTGACGGCTTCTTAAAAGTATTAATTCATTAAAAACATCAATAAACTCATTACATGTCAGTATAGTTAAAATAACTGCCTTCCAAAACAACTGTAATAATGAGACAGCTGGCATTCTCATTTCTGCAACCCTTTTTCACTTCCCTTATGGGAAGTCTGCTGGATTCTCCTCTCTGCTCCTGCACCCAGTCTGTCATGCTACGGTGTCTGGGTTGAAGTACGTGAAGAAAACCCAGCTTCCCAAAGAAAGCAGCTGGAAATGGGAGGGGCGTTTGAAGAGTCTCTTCAGGTACGTAACTGTGGACATTCTCCCATACCACACCCAAACCCGATGGGGTAATACAATACAGAATC
Source organism: Callorhinus ursinus (assembly GCF_003265705.2). Taxonomy (NCBI): domain Eukaryota; kingdom Metazoa; phylum Chordata; class Mammalia; order Carnivora; family Otariidae; genus Callorhinus; species Callorhinus ursinus. The sequence continues at coordinate 12,318,005 of NW_027397075.1, read as the reverse complement.
TGAATGCATAATGAATTCTTCCTCCTGTTATGTTATAGTTCATCCGTCTACCTTGCATTTGGAATGGCTTTTACCCATGCATGGTTTCTAACAGCACACGTGGGTCATCTGGAAAACACAGGTTCACAATGTGAGCCCCGATTATGAAGACAGAACAGCGCTCATGTGTTTTATATATTCCCCCCACTCAAATCACATTGCTAGCATCACCACCAATCTCATCGGAAAAGTCTTTAACTACTGGGAAGCTGTTAAGCTCACGGTAGCAGATACAAGTTTCCCAAAATTCTAACTTTCCCTTGAAAGTTCCCAGTTTCATCATTGGGAACAAGTAGATTAACAAATTTATCATTGGTGACATTTACAAAAACAAACGTCAGCGGTTTCCCCTTTAGTGGGCTCACTGTTCATTTTCAAGAGAATGTCCACTAAGTCCCCAAGTGTGAATAACCACAGTTTGTGTGTCAGTTGTTCAAGTAAATCTGGAGCTTCACAAGAAAGCTAGTTCAGCTCACAATTCAAACAACTGTGCATGTGCTTTCCCTGAGGCATCTGTCATACTCCACAGGTGCGTGATGTAGGTCTCATGTTTCATCACACAGAATAGTAGAGATGTGCACTTGAGGGTCAAGATGATTTAACACAGTAAATCCTTTTTACTGTTTTTTCTTAAATGAGACCTGTGAGTGTGATGAGCATCATCACAAAGATGATGAGCCCAGGTTGGTGCCTCTGCCTTGAGTCAGACAGCAGTTCGGTCCTCGATGCTTCTGCACCACAGATGTGGCGGCCAACATGGTGAGAACGGCACTGCCATAAAGAGTCCTGACCTTCAGCCCCCTGGCAGCCCCCAGGACACGGCCCCTGCTGTGCTAGAGGCGGCCCCGAAGACCATGAGGGGCTCCACCGCCACAGAGACCCAGAGCGGCCCGTCCTGGTGAGCCTCTGAGCTTGCTGGTGCTGCACCCTGGCCCTGGCCCCGGCCCCGGCCCAGCCTGCGGTGTGCCCGGCCTGAGAGGAAGCATCGGACCAGCTTGGACCCAGCTCACCACTTTGTAGCTGCGTGACCTCACTGAGCCTCAGACTCCCTCATCTGGAAGCAGAGGTAATCATGCCTACCTCCAGGGGTGGGAGCAAGGTTTAAAATAACTAGTGTGTGCAAAATACCCAGAGCAGCAGCTCCGGACCCAGCACATGAGAACACGGGACAAACGGCACCTGCTGATAGCACCATTTACTGTGACCTACTTCCATCAGGAAGGAAAACAAAACAGGCACCGAGGTCTCTGCCACAGCAGCTTCAGCACCTCCCCCTGAACTGTGGGGGTCCTGGTATGTGCTCCTCACAGGATGCGGGGACACTTGGAATCAAACCCCACCTGAGCAGCCCACCCAGCAGAGTTCATCCATGACACAGCCAAGTGGAGGCCACCTGCTCTGCGCGACTCCTGCAGAGATACCAGCAATCCTCCTCAGGGCCAACTCTCCTTTTGGGCAACTTTACGGTCAGTAATGGCCCTGGCAAGGGCGCTCCGCCCCAAGACTCTGGGTGTCTACCTGAGACCGTGGTGGCAGGTTGGTGGCCAGGCAACAGCAACTGCAGGACCACCTTTCCCAGGGGCCTCTCTCCAGAGGAACTCACCTTCCCAGCAGCCACAGCGCTAGGATGTCAGCAGGCCTCAGGGGGCTCCTCAGTCCCCAGGACACAGGTTCCAGGCGGCTGGCCAGAGGCAGGACTTGTTGGGGAAACTGAAAAACAGTTTTCTACACTGCCGACAGCCTCCCACTGCTCAGGAAGGGTTGGAGGCCCAGAGTAAAAGCCAAACACCCTCTTGGGTCCTCTTGGCCACCCAGAGGAGGGGGGAAGCAGAACCCACCTGGCCCCTGCTGAGTCCCTTCACAGGAGGACTGGCCCATAAGTGACTGCATCATCCATATCCCGCCTGCCCACCCCTGGGGCCTGTGTGAGAACAGAGACACGGATGTGCAGAAGCCACGTAAGGACCAGGCAATATGAGGTGTTGCTGACTGGGAGACTTGGTTGCCAGGGATGGGCACTGACACCCTGGGCAACACCACATAGTGTCCTGTTCTCCAACTTCCCAGGGGCGGATTTAAGAACAGTCTGTGTGGTGGCCACTTCACAGAGGCCCTTGGAGGGAGGATGGCGCTTCTTCTGGGAATAACCACCTGTCTCTTCACGATGGTAGTTGTACAGTGTGGCAGGAAGTGAGAGCCCGATCCCTGCCTTCCAGATGCTTAAAATCGAGTAGGGGGAGACAGGCATTAAATCATCACACCAGAAATGCCAAACATAATGAAAAGTGTGACCAGTGGCATGCAGAAGTGGAGGAGACTTTGAAAGCAAAGGAAAATTGGACCTGGTCTGGGGATCAGGGAACGTCTAAGCAAGCCAGGAGGCGGGATTAATGAGACCAGCAGGCAAAGGAGGGGATGTGAAGAGCGGCTGGATGGTGAGTCACAGACTGAAGGAAGGAGGCTGCACCCGCGGGGGTGGGGGGGGCAGGTCACAAGCCTGGAGCTCACGCTCAAGCTGCCCAACTGCTTCAGGGGCACCTGGCCACAGGGGCTGCTCCACCAGAGCACACAGACCATGGGCCCCCACGGGGGACCTGGGCCAAGAGGCAGGATGAGGATCACAGGCCAGGAAGCCCACAGCAGCGCCCCAGCCCTCCTCTTTCCCAGCCCACTCTCCTGAGTGGTGCCCCCATCCACAACCACTCAGTCTTCAGGAACAAAGCCGTCAACTTCCTTCCTTGACCAGCAAAAAAGTTTGAGAGCACAGGGTTCATAGGCATCCTGCCCACCACGATAGACTGTATGACCCTGGACGAGTTACTGAATTCCTCTGAACCTCAGTTTCCCTACCTAGAGCACCACACTCCGTTTTTATTCAGGGCAACAGGGTCTTAACTAAGACGCTCCAAGCCCTTCCTACAGTCACCTGTGACCACGTAACTAAGCTCCGGCCAATAAGTCACAAGCAGAGTGCTGTAAGGACTGTCAGGAAGGTGCCATCCCGGCCAGGGGGACCCTCTGTCCTCCTGCCCTCCTGTCTACTGCCTGGAATACATCTGTGACAGCGCCTGCAACCATGCTTGACCATGAGGTGACCTTGGGCATGGAAGCCATACTAAGGACAGCAGAAGGTGCCCAGGCCCGGGAAGACCACAGAGATACCATGCCAGCACTGAAGTGACCACTTCTCATGTCTTCTATGTGAGAAAGAAACAAACTTGTTTTAGTTGGTAACTTCAGGTTTCCTACTAAATACAGCCAGACCTAATTCCAGTAATCAAAGGGAAACGGAAATGCTGTTTTCCAGCAATTCTCAAACACACTATAGCCAGAAATTACTTGTGATTGGTCAATTTCCAGATTATTAACAAAGAAGGAAGCAGGCATCCTTAGAAATAGTGCTAGTCAGGCTGAAGGTATGCCAACAAGTGGTCCATAACTGAAAGCCTCCCATTACGGACTTCCCACTGACTTGGCTTTCTTGAGCTGACACTGCGGCCTCCACATGGGTTCGCTGAGCAGCCCCTCGGTCTGCCAAGTTCTAGCCCTGGAGGGCCTGGGAAATCCTGCCTGTGGTCCATTTTCCATTGTTCTTACTGATGGAGGCAGGACGGGAGAGGTAATCCCTCCCTCAGACAGCATCACTGGGGGCTATGAACCGCATGTGAACACAGGCTTATCTGATGCCATGGGAATTCTAAATACTTCAAAACAAGCTAAAGTTAAGACACAGAAAGGACCAGAAAGCAGATCTGGTTTTCCCATCTGCCTCTCATCCCACCCGGCCTGAACGCGCCTCCCTGATCCGTATCACGGCTCCAAGAAGCTACTACACCAGCCCAAGCCCACGGCCCCAAGAGGAGGCTTGAGCCCTGGTCATGGCGTCAGCTGACAGGACAGAATCCTCACCTGTGGGTACCCAGGCGCTCGGTCCCACGCCAGCCATCTGGCTCCCCAGCTTTCCAGAGGCATGATGAGGCCTGAGTGGGGTTGTGTGTGAAGAGCACACAGTGCAGAGCCGGCCACACAGTGTTCAATAAACAAATTCTTGCTTGTATCACTGGTATTTAGGAACCGCAAGCAGAGCATGAGAAAGAAGTACACAATTTAAAAAGAGAGAAAAAATACACTGGTTGCTCTTAGAAGCAAAATCAAAAGGCAGACAGGACTCAAAGAATGGTTCTAAACTAAAAAGCAGTAAGATTTCTAGGAACTGTGATGATAATAACAATCATAACAATTTACGTCATACTGAATTCTTGTCAAAGTCCTGGCCAACCACTCTGACTCCCCGAGTGTCAAGAGCAACGGACCAGGGCGCCTGGGTGGCTGTTGGTTAAGCGACTGCCTTCGGCTCAGGTCATGATCCTGGAGTCCCGGGATTGAGTCCCACATCGGGCTCCCTGCTCGGCAGGGAGTCTGCTTCTCCCTCTGACCCTCTTCCCTCTTGTGCGCTCTATCTCTCATTCTTTCTCAAATAAATAAATACAATCTTTAAAAAAAAAAAAAAAGAGCAATGGACCACAGCGGAGCAGGTTAGCACGACAACTCTGGAGGACAATTCTGCTATCTGTACGTTCTATTTGGCTCATTAATTCCATTTCAAGACATTTTTCTTAGAGCTAAGTGAGCATGTGAGCAAAGATTTACAGGCAAATGTCTGTATGTACCAATGTCTTCTGTTCCACCAAAGGGACTAGTTACCCCCCGGTTACCTACATAATGTAACTGTATTCACCCCCAAAACGATATAGACCCATTTTTGTAGGCAGAACGATGGTCTTGATATTGCACTGTAAAACCAGTATGTGTAGGGATTCTACTTTAAAAGTACATGTTTACATACGTATTACACACCAAATGTTAATTGTTTTCTCTGGATGTTAAGATTTTGGATCATTTGTTTATATACAGATACATATACAGAAACTGGCATGTGTAGTTTCTAGTTTTTCTAGGATGGGCAGCTGCTTTGACTGGTTCTTTCCCCAAAAAGGCTCATGGTAATTGTGTTAAATTTATGTGTATTCCTCCTCAGTCCAGAAAGGTGCCTCTGACTATACTCTCCGGGAAAAACAATAGTCCAAGAAGCAAACGCAGGGACTATTTACCAGTTTTCTCTCCTAAAGTGGTGTTACGGTCTTTATATTGGTTTCATGTGAGTCTGGTAGCATGCGTCCGTTCTCTAACCCAGGTCACCTCACCATACTCCGGTAAAATTGAAGATCTAGATCTGTGAAGCTGGAACATAAAGACCATCCAAGGTAGTTCTGGCCTTGGAGACCCTGCCGGGACAGCCAGCACGAGGTCACTTGGCAGAGGAGGGCAGGTAAGAAAAGCCCAGCAGACACACATGAAGCGGAGACAGACGGAGCGATAGAGCTGTGCTTGGGGCGGGGCCGCCGGCCGGGGCAGCTGCGGGGAGTTCGGCCCAGGCCTCCAAGCTGTGGTCCAGCACCTCTTCCACCTTCAGAGGTGCCTCCCAGGCAGGAGGGCCTCCGGAGCTGGACACAGGAGGAGAACGAGCAGCAAAGGGAGGAAAACAGATACAGCTGGAGCCACTAGTGAAGAAACAAGTCATCTGCACCTGTCAGGTGGGCAGGGCTTGGGAACTAAAAGGCCAACTAATTTTAGAAGCAGGATGAGTCTCACAAACCATCACTCAGGCAATCAAAATGAAGCCATGAAAAGAAAAAGTCCTAACCTCTGCCTCCACTAAGCTGACAAAGCAGTCTTTGGCTTGACTCCATTTTAATCAGTTATCTGAGATCAAGACATACCATTGTGACCCAGCTAAAAGCACGAGGCCCTTCGTGCAACCAAGCCACTTGGCCACTGTGGTCATGGCCATCCAGCTGGAAGAATCTTACTTCAGACACAAACCCTGTACCACCGTTGCTGGTCCCGGAGGGGAGCTTAGCCGGCAGCCGGGCCTGGCCCAGGTCTCCCCACCCAACAGTGAGGACGTTTCTGTACATCGTTTACATCCTTCATGCTACAGAGCGTTCTCTCAGTTAAACAGAGAACAGCTGGATGGAGAACAGGAGCTGCAGCAACCTCACCAGTACCAGTGTGACAGGCTTCCAGAGGTCACCCGGATGGCATCAGTCAAAAGAAAAAAGCCAAAAACCAGCAGACATGTCACAGATTTGTCAGTTCCCGGAGCCCACTGCAGTGGTTGGGTGTTGCCGCAGACAGCACGGTAAGAAGCTATGTTGCAGGACCAGTGGAATAAAACCTGAGACAAGAGAACATTCCAGGGCTACGCTCTCCAGTGCAAGCGTCCCAGGGGCTGGGGGCACTTGGACAAGCTGTTGCTGCTGAGCACGTGGGGCCGGCGTCCATGACCACAACATGACGTCCACAGTGGAGAAAGAGTGCGAACAAAGTGCTCTGGGACGTGTGAGTGAGCAACAAATCAGGTCAGTGGTTCAAATTACATGACACAGAAGAGTATATGGAAGTTCAGATTCCTATCACTCTAACGCACATCTGACCCAGAGAGCTTACTCATGCCAGCTGGGACAGAAGAACTATTTTGAATCTTCTCCTTGGGAAAATGAGAGCTCATGGAATATCTGGGGTTGCTTCATTTATGGTCACGTGCGATTTCTCTATGATTCAAACACCTAGAGACCACCTTCCTGGCAGAAATGGCATTAGAGATCACGAAGTCCGAAGTCTCAGCTGACATTCACGACTCTTCAGACATTTACTGAACCCCCCCAGAGGCAGGGTGCTGTGCCGGAGACGGCAGTGGGCAAGACAAGCAGCGCCCACCCCCGGCTGCTCTCTGACAGGAGCCAGCCCAGCTGCTCGGAGAGACCTGATTCATGCCCCATGCGCATTAGATGCACCGGTCTCAGCCCTCTTTTCTCACATGTTCCCCAAACTATCCTCAAGCAGGATCTCACACTCCCAACAAAGGGCTTTTGCACACTGGAATTCCACCAAGGGAGTGTGCATGGATTTCACCATGGCCAGAACAAAAAAGAGAAACGACTGAAGTGAGCCCAACCAGGCCCCCTGCTTTTCCCTTGGGGATGGCAGGGCTTGGGAGGGAACCGGAACTCAGGGACACGCATGCCGTCTGCGCAGGGGCCCAGCTCCTGCACCACCTCTGAGCTCACAGGCAACTCAAGGACTCTACAGGGCAGTTGGACCCTGAGGTGTCTGCTCTACCAGCTGACTTTAGACCCTAGCCACTGAATGTTTGCTTGGCAATTCACCTCTATTCACCTGTGCTGCAGGGAGTGCCAGAACACATGTATACTCCGCTCCCCACCCCTCAGGACTTCACCAGCCCTTCCAAAGCCAGGACAGCTGAAATGCAGGCACAGGACACAATTTCACTCAACACATAAATAACCGGCACATGCTCTGAATCAGCCCAGGCCCTGAAGGTGGGGAAAAACCTGTCTTCGTGGAGCTTACATTTGCAGGGGGCTTGGGGGTTATAACACAGAAACAGGTCAAGTATACAGTTTGTCAGACAGTGACGCATGCCATAGAGGCATGATGATCAGGGAAGGGAGTGAGCGCTGCACGGATGCAATTTTCAACAGGGCGGGCTTCTCAGAGTGGGGAGCATTCAGGCCAAGATGGGACAGGTCACGTGCACAGCTGTGGAGAGAAGGTCCAGGCAGAAAGAGTTAAGTGCAGAGGCCTAGAATGTGCCTGCACGTTCAACCCCCTGGGGGCTGGGGTCTGGGTGGCGTGGGTGCCAGGAGAGTGGGAGGAGCTGAGGGAAGAGGGACTGGCCCTTGAGGGAAGGGAGGCCAGGTCCTCAAGCTGCTAAAGGACGTCCACTTTACTCCCCGAGCGAGAGGGAGGGCTCAGGAAATCAGGCTGTCCAGTTGTGTCTCGGCTCTCCACTTCCTGCCCTATGTCTGGTGTACTAATGTGGGCCCTCAAAGTCCTGATATCAAGAGGTGGCTGCTAGAGGTGGGGGACCGTCAGTTCTCAGCCCCCACCTCCAGCAGGCATGGTTTCTTCGTGGCCAGTTGGACTGGAGCCACAGAGAACTGGGTCATGGCGTGGATCATACGCTGTCCAAATAAAGCAGGTAAATGCACACAGAAATGCGTGTAACCTGAGCCTGACGACACAGGGACAGAGATGAGGCCTGAGCCTCAGGCAGTACAGAATGGCCCAGAGTCCAAGAGCTGACAAGGGGTCACGGGGGGCCTTCTCGCCTGGAGCAGTACAGAATTCTTCTAGGCCTAAGAAAAGCCAGTTTTATTCAGCAGAGCCATCACTATCCAAGTTTGTTTTTTCTTTCTTTCAAGTGACTACCTGTTTAAAAAGCCTTCAGGTTCTTGACTCCTTAATTCAGCCAACATTTCATGGGCCCCTCTATGGAGGTCACTCATTTTGTGGCCCCAGCCCTCAGGGAGCTGCAGATCCAGCTAGGAAGCTAACTCACACCTAAGAAAAATTTACAGAAGATACTTGGCAAAATCCAAACGAGAACCCATGACAGCAGGTGCTCCTGGTGAGAGAAGGGGCGTCTGTGGGTCCCGGCACTGGGGAGGCTTCAGGCACCGGGTGGGCCCTGCAGGCAGGAGGGCAGGGATTCCTGGTCTGGGACAAAAGAGTCACTGTAAGCAGAGGGGAAAGAGAACACTGTGGTCAAGGGCCCAGCCTCCCCAGGCCAGAGTGGCTGCTCCCAGAGGGCAGGGATGGGGTTTGGGGCCAGTGTCTCCATAGCCCCAAGCAGCACATCAAACCTTCGCTGTCACTGGGTGGATAAGTAATGCAGTCTGGCTGGTACTCTGGGAAGGGGCTCTTCCCTGTCCCATAGGCCCTGTGCTGTTAACAGTACCCCAGCCACGAAGATGGATGTTCCAGACTCTTCTCTGGCCCTTAAACCTTGACCTGTCAGCAAGTCCTGCCAATGCCGTGGTTCAAAAAGGTCTCAGATCCACTCTCTCATCTATTGCTCAAGGTTTAAAGGCTAAAGTCTAGACTTGGCCCCATGTTCCACATCTCTCTACTACAACCTACTACAGCCACCCAGACTGTAATCCGCTCTTCTCCAAAGAAACCAAACCTCACCCCTACCAAAGGACCTTCCACAGACCCTTCCTCAACCTCCACACACCTTCCCCCTGCCCTCCAACCCCTGCCTTTCCAGCAAACCCGAGCCTTCCCCATGACTCCCCCCACACTTCATTCACCTCCCACCTAGAGAACGCTGGGGGTGGGGGGCTCTCCCACCAGTGGCCCTGCAGGCCCTGCTCAGCCCCTGGCATAGGTGCGTTGAATAAGCGAGTCCGTGAGGGTTGGGGTTAGCCTAACTAGGTTTCCCATGCTGTTTCTTGCCCAAATGCCCACCACCCACAGCCACTGGGGCAGAACACAGCCTTAGCAGAGATGGAGTCCCTGGCTTCCAGGGATGAACGTGCTCGGTTTATGTCCAAAAATTCAGATAGAAGACCCCCTTTTAGAGTCACAGTCAACTCCATGGAGCACTTTCCACGATGGGGTGGGGACAGCCCACATTCCCCTCAGCCTCACTCCCTTCAGCCCTGCTGTGCCCGTATCTGGCAATCTTCAGTAAACCACTCACTAACTCTGTTTCCTCGGCTGCGAGACCAATGCCAGTGTGGCCCCCCCGCTGCTGCAAGGACCCTCGAGGACGGAGCACAGGTGCGGGCGCTGCCAAGTGGACCTGGAGCACTTCCAAAGAGCAGCCCCTGCAAACACAACTGCCTTCCTGCTGCCTCCCCAGCTTGTAAGACTGTTGCTCTTAATGCTGCCTAGAACCACGACACGTCTCACTTCCTCCCATGGTAATAAGGCTTAGAATTCTCAAACCCCAACCCAGAACAACCCTCCAACCTTCTCTACCTACTTCTGCCTTCCTCTGTTTCTCCTTCAGGGGAAAACACAAACACTGGAATAGATCTGGATTCAGACTGAATCAACACGTAGGGAACACATTACGTTTCCAGCGCATCCAGTTTTTACTGGACCTTCATGACAACTCCTTGTGGTGAGAATCGATGGTGCAGGTTCACCCAGGGGCCAGATCACAAAGGAGCTCACAGCACCCATAGATTAGGAGAACCAAAAAGATGAGGAGAAACGTTTTTCTGGAAAACTGATCCGACATCACCAAACACATCACAACCACTTTTATGGAAACACTCAGAATGTCACTGGACTTCCTTACCCTGCATTGCGTGGTTTTGTGCTGGTTTTACTTCATCTAACATTAGGGGACCCTAGCCTCTCCACATGAGTGGATACAGGTCTTCATCTCACCTGGGTGTTGCTTTTCACCTATCACAGATGTAGCAAGTGAGGTTCTAGGAGGGCAAACGCCTTGTCACACAGCTTGGAAGCGACAGAAGTGCCACCAACGTGGTCTGCCAAGTCTAGACAGTACTGGTCCCAGGACCTCACCTTTATTACCAGAACCTGGTAACTCACAGAGCAGGAGAGGGTCTTGGTCTGCAGGCTCAACAGCGACCAGACCTGCATCTCCCTGGGTGGGCTGCCCTCTCTGGGGGGAGAGGCTTTGCCACAGGCCCAGATCAAGGGCCCCCTCTCCTCTGCAGCACTAAATTGCAATGCAGCCTCTACCACCTCCTGGGGAGACATGCCTGGGAGAGTCCTGACTGCAGAGATGAGGAGCCGGAAGCCCTCTGTGGGGTTCTAGAAACTGGCACATTCCCATTCTGCACACTCCATTTCCAAGTCCCTTTGTGAAGGCCTAATAACCCTCGTGCCAGCCCTGCAAGCCTGGGTCTCCTCCGCACTAAGGGCCTCCGTTATCTGCAGAGCTCCCCCTGCATGCTGCCTTCTCACCAGCATGATGGTTTTCCTTCACATAAGGACAGAGACATCAGTATAAGGTGCCATGACTCTACCACATTTCCCTGTGTCCTCCATGAATAAACAGATGTGCATGTCCTTTGAAGAGTGTTGCTGAAGCTGGAGATGAATTTCTACAGACCTGTCTCCTCTCCCTCTCAGACAACTGAACAGGATTAAGGGCTGGTGTTTGTGCCTACAGAACACAGTACCTCAGCCCAAGGGACTCAAAGCTTGTCAACGGGGCTATGCAGCCCTGTTCCCCTGGAGCCTGAGAAAATACACGGAACTAGCAGATTCAAACCAGGCAAACTTAAACTGTAAAGAGTAGCAACAGAGTATGCAGGCTGACAACTTATATTATTGAGTGTCACTGAGACCTGCTTGGGCAATCTGACTATTGGGATACATTTCATTAGCACTCCCTCAAAACGTTTTTGTTCCCTTAAGTATTACTGCACATCACACATTCCATGTTTCTGCACTTTGTGATTTCAGAGCCATGGCCTACTGTTTTCAAATCTCTGTAAGAACACATGTAAAGTTCCTTCCTGATTCCAGAGGCCCATACTATGGAAAAACCTTCAAACTCCTCCAGCTCCTCAGGGATGGGAGACAGAGATAACCCTTCAATACCCAGGGCTTCTACTGGTTAAAAAACAATAAGCAAAAATTCTAAGAGTCTGCTTAATTATATGCACGTTTAATTATTTGGGAGGAAAATAGACTGATGTCTACACTTACTTTGACATACCTAAACAAACAAGAGTTAGGTTTGAGACAAAATACGATAAAATGTTGTGCGTTCTAGGTGGCGGTCTACTGGCATTCAGTGTAAAGTTTCTTCAACTTTTACGTGTTTAAAATTCTTCATAATTAAATGTGGGGCTGCAGACAAGGCAGAGCTGGCATGCCTCTCCCTACCCAACTCTTAAGTCAGCCCCGAGGTAAGAAAGTGCCAAGGAGAGAGGTCACACTTGCCTAGGCACTGCCTGCCCAGCAGCAGGTCCCACTCTACATACAAAACTGGTATAAGTGCTATGCTCCAGGACCTCCAACCTCTTCACTTTAGGATAAAGGCTCTCAACCCCAAATGTGACTGACAATTATCTGGGGAGCTTATTAAATACAGTCCTGGCCACATCCCATAACTGCTGAATCAGAACCTCCGGGGGGGGGGGGATGGGGGGAGCAGCTGCCCAGGAATCAGCCCTTGGTGATTCTGAGGCAGAGGATCTGAGACCCACACTAGAGACACTCCGAGCGCTAGCTCCTTACCTGACACCTGTTGAGAAGCCTCCTGGGAACATTTAGAGAAAAACAGAAACGCACACACCTACGAAGAAGTGCCCAAAGCTGGGCTCGAAGACGCCGTGGGTTCAACTACACCAAGGTCCTCGACTGCACGAAGCTGGACCCGAAGCCAGGCCTGGTCACTGCCTCCCCGCCAGCCCCGGCGCGTGCGGGCCGAGTGCGGGCGCAGAGATTTACAGACGTCGCCGAGCGGGGACGGGCGGGGAGGGAGAGGCGCGCGGGCCCCTCGGGCCTGCCAAGGTCACCGAGGAGCTCAGCAGGGGCTCCTCTGTCCCCGGGACCCTCCTCCCGACCCGCTTTCCTCGACGAAACAGCCGCCGCGGAAAGCTGGAGATGTTATTTCCCCACCCTTCCTTACAGGGGATGCGGGAGGGGTGATAAGCGGAACCCCGAGGAGCGGGCCGGCAGCCCCCAAGGCACCGACCCCGGCGCCCCGCCCGGGCCTGGCCAAACTGTAACCGCAGCCCCGCGGGTCACTGGCCAACCCAGCGACGGTGCGACGTCAAAACCCCGAAGGCCGCTCTGGATCGCATCAGTACCGGGGGAGGAGGCGACGGACTCGCTGCGCCGCCCCGGGGACCCTTTACCTCGGGAGGCCAGGCGCCCGAGGCCGAACCAACGCCGAGACAGGCCAGGGTCCAAGCGCTGGGAGGACGAGACCCTCGGCCCCGCGGGGCTTTGCGCACACACCGCCCCCCGCCCGCTCAAAGACCTCTGGGAGATGTAGTCCGTCCCTGTGCCTCAGGCGCGCTCCGCGGGTCGGGGAGACCACAGTGCCCGACATGCACCGCGCAGGCGGGGGCTGGGGGCTCAGCGGTCCGAGGTCACCCTCCTCCCCACCGAGCGCCGGGAGCGCCAAGCCTTGCTCCCGGGGGGCTCCGCCGGAAACTGTCTCCAGCGGCCCAGGCGACTCACCGTCCCCGCGGCACCCGCGGCGACCGCAGGGGCAGGAACGCACGCCTCCGCAGCTCGCGGTCGCGCGTCTGTCAGAAGGAGGCGGGTAGGCTTTGGAGCAGGGCGTCAGGGCGAGGGGCGGAGCCATGAGGTCAGCGCCGGGGCGGAGCTTCTGGCGACATGCGACGGTCCCTGGTGACGTCACGGGGAGCGGAGGCGCTTCGGCTAAGGCAGGACACGTAGGAGGGCCCGGGAGGGTTTTGTCCTGCGGAAGAGTGGCATGAGGTTAGGGGAAGGACCCAGTTAACGCTCCCTCCCGCCCTCGCAGCACCAGGGCATCCGTCCGAGCAAGGCGCGTCTTCCTTCCTTCATTTATTCAACCAATGCTCACTGACGTTAGGTGCTGTGTGTTCTGTGAACATGCACAGAATGGGAAAGGCTTTAGTTTTGCTAGGTATGGAGGGTCCAAGCTGAGGTCAAATAAGACAACTTTGTGCCTTCTTATTTTAGCTCTCATACTGTAAACAAGTGTCTCGTATATGTTTAGTGCCACGTTTTTTGCATTTTTGTGGGTTTTCTTGGTGGTTTTGCTGTTTAAAACAGTGTGCAAGTGTAGCCCCAAGCTGCAGAGTATCCTGTGCAGTAGAGGTCACGCAGGAAGGGGACGGGCCAACCTTACTATGCTAGAGGCTCGGGGGAGATTCGCTGACCCTCCAGAGTCCACCGAATAGCAGAGGGCTTAAGGGCCCATGAAAGGCTAAAATTGGGTGAGATTGAACTGGGGTCAAGTCTTGGACCACACCACTGAATGGCCTTGTTCAAGATACTTAATCTTCTAACCAGAAAGTGGGGTTAAATGTGAGGCCAGCCTCCTAGGGCTGCTGTAAGGATGGAAGGGCTTACTGCGGTTGGGTTTCTTCACGCATGCCCACACCGGGCACAATTATTATTTGCTCTCCTTAGGGTGTCCTGGGCCTCAGTTCCCCTGCTTACAAAAAGGGAACTGCCATCTCTCACTTGCTGTTAGAGGAATCATGGAATAAAAAAGAGATGGTTGAATTGTATTTGCACTTAAAACTAAAGGCAGGGGTACGCAGCTGGCTCAGTCGGTGGAGCGTGCAGCTCTTGATCTCAGGGCTGTAAATTTGAGCCACGCGTTGGGCATAGGGTTTACTTAAAAACAAAAACAAAAACAAAAAACACCTAAAAGCAGATATTCCTCAAAAGATTGAACAGAGTCACTTAGCAATTCTACTCCTAGGAATATGGCCAAGAAAATGAAAACATATGGCCACACACAAACCTGTACACAAATGTCCGTAGCATTTCTTCATATTCATAGCACGAATGCGCACATTCATTCCGGCCAAAAAAGTGGAAACAACCCACCAACAAATAAATAGATAAACCGTGGCTGATCCAGGCTACAACATGGATGAACCTTAAAAATAGCATGCTTGAGCGAAAGAAGCCAATCACATGAGACCACATATTGTATGATTCCGTTTGTATGAAATGTTCAGAACCCGCAGATCCACAGAGATGGGGAGATCAGCGGTTGCCTGGAGCTGGGGGAGTTCAGGGGAAATGGGTGCAGATTTTCTTTTTGGGGTGATGAAAACACTCTAAGATTGTCATGATGGCTGCATGCCACGGTGAATATACTAAAAGCCATTGAATGGGTGAATGTGTATTATATCTTAAAGCAGTTACCAAAACAAACAAACAAACAACCAGGGAGAGACTATACCCAAAGCAACTCAGGAAGAATCAGACACATCATAAGACACAGCCGCGCCTGTGTAGAGATGGGGTGACGTTCCCCGTGCTGTTTGCTGTAGAATCCTCATGGGGCGCATCTGAGACCAGAAGCCCACGGCTGTCCCAGGAGGTGTCGGGAGTTGTCACTTGTGGTCCTGCTGATCTCACCTTTTCCCGGGAGCGTTTGCTTTCTGCTGACACCTGCTGTTCTCACAGACACACACACAAGGCTGCTTCCCCGTCATCTGCCTACTCCTCCAGCCTCCGAGCCTCACACCTGTGCTGCAAAGCCAGCCGCACTTTATTTTTAGTCAGGATTATACCCTAACTGGGTCAGCTAGAGTGCCTTGGGCCCAGGACAGCTTCCGTGGTCCTTCTGCTGGCCCCTGCCTCCAGAACATCCTGCTGCCACCGGAAGAACACCTGTCTGCTTTCACGGGGGCTGGACCCCAGTTTCCCAGGTTTTACAGAAAACAGCCCAAAGATGGGAAAAGTGGGAGTTCCTCCGTCCTCTCTACAAGCAGTGCCATCTGCTGTTCAAATGGTGGTGCAGGGGAAGTGGTCGCTCCCCTGTGTGCCTTTCCTTCCCAGACTTGGAGCCTGCGATATGGAGTGCCGTTCATCCCTCTTAGCTTTCTCAGGCTGGAGTTTAAACCAGACCTCCCTCCTACAATGAGAACCATGAGAAAAGTGCCCACGTCTAACGTATTGAACTTGATGGAGTTTCAGGAACCTCACTCTTGGTGCAGCAGGCACCAGGTCAAGACACGGAGTGTGACCATCCCACAGCAACCTCCTCTGTGCCCCCTTCCACTCACTGTCCACCCATAAGGAGGTCACTAGCCCAACTCCTAAGATTCATTTGCCTGCGTGTGCATCTTCGTTACAAGTTGGAACCACTTGGAGCTTGCAGTGTGCACTTGCTGTAATGCAGCGCAAACTCCAGGTGACAAAGGGCATTTTCAGCACAGTCCTCCCCAAAGGAGAAAGCCCAGGTATCGCCAGGGACACCTCTCTCCTCTCCTGCCACAACCCTCTGCCTCCTCCCTCACCCCCTCCTCTGTCAAGCTGACCCACCATTGGCTTGAAAGCCTCAAACAAAATCATGTGGTCATTTTGAGAGGTTCAGCCAACATCACAGAGCACTTCCTTTGCACCAAGTACTGTGTTAAGCACTCTGCATGCACACTTGTCTTCCTCCCCACAAGGAGCCTGTGCACACTTGCCTAAACCTGAGCAGAGAGTATAACGTGCTCAGAGGTGCAGACCCAGCGGCTGGCAGACCCCAAATCTCGTGACTCTAGACCGGTGGTCTCGCTACCTCAGCTGTTCTCCAGAGATTGTGTGAGCCAGGAAACCATCATGTGCAGGCCTGTTCTCCCTAAAAATCTGTCCTTACACCCAGCACAGGATAGGAAGGGAGCCTGCGACCCCTGTGGACCCCACATTGTTAGGTCATTGATTTGTTTGAACGGTTGCGGCTTCTCAGACCTTTGATACAGAAAAGGGCCCTTATCAGAAGTGCACAGCATGATGCATTTTCACAAACTGAACACACCAGTATGCCCACCTCCCAGCAGTCGGCCTCACGCTCCCTCCCAAGCATGAGGTCACCCCATGGCTACCATGCTCCTAACTTCTAACAGCAAAGACAGTTCTCTCCATTTTTGTACTTTCTTATAGAAAGGGATTCGTACAGTATGAGCTCTTTTGTATAGGGCGTCTTTTGCTCAATTTTATATCAGCGGAAGTCATCCATACAGGTGCACATAGCTGCCCATGTTCATCCTTATTGCCATGTGACAGTCCATTATGGGACTATAGCGTGGTCCTTCTGTTGTGCCGTTCATGGGCATCTGGGGAATTCACAGACGGGAATTCTTAGCTATTATAGTACTGCTGTCGCAGATACTGCAGTGCATGGGATGAGAACGTTACTTTTGGTGGCCCGCTGAGGGGTAGAGTGGCTGGGTCATAGGGTCTGCCTGCATTCAGCTTTCCCCAAGTGCTTCTCCCAATTTACACTCCACCAGAGGATGGGAGTTCTGCTCATCATATCCTCGCCAACACTTGGCATGGCCAGACCCTCCGATTTAAACGCTCAATGATTCTAAGTGGAAACTCGCATGATTTCAGTGTTAACGTCTATTTGGTAACATTTCTGTTGTTCACACAGCTCATGAGAGTGGAGTACTCCATTGGAGCCATCATCCATTTAGTGAACATTTACTGAGCCCTTCCTGCGTGCTGGGCTCTGTGTGCTGGTGCTAGAGAGACAGAAAAAAGCAGAAAGCTGTCCTGAAGGAGCTCCAGGGACATCCTCTCTTCAGGTATCTGCTCAGATGTCATATCTGCAGACTGGCCTCCCAGAGCACCTGCCCGCATCACCCATTGCCTGTTTCATCTTCTTCATGACACGTACATCACCGAAGGTACCTTGTTTACCTGTTTTTTGACGTGTTTGGTGCTCTCACGAGGGCAAGAATCTCGTCTGCTCAGTGTTCTCTATCCTCTAGCATAGTTTCTGGCACATAGTCTGCATTCAGTACATATTTATTGGGTGAGTGAACGATGGAATAAGTGATAGGCAGGGTGAGACCTGAGATCTAAGGTTCAGGTCGTGGCTTTGCCACTCATCCACTGTCTGAGACCTTCAGTCAATTATTTCAGTTTTCTTTTCTTTTCTTTTCTTTTTAAGATTTTATGTATTTATTTGAGATAGAGAGTGAGAGAAAGCACGAGTTGGGGGGGCAGAGGGAGTGGGAGAAGCAGGCTCCCCGCTGAGCAGGGTGCCTGACATGGGGCTCGATCCCAGGACCCTGGGATCATAACCTGAGCCGAAGGCAGACACTTAACCCACTGAGCCACCCAGGTACCTCAATGGTTTAAGTTTTCTGATCCTCATTTCCTCATCTATAAAACAAGAGTGCTTGAACTGGCAAAGGAAAGAACAAATGAGCTTGAAGCGAGGTTGAGAGAAATTACATAATCTGAAAAAGAGAGAAAATAGAATGAAGAAAAATCAAACAGAGCCTCAGAGAAATGTGGGACAACTTTGAGTGCACCAACATATGTGTAACAGGCGTTTCAGAATGAAAGAGGAGAGAGAGAAAGGAGCAGAAAAAATATTTAAAGAAGTAATGCCCCCAAATTCCCAAACGTAATCAAAGAAAAAAACCCACATTAATCTATACATCCAAGCATATCAACAAACTCTAAAGAGGAGTTTGCAAGGAGCTCCATACCCAGATACATCATAGTGAAAAGACAAGACAAAAAATTTTTGAAAAGATCAAAAGAGGGGCGCCTGGGTGGCTCAGTTGTTTAAGCAACTACCTTTGGCTCAGGTCATGATCCCAGAGTCTTGGGATCGACATAGGGCTCCCCGCTTGGCAGGGAGTCTGCTTCTCCCTCTGCCCCTGCCCCCTCTCATGCGCTCTTTCTCACTCTCTCAAATAAATAAATAAATAAATCTTTTAAAAAAGAGCAAGAGAAAAATGACTCATCACCTACAAGGGAACCCAAATGAGATTTTTTAAAAAGATTTATTTATTTGAGAGAGAGAGTGCATGTGGTGGAGGAGGGCGAGAGAATCTCAAGCCGACTCAGCTCAAGCTGAGCAAGGAGCCTGACACGGGGCTCAATCCCACAACCCTGGGCTCACGACCTGAGCTGGTACCAAGAGTCAGATGCTCAGACGCTTAACCAACTGCACACCCAGGCACCCCAGGGAACCCAAATAAGATTAACAGCTAACTGGGCGCCTGGGTGGCTCAGATGGTTAAGCATCTGCCTTCAGCTCAGGTCATGATCCCAGAGTCCTGGGATCAAGTCCCACATCGGGCTCCCTGCTTCTTGGGAGCCTGCTTCTCCCTCTGCCTCTCTCTCTCTCTCTGTGTGTGTCTCTCTCATGAATAAATAAATAAAATCTTAAAAAAAAAAAAGATTAACAGCTAACTTATCCTTGGAAACAACAGAGGCCGCAAGGCAGTGGGATGATATATTCCAAGTGGAAAATATAGTAGAAATAAATAAGGGTAACCTCCGTGTTGTAGCATTATTGTTTGGACTCAGGAACTGTGAGTTTAGTGTCTGACCACAGCAGTTCTCTGAACACATTACTAAGGATCATATAGTGTAGTTCCAATTGCCTCTTTTATGTTATTTAATGCACCCTACGTGAGTTGGCGGCGGCAGCTCAATATTACCGTGGCAGAAGGTAAAAATCAGTCCTTCTACACCCATCTGGAGGTTTAGCCAAAAGAAGCAAATGTCTCCGTTTGTGGTCCTTTCTAGGAAAAAAGCTTTCTACAAATGACTATTTTATTCATCAATTAGTACGTATTTATTAAGCATCTACTGTGTGCTTGCTAGAAGCCATACTCCCGTGGAACTCAACATCTAACTGCAGGAACTCAGAGAGTAGTGAGGGAGAATGGCATTCACCAAATAGCCACACAAATGACCGTGCCAAGCATGTAAAGGCAGGACATGAGAGGTACTAAGATCCCTGGGTAGGGAGCATTTATCCCAACTGAGGAGGTGGGGAAGGCTTCCCTTGGAAAGTGATAGTTGAGCTGAGGTCTGAATGATGAGTAGGACTTTCCTTTCCCTCATAAATATGGGCAGGAAAAATGTTTCATGTGCAAAGAGCCTGCGGCAGGAGGAAACAGAACAAGGACAAGGGGACCGTAGGTTCACAACCCTCTTGGGAACTTTCCTGGTGTAATCTGAAACCGCCCCCATATGCAGAGAGCAGGGAGAGACCAAAGAAAGAGGCAGGCCACTCCGAGTGGGTAGGTGGCAGTTTTAATAATAGCAAAGGGAGGGGTGACTGGTGGCTCAGTGGTTGGGTGTCTGCCTTTGGCTCAGGTCATGATCCCAGAGTCCTGGGATCGAGTCCCATATTGGGCTCCCTGCTCTGCTGGGATTCTGCTTCTCCCTCTCCCTCTGCCTGCGCTCTGCCTACTTATGCTCTCTTTCTCTCTGTTAAAGATTTTTATTTATTTATTTGAGAGAGCAAGAATGAGAGCTAGAGAGAGCACATGAGAGGGGGGAGGGTTGGAGGGAGAAGCAGACTCCCCGCCGAGCGGGGAGCCCGATGCGGGACTCGATCCCGGGACTCCGGGATCATGACCTGAGCCAAAGGCAGTCGCTTAACCGACTGAGCCACCCAGGTGCCCTTTTTTTTTTTTTTTTTAAGCGACTGCCTTCGGCTCAGGTCATGATCCTGGAGCCCAGGGATCGAGTCCCGCATTGGGCTCCCCGCTCGGCGGGGAGTCTGCTTCTCCCTCCAACCCTCCCCCCTCTCATGTGCTCTCTCTAGCTCTCATTCTCGCTCTCTCTAGCTCTCATTCTCACTCTCTCAAATAAATAAATAAAAATCTTTAAAAAAATAAAAAATAAAATCTTAAAAAAAATAATAGCAAAGGGAACTTAACCTATGAGGCTTGTCTTGGGAGGCAACAAGACAAGTAGATCCCTACACTCACGCGCCAGGTCTTAAAAGCTTAAAAGGGGCGCCTGGGTGGCTCAGTCGGTTGGGGGTCCAACTCTTGATTTCGGCTCAGGTCATGATCTCAAGGTTGTGGGATCGAGCCCCATGTCCAGCTCCGTGCTCAGCAGGGAGTGTGCTTATCCCTTTTTCTCTGCTCAGTACCCCCAGCCCCGCTTATGTACATTCTCTCTCTCAAATAAATAAATAATTAATTTTTTTAAAGCTTATAAAGGGGCCCTAACTGGGCTCAGTCACGTAGAGCATGCAGGCGTTCTCAACATCACAACACTGTCTCCAGGCTGTGTCCTTGGAGCAGTTTTTGGGAGTGGGGAGGGCAAGTGGAAGCCAAGGACAGGGGAGGGGTTGAGGAGCCTCCAGTACGTGGGCCCTGCTCACAGGTCAGCTGGCGGTCACGGCTTTTTGATTGCATTCCCCAACAGGGACTGAAAGAAAGTTAATTGGAAAATTATATGTCTGATAAGTGGTCACTATCCAGAATATTTAAAGAACTCCTACAACCCAATTTTTGCAGGAGGCCGCAGGCGGACCCACGACCCGTGCCGGAACCATGTTTCGCAACCAGTATGACAATGATGTCACTGTTTGGAGCCCTCAGGGCAGGATTCATCAAATTGAGTATGCAATGGAAGCTGTCAAGCAAGGTTCAGCCACGGTTGGTCTGAAATCAAAAACCCATGCAGTGTTGGTTGCATTGAAGAGAGCACAGTCAGAGCTTGCAGCTCATCAGAAAAAAATTCTCCACGTTCACAACCATATTGGTATCTCAATTGTGGGACTTACTGCTAATGCTAGACTGTTACGTAATTTTATGCGCCAAGAGTGTTTGGATTCCAGATTTGTATTTGACAGACCTCTTCCTGTGTCTCGTCTTGTATCTCCAGTTGGAAGCAAGACCCAGATACTAACACAACGATATGGCCGGAGACCATATGGTGTTGGGCTGCTTATTGCTGGTTATGATGATATGGGCCCTCACATTTTCCAAACCTGTCCATCTGCCAACTATTTTGACTGTAGAGCCATGTCCATTGGAGCCTGTTCTCAATCAGCTCGTACTTACTTGGAGAGACATATGTCTGGGTTTATGGAATGCAGTTTGAATGAACTGGTTAAACATGGTCTGCGTGCCTTACGAGAGACACTTTCTTGCAGAACAGGACCTAACTACAAAGAATGTTTCCATTGGAATTGTTGGTAAAGACTTGGGAGTTTACGATTTATGATGATGATGATGTATCTCCATTCCTGGAAGGTCTTGAAGAAAGACCACAGAGAAAGGCACAGCCTGTTCAACCTGCTGATGAACCTGCAGAAAAGGCTGATGAACCAATGGAACATTAAGTTACAAGCCAGTCTGTATGTTTATTATCAAATCTGTAAGAATGCAGGAACATGTACTGATGACAATAATCTATGTGTAGGAATCAGTCCAGATGTGTTTTTCCCTAGCAACTTGTCTGAAACCATGTAATGGTATGCATTTTTCTTTAAGAAAGGGTCTATATAATCATTTTCTGGAAAGTATAGGTATCTGTACTGATGTTTTTATATGAAGAACATAGTGTCTTTGTGGGTTTAAAGACAACTGTGAAATAAAATTGTTTCACCTGCCTAAAAAAAAAGAACTCCTACAACCCAACAACAAAATTTAAAATGGGCAAAGGACTGGAATAAAGATTTCTCCAAAGATACAGGAATGGTCAAGAAGCACATGAAAAGATGCTCACCACTGATTAGGGAAATGCCCGTGAAAACCACGAACTACCCCGTCATGCCCACTGGGGTGGCTGTTATCAGAAAAACAGAACATAGCAAGTTCTGGTGAGCACATGGAGGAACCGGAGCCCTTGTGAGCTGCTGTGGGAGTGACGTAGCCACCATGGGAAACAGTATGGCAGGTGCTCGAAAAATTAACCTTAGAATTACCATATGATTCAGCAGTTCCACACCTGGCTTAGAGAATTGACAGCAGACATTTGTACTGCTGTGTGCCCAGCAGCATTATCCACGATAGCCGAAATGCGAACCCAACCCAAGTGCCCATCGTCCACCAGCGGATGAATGGATGAGCAAAGTGTGTGCGTACACACAATGGACTATTCTTCTGCCTTCAGAAGGAAAGGAATTCTGACACCTGCTACAGCATGAATGGACCTTGAGGACACGATGCAAAGTGCAAGAAAGCCAGACAGAGAAAGACAAACAGTGCGTGATTCCACTCACACAAGGTCCTGAGAGTAGTCACAGTTATAGAGGTGGAAAGCAGAATGGGGTGGTTGCCAGGGGCTGGGAAGGAGCAACAGGCAGTGAGTCAGAGTAGAAAGAGCTGCTGGAAGTTGAACCCAAAGAGGTGAGAGTTCACGTGGTTTGGTCTTTGTCCTAGGCAAACGACTTCAGGGCTGGTGGTGGACAAAGAGGGATGGGTGTGGGCACCTGGGTGGCTCAGTTGGTTGGGCGACTGCCTTCCGCTCGGGTCATGGTCCTGGAGTCCCGGGATCGAGTCCCGCATCGGGCTTCCTGCTCAGCGGGGAGTCTGCTTCTCCCTCTGACCCTCTTCCCTCTCGTGCTTTCTATCTCTCATTCTCTCTCTCTCTCAAATAAATAAATAAAATCTTTAAAAAAAAAAAAAAGAGGGATGGGTGACATTGGGAAATATTTAGGGCCCAATGGCGGATGTGATGTGAGTGACTGGGGGAGGAAGACACCCCACCCCACCCCCGCCCAGATCCCTGAGCATTTCCCAAGAGGCTCTGGAAACCTCCAGTCTGAGGTCTCATTAAGGTGCTCTGTCCGGGTCCCAGTGCAAATGTAAACTTAGATTTTATGCCTCCCAAGAAGAAATTTGGGCACCTGCAGCCCGCACTCCCACCTGGACACACCCTCCTGGGTGGGTGGGCATTGGGGGCCCTAGCAGGTACAGGCTTGGATTGGTTGTGGCCTCCTCTACACACACATCCACCTGCCCTTCGCTGAGTTCCATTGGTGGTTTCTCACGGTTAGCCAGCCTCACAAATGAGCACTTTGGGCCAGTTGGGTGTTCTTGATGGCAAGTAACAGAACCTGACTCTGGTTACCTGAGCAGGAAAGGGCTCAACTGGAAGGTCATGGTTGCTCACAGAATTATGTTCCTAGTTGGAGAACAGAGCTCACATGGGACCCAGGAAGCTGGGCCTGGCCACAATGCCACCCCAGGACAGGCTGCCTGGGGAGCTCAGCATGTACCTGCCCATCAGCCCCTCAACTCCGCTGGGGCTGTCCTGAAAGCTTCCTTCCCTTTCCATCTGCTCTTCCCCCTAGTGAGAGAAAGACCATTAATTCCATTTTAGAGACAAGAAAGCTGAGGCCCAGGGAGGTAAGTGGCCTTCATTACGTCAGGTGTCTTGCCTAACATGGCAAGTGGCTGAGTCACCTGACCCCACATGCCACCCCCACAGTCCCACAGTTTCCAGCAGGCTAGTACAGATATGATTTTCCCTTAATTTAAAAAATATTGGTCCTGAATTTCAGAACCAGGAACAGCAGTTGCCTTGTTGATTTTTCACACCTAACCACGAACGGGACTGAGGTGGGTTGGGTGAGGGAGATCGGATGGGATTGACAGCTTCTGAGTAAGGGGCAGGTTGCTGCACCTGTCCTGAGATCACCCCCGCCTCTCCCTCTCCCCCAGTAAGGAGAATGTCCAGATACTAGGCAGCCAGAAACCGCACACATTTACCGCAAACTCTGATCCTTCACCCTCTATCTTCCCCCTGGCGCCTGGTTCTTCCTGGAGCTAAAGAGGAAAGGTGACCTGGTTATCCTTCTTAGCTTATTTATGCAGCATAGAAGAATGGCTTGTCTGGGCAAAGTGGATGAATAGCACTTTACAAAACGGATTTAATTGTTGACGTCAATTTATTTGAGAGGGAAAAAAATGCTAATGGTCATTTCCAATCATGTTAATTGGCTTCTGGCTCCAACCAGCCATCCAAAGAATGTCTGGTGACAAGTTTGTCCTGAAACTGTCTTTTTTTTTTTAAGATTTTATTTATTAGAGAGACAGCGAGAGAGGGAACACAAGCAGGGGGAGCGGGAGAGGGAGAAGCAGGCTCCCGGCTGAGCAGGGAGCCCGACACGGGGCTCAATCCCAGGACCCCGGGATCATGATCTGAGCTGAAGGCAGACGCTTAACGACTGAGCCACCCAGGCGCCCCTGTCCTGAAATTGTCTTATCGGGAGTTCTACCCTCAGAACTCAGCTATGCCAAATCACAAGTGCTGCCTGGTGACCGAAGGGCAGGGATGCTTCCTGGGGAGCAAGGCACAGCCCGTGAAGTCGCATTGTGTCCTCTTCTACTCAAATGGTCCGGTCTTCGGCTCTTTTGTTTTTGTAACAAGTGTTTTATTTCCAGACCTAAAATGACGTGATCTTTAAAGTTTACGAATCCTCGGGTGCCTGGGTGGCTCAGTTGGTTAAGCGACTGCCTTCGGCTCAGGTCATGATCCCAGAGTCCTGGGATCGAGTCCCACATCGGGGGGGGGGGGGTCCCGGCTCAGCGGGGAGTCTGCTTCTCCCTCTGACCCTTTCCCCTCTCATGCTGTTTCTCTCTCTCTCAAATAAATAAATAAAATCTTTAAAAAAAATAAAGTTTACGAATCCTCTCAAGTCTAACGCATTGGCTTTATTTATTTATTTATTGCATTTTATCACAACTGTTTTGATTTAGTGGTATCAAATCACCTGCAACATACACAACTTTCCCAAATCTTGCCATTCTGTAATGTGAAATGAGTGAAGGCCAGTGTGTCCGTAGATGTGGATTGGTGATATACATGTATACGTTGTACCCAGTATACACTGGTGTATACTTACAGGGTTGTTGGTGTCATGTGGGAGGGGCCACACACAGGGTGTCTTTGCCAGGGCGGGGGGGGGGGGGCGAGTGTTGGAGCCTGGCTACCCCACCAGCCCGATTAAATTAGTGCCCATCCCTCACTGTCATTTCATTGTGTTTTATTATGTTTCTAACTCCTATCCCTACCTGACGTTAGTTTATTTCTTTGTTGTAAAATAACATTTCCCCGCTAGGCAGCAAGCTCTGTGAGGTCAGAGACCTCCTCAGACCTGCTCGCTGTGGTCTCCAGAATTAAGAGCATCCTCTGGCACATAGTAGGTGCCCAGTAAATACTGGTTGAAGAAAAGAACGAAGCACCAGGCCCAGTGCCGGGTGCGGGGGAACAGATCGGTATCTCTGTGGTCAGCTTGCAGCCTTATCTCGAAGGCCTGAGACCAGATGGGGCTCTTTGCGGTGCTTTTCCAGCTCTCTGAACTATTGCAACCTGCACTGATTTAGTAGCTTCACTCTCTTCGAGCCCGGAGGAACACACACACCCTGGGCCCCAGAGTGACCAAAACGTGCCCGTGCCCTCACTTCAGAGTGATCTGGGGAGCTAGTCAGCAGCTCTCCGCCTCCCACCAGGACTCCTCAAATGGAAGCTTCCTCCTCCAGTACAGGGATAGTTTGGATGCTGGGCAACTCCCCCAAATGACAAAGAACCATTACACCCACTTACCCACACCCATACCCCATTACACCCACACCCGCTTAGCTCCAGTGACCAAGAATTGCTTCAAATTCTGGCACTCACACGTCTTCGTAAGGCCCGTGGGGAGCCCCTGGTCTGGCCCCGTGCTCCTCTCTCCTACTCATTTCCCCTGATGGTCCCTTGCCTGCTGAGGAAAGTCTTGCTCACGGTTCTGCAATAATACAGCTCCTCGATCCCTCGCCTGCAGTTCCAAAATCCACAAAGCTCTGCCCACTGCAAGGTTTTTCGTTAAGTTTGCAGTCCGCCCCTCCAGCCAAGAACCCACTATGTTGAGCAAAGCTGGGCTCATTGACTTGTTGGCACGCGATGGTGTGGTAAGGACCCCCGCTCTCAATAGTATGACACCCAGTGCCGGCCGGGTAAGATGGACAGCAGTTAATTAGTCACATGGACTCACGGCTTGGGGGGGAAGGAGGACCCCGCTCACCACATGGGGCCACTCGGGGTTGCAGTCAGCAACAGAGTGAACCAGCAAAAGCTGTGGGCTGTCCTTTATAATAATGGGATGGGGTGCCTCCTGGTTCGTCTAGGAGGATGTGATTGGCTTGCAAGCTGGCAGGAAAACCAAAGCCCTCCCAAACTGAGGACGGGGTGGAGTGTGGCTGGTCTGGCTGGCAGAAGAATGGCTGGGTGGGGAGCTTTTTCCAACAATGGTGGCAGCCATGGGGGGGGCGGGAGGGGCACATCTGACGAGTACAGGGGACTCAGGAGCCCTCGGAGGCTCAAAGATGTCAGGGCGGCACTTGAATTGAGGAACCCACAGGCATGTTGGGGGGGGTTAAGTTAGACAGGCTTACAGAATTGGGGTCCATGTTAGGTAATGGGGGAGTGTTTCGGATTGGCGCAGTTGGGAAGCAGAGGTAATTCTGTGATCAGGTCTCTCAAGCAGTCTTATCTAGAAGGCAAGAGGAATGAAGGAGTGCTAATGCTCTACAGGTCAAGAAGCCAAGGTCACTCATATTAGCCAGGATAGGGGGCTGTCTGGTCGTGTTTGTTGGTCTGGACAATGTTCTTGTTTTTATTTGAGTTCAGACATGATTGCAGCTGGTCTTGTTTTGTGTCGGCCCATCATGGGGGCAGAGCCGCCCCGTCGGGGGCTGGCGTTCCGTGAGGTTGTTGGTGTCCACAGAAGCATACCAAGGCCCTCCCAGCAGCCTCAGGGCCCATAGCTCCAGGCCAGTTCCCCATTCAGGGGCTCCTTTTCTCTCCCTCCACACCCCGTGTAGCCAGGGGCATCCACAGTCGGTCCTCAGAAGCTTGGTCTCCAGGATCCAGAGCTTTGCCGTGGCCAACTGTTGCTGGTCAGGAGCTGGTTCAGAGAACGTCACCGCAGCTGGGCTCCGGTTACACCCTCCCTCCCGCCGTCCTGCAGAGTGAGTTGGTCCGGCCTCTCACTAGTCACCCGACCGTTGCTGCACTGAAGATGCACAGAATGCATCAGCCGCCTGCCACATTATCAGAAACAAACCTGGCTCCTGGCTCTGGTACCAGATCCTGAAGACTGCGGCCTCGATTGCCAAACCCAGGCTGTGAAAACCTGCCTCAGAGTCCAGCTGGCTTTCCTTAGAGAGCCAGGTGGCTTTTCCTTTTTAAAGCCTAGTCACAAACTGTTCTACTTGACCCATCGCATTTACGTAGCATTTACATAGGTGCAGCAAGAATGTTTGTCTGAGCATCAACTCCCCCTGGGTTGACAACAAGAAATTCAGGGCTTCATGATCCACTCGTGAAGGTACATTCCACCTGGTTCGCTGGGATGGCAGCAAATGTGTCGTTTATGACATCTGCTAGGGTCAGAGACAAGTTTGGGATGGGAAAGGTCATCCATCCAAGTTACCCCTGCGTGGGTACCACAGCTGGTGGAGAGAGGGAGTGGCCGTCCCTCTGGGTGCTGCCCCGGGTAGCCTGCTTGCATCTTTTCCAAGGTTTCTGGGTGTTCTTTTCAGGGAAACGTGACTCACTGGAAGGGTGGTCATTTTAAACATCTGAAAATCTCAAACAACCATCCTGAATGCCCAGGATAAATGAGTGTATGACAGGGGGCTATAAGCCTGATGTCTGATAGCTACATAGCAAGGAGAATCCAATATCCACCACAACTGTAATGACAAAGACAGGCAATCACAAGTGTTGATGTCGATGGAGAGAAGTCGGAACCCCCACAGCTGGGGGTGGGAAGGTAAAATACTGTAGCTGCTGTGGAACAGTCTGGCAGTTCCTCAAAGTGTTAACACAGACTCACCGTATGACCCAGCAGTTCAGCTGGCCCCTAGCCGTCAACACCAACTAACTGAAGACTTGTACACTACCATTCATAGCAGCATTATCCACAATAGTGAAGAGGTAGAATTGGCCCAAATATCCATCCGAGGATGGACAGATTAAAAACTGGTCCATCCATAAGGTGGAATATGATTTAACTGTAAAAAGGAATGACACCTGCTACAATGTACTACAAAGTATTGACACCTGCCACAATGTGGATGAACCTTGAAACCATGATGCTTGGGTGGGTGAAAGAGAAAGAAACCAGTTACAAAAGGCCACACATGATATGATTTCATTTATACAAAATGTCCAGAATAGGCAAATCTGCAGACAGAATGTAGGTTAATGAATGCCAGGCACTGGAGGGTGGGGAAACGGGGAGCGTGTGCTAATGGGTATGGCGTTTCTGGTTAGGGTGATGGGCTGACGTTGATTGCAGTGAGGGTTGCACAACTCTGTGACATACTACAAGTTACTGGATTGTATACTTTAAATGGGTGGATTGTATGGTATGGGAATTATATCTCAATAAAGCTGTTACCAAAAACAACAACAAAAAAAGGAGTATCCAAGTGGGACCCAGACTGAATGGGGGAGGAGTGGGTCTTCGTGTGTAGGATCGAGCCCTGCATCAGGCTCCCTGCTCAGCAGGAAGCCTGCTTCTCCCTCTCCCACTCCCCCTGCTTGTGTTCCCTCTCTCACTGTGTCTCTCTCTGTCAAGTAAATAAATAAAGTCTTAAAAAAAAAGAACATGTAATTAGCAAACAACATCCCTGAAAATACACTTCTATTGAATTCATAACGAGCCTCCTGGGCTCTTTCTCCAATGGCCACGATCACTGGCAGGAGTGGGATATCAGGTCAGTTCTGGGGAAAAGGAATTATTTTGAGTCATAGTGGCCTGGCCCTTCACATGTATTATTTCTATGTACACACACACACACACACACACACACACATTGCCCCTCCCAGCGGCAACCTCACATGGAAGGTTTTATTTCCAATTTAGCAGGCAGGGAAGCTGAGACTCAGAGAGGTTAAGTCATTTGCACAAGGTCACACAGCTGTTGATAAAGAGTCACGCACCCGTTTCCATAAACCCAGAGTGGACGGGTGCTCCACTTTCTATGGGGAAGCTGGGGGAGATTGCCCCTTAGCCAACGACACCCCCAAGCAGGACTCCTGCCATGCGCTATATATAAGCAGTGTGTATCATGCCCAGAACGGTGGGGGTGGGCCAGGAGTTGGGGCTCCAGGGGTTAAGCCAAGGACCTTCCCTGTAGACTTCTGTCGGAGACCAGGACGAGCAGGCTGCCATTTTCTTGTCTAAGAATTGACACAAGCGGGGCCTGACCACATAGGGCCCCATGCGGTTTCCAGGTCCTGTGGCAGCTGGCTCACAGATATGTCCTCGGGGCACTGAGGTGTTAGCGAGCCCTGGCTCTAGGGGGAAGCAGAGCAGGGTTTGGCACGGGCGTCCTCGTTGGTGCCCCTGGGTGGGCAGGGCCACGCGGGGTTCAGACCTGTGGGAAGCCAGCTGCCTCTTACCCTTTTTTACCACCAGCCCCACCCCCGCCAGAAACCCTAACACCTGCAGGGCATTTGAAGCACGAAGCCGGTCTCTTTTCTCTACATCCTCTTTTCTCAAAACCAGGCTTTCCTAACTCCAGGAACTCTCTTCTGTCCTGATTCTAGAGGCTTCCAAGAAGCGAGCTGCTTCCCCATCACCTTCGCTGCATGCTTCTTGGAAGGGGTCATCGGTCTTCCATAACTGAAGGGCTTGAACTGAAAGGCTGACCGTCCATCTGTTCAAACACCCAGCACCTTCTAATTGAGCACCCACCCTTGCCCCACTCTGGGCTCTCGGAATCACGCCCACTCGCCCACGTTCTCTGGTGTCCTAGCAACCAGAAGCTCTCATCTGAACTCCCACCTGGACAGAGGCCATTTTCTCCCATGACCTGCTGCCTCCCTGGACCTCTGAGGACCTGTCCACACAGCTTGTGGGTTCCCTGAAAGCCACCACTTGTCCCCGAGGACGCCCAGAAGCCCAGCCACGCCGAGCCTACTTGCGGGATGAGCTTCTCACTCACATTCTCCGAGCTGGTCAACATCGCCATCCCGCAGTGCGGGGTGGTGAACTTCAAGGCCCTGCACCTCCTGCTTCAGGGCATCCTGGAGCACATCCACATGGCTGAGCTCAAGAAGGTCCTCTCAGGAGACGAGGACTTTCTCCAGACCTCACCAGTTGTGTTCATGCCCCGGGAAGCAGACGCCCAGCCCGTCCTCAGCCCCATGAAGAGGCTCAGCAATGTCTTTGACCACGTGGTGAGCCGCATTGACAAGATGGAGAGCCAGATGGCCATGCTGCAGGACCTGCCCTCCACTTCCCAGCTGCTGGAGGGCAGCCAGGGCAGGCGCCAGCCTGCCCAGGACCTGTGGCACCTAATAAAGCTCCGGAAGATGGTGGAGGGCAACGAAGAAGCCACGGCAAAGGTAAACCACCTGGCCTCCCAAAGCTTCCTGCCCTTCTTGTTCTCCTCCCAGGCATTTTACCCCCTGTTCCCTTATGCCCCTTGTGATGGGCTCTCCCCAAACACAGGGGCAGGAATGGGGCTTTGGAGTAAGGCAGAGCCAAGTGTTGAGGAAAGAAGCCAGACACAAAAGGCCACATATGGTATGATTCCATTTGTATGAAACAGGCAAATCCATAAAGACAGAAAGCAGACTGGTGGTTGCCAGGGGCTGGGGGAAGAGGAGGGGGGTAGGGAAGGATAGCCTCCCAAAAGGAGGTCTCCTTTTGCAGTGATGAAGAGAGTTTGGAAACACAGACCAAAGCCCGCCATTCCCTGGTTCCCTCATCTCCTCACTGTCCCCTTCACCCTTGAGGCTCTGTTTGGCTCCCTCCCAAGAGAAACCGCTAGAAGGAGCGCTCACTATGCTCCAGGTGAGCCAGAGGCTTATGTCTGTTAGCTCCTTTGATCTTCATAGCACCTCCGTGAGACAGGTGTGATTACGATCCCCCAGCTTACAGGTGAGAAATTGAAGGACTGAGAGGTTAACCCACTCAGGGTCACACAGTGTCAGGAAATGGGGAGCTGGTGCAAACCTGGGCCAAGAAAGTCAGTGAAAGGCGTAGGAATGTAGAGTGCTGAGCGTGCTGTCACTTACCCACTGGAATGGTCGGGCGATGATCATGGTTTCCCCCTCCCAGGATTGCCTAGAGATTAATACTAAACAAGATAATGTGTGGAAAGTGCTCAGCACAGAGCTCCAGGTATCCTGGGCATCCAATCTGTGGCCACTGTTAGTATTACCCAGAGGCTTGAACTGAGCAGGGAAACTGCGATAACTGAGACCTCAGCAAAGTCAGGCACCGGGGAGCCCTGAGGGACAGGGAGAGGGTGCGGTCTGGCCAAGGTGGGCTGAGAGGCGAGGCAACACGGACCAACGTTAAATCAGGTGCTCAGTGAAGAAGCCAGACACACAGGGCCACATACCGCATGCTTCTGTTTCTATGAAACATTGGGAACAGGCAAATCAGTAGCGAAAGGAAGTAGATTGGCATTTGCCAGGGGCTAGGAGGTGGGGGCAGTGGGAGTGACTACTGATGGGTATGGGGTTTCTCTTCGGAGTGTTGAGAATGTTCGGAAACTAGATGGTGGCAGTTGCCAACCTTGTGAATGTACCGAATGCCACTGAATTTTTCGTGTTACCACACACACAGCAGAGATTGGCAGAATGGATTAAAAGAAAAAAAGGCATGATCTCACTATACCCTCGACAAGAGACACATTCTAGATTCAAAGACCAATCGGTTGAAAGCAAAAGGATAGAAAAAAAGATAAACCATGCACGCCGCAATCAGCAGAGAGCTAGAGTGGCCACGCGGCTCATATCACACAAGACAGACTTGAAGACAGGAATTGTTGCTAGAGACAAAAAAGGCTGCATGGGTGGCCCAGTTCAGGTTACGGAGGCCTTGGAGGCTAGAAACGTGGACACAGTGTCCGAGCAGCCTCCGCCCCCCCCTGCCCCGCCCCTGCCTCCCTTGATGGGTGGAGGCTTCTGGAATGCACAGTACACAGAGTGACCCAGCCGGCTCGTGAAGGAGGCCAGCAGACAGGCTCGGACATGGGTGTGCAGCCCTCAGAGGACTGTTTGCACACCTAGGATTAGAGAATGTGCCCCCCGCCCCACCAACTCCAGGCCTGGCTGATGTTGCTGGGAGTTACCACAATGACCGTCTCCCAGCCCCTCCTCTTCGAGTGGGTTGCCATGGTAGCTGGCTCTGGAATGGTGCAAGCTGCTTAGCTAAGTGTCTGCACCAACCAGCTGGTCAGGCTGGCAGACCAAATGTCATGTCGATGTCCAGGTCACCTCACCTGCCGCTGACCCCCCCTTCCTCTGGGGCTGGCTGGGTTAGTGTCCTCTGCCGTCCTTTACAAACACCTGTCAAGGTGTGAGGGCCCAAAGTGGGGAAAGACTAGCCTGCCAGCCCTAGCACCCACCCCAGACGGGGTGAATGGTGCCCAGAAAATGAGGGCTGACAACAAGGGGGCTCTTGAAAGGTTTGCGGGGCTCCACAGGCATGGTTAGCACACCGCCAGATCTGGGGCTCGGGCACTGCCACAAGTCCTTACTA
The DNA here is from genome assembly GCF_003265705.2 of Callorhinus ursinus. Taxonomy (NCBI): domain Eukaryota; kingdom Metazoa; phylum Chordata; class Mammalia; order Carnivora; family Otariidae; genus Callorhinus; species Callorhinus ursinus. Next base: position 12,285,160 of record NW_027397075.1, on the reverse strand, counting down.
GACGCTGAGATTGCAGCGTCCCTCACCCTCACCGATAATTCTCGGTGGTGACGACTGTGTTGTGCCCTGGGGGATGTGGAGCAGCCTCCCTGGCCTCCACCGTTCAGGTGCCAGGAGCGACCCCTAGTGGTGACAACCAAAACTGTCTGCAGACTTAGCCAAATGGCTTGTTGGGGGCCAACTCGCCCCTATTGAGAACTCCTGAGCAAGGAAAACTGGGCTCCCCTTGCTCACAGTATGTACTTGTCCCCGAAGACCCCTTGGGAGGCTCCGACCCAGGGCTTTCCGAGCCTGCTGAAGCACCAGCCCCACCTGCGGAGCTCTCCCAGAATTGCAGGCTCGCAGGCCCTGCCCAGAACCAGTTTGATTGATTGATTGATTGATTTTATTTGAGAGAGAGCGAGTGAAAGAGCATAAGCAGGGGAAGTGGCAAAGGGAGAGGGAGAAGTAGGCTCCCCGCTGAGCAGGGAGACCAAGGAGGGGCTCAATCCCAGGACTCTGAGATCATGAACTGGGCCCAAGGCAGACACTTAACCAACTGAGCCACCCAGTGCCCCCACTCCTGACAAAATTAACAACTCCCAAATAGCCATCCAATAATTTTGTGTTGAACTTCCCCCAATTTTATCTAAAATAAGGATGCTATTTTTTTACAGCTTTGTTGAAATATATTCATACATATATTTCTGTGTATACCAGAATATTCATCCATTTAAAGGGTATGGTTCAGGGACGCCTGGCTGACTCAGTCTGTAGAGTGGGCGACTCTTGATCTCAGGGTCATGAGTTCAAGCCCCACGTTGGGCATGGAGCCTATTTAAAAAAATTTAAAAAGTATACAGTTCAGGGATTTTAGTATATTCACAGAGTTCTGCAACTATTAAAATCAATTTTAGGACATTTTCAACAGCCTCCCAAAAAACCCTTCACCATTAGCTATCATTCTTCTTCCTGCTCCTCCTTGAGCCCCACTTTTGCACTTACCATGATGTCTTCAAGGTTTATCCATGCTGTCCCATGTATCAGTACTTGACTCTTATCATTGCCAAATGCTATTCCACGGAATGGATAGACTACTTTTGTTTATCAGTTGGTGAACATTTGGCTGTTTCCGCCTGTATGCTGTTAGGAGTCTTGGCCCCTATGAACAGTGGGGCACACATTTTCCTCTGGACGTGTGTTTTCATTTCTCTTGGGCATATACCTCATGGTGGAATTGCTGGATCACACGATCACTCTGTGTTTCAGGTTTGAGGACCTGCCAGGCTGTTTCCCAAAGTAGCTGCACCATTTTGCGTTCCCACCAGCGGTGGGTGAGGGGTCCAATTTCTCTACCTCCTCACCCGTGCTTCTTAGTTTCTACCTCTTTGATTCTAGCCACCCTCGTGGGTATGAAGTGTACCTTATTGTGGTTTTGATTTGCATTTCCCTGGTGATTAATTGTGTTGAGCATCTTTTCGTGTGCCTACCAGCCATTTGTGTCTTTTCTTTGAAAAAATATCTGTTCAGATTATTTTCCTAGTTGTAATTGGGTTGTCATTCTATTGTTGAGTTGTAAGAGTTCTTTATATATGGGCAGCTGGGTGGCTTAGTCGGTTGAATGGCTGGCTCTTGGTTTTGGCTCAGGTCATGATCTCAGGGTCCTGGGATTGAGTCCCGAGTGGGGCTCCATGCTCAGTGGGGAGTCTGCTCGAGGATTCTCTCTCTCCCTCTGCCCTCCACCTGCTCAAACACGCACGTGCGCACACTTTATCTCTCTCTAAAATAAATAAATCTTAAAAAAAGTTATTTATATATTCTGGATATATGATGCCATGTGTGTGATTTGTAAATTTTTTTAAGACTTTATTTCATTTTATTTTATTTTTAAGATTTTATTTATTTGTGAGAGAGAGAATGAGAGACTGAGAGACAGAGAGCATGAGAGGGAGGAGGGTCAGAGGGAGAAGCAGACTCCCCGCCGAGCAGGGAGCCCGATGCGGGACTCGATCCCGGGGCCTCCAGGATCATGACCCGAGCTGAAGGCAGTCTCCCAACCGACTGAGCCACCCAGTCGTCCCTTGTAAATGTTTTCTATCATTCTGAATTGTCTTTTCACTTTATTGACGGTGCCCTTTGATATGCAAAGTTTTAAATTTTGCTGAAGTACAGCGTATGCCTCTCTTTATTTTGTCACCTTTTTTGGTGTGGTGTTGCTTATGCTTTTGGTGGCATATCTAAGAAACCCCTGCCTGACCAAGGTCACGACGATTTACTCCTACGTTTTCTTCTACAACACAGGAGTAAATGGTTTATGGTTTATCTCTTACATCTAGGTCTAGGAGCCATTTTCACTTAGCTTTTGTATATGGTATGAGGTAGGAGTCCAGCTTCATTCATGTGGATTTCCAGCTGTTCAGTACCATTTGTTGAAGACAACTCTTTCCCTATTGATTTGTTTTGGCCCTCTTACTGAAAACCAACTGACTATAGACATGAGTGTTTCTTTCTTTTTTTTTTTTTTTAAGATTTTATTTATTTATTTGACAGAGAGAGAGACAGTGAGAGAGGGAAAACACAAGCAGGGGGAGCGGGAGAGGGAGAAGCAGGCTTCCTGTGGAGCAGGGAGCCCAGGGCAGGGCTCGATCCCAGGACCCTGGGATCATGACCTGAGCCAAAGGCAGACACTTAACGACTGAGCTACCCAGGCGCCCCAACGTGAGTGTTTCTTTCTGGACTCCCAATTCCCTTCCATTGATCTATGTATCTTTCCTTATGGCAGTACCACACTGTCTCAATTACCCTAGCTTTGCAGAAAGTTTTGAAATCAGGAAGTGTGAGTCTTCCAGCTTTGTTCTTCTTTTTCGAGTTTGTTTGGCTATTCTGAGTCCCTTGCATTAACCTATGGATTTTAGGATCAAGCTGTCAACTTCTATGAAAAAGAGCACACTGGCATCTTCATAGGGATTAAGCTTAATCTGTAGATTAGTTTGGGAAATTAGTCTTCCAACCCAAGAAATACATAGCACAGGGTGCTATTGCTTGATTGGTTGATTTAACAATCAGCTTTATTGGGATACAGTTCACATACCATACAATTCACCCATTGAAGGAGTGGGCAACTCAGTGTTTCTAATCTATTCACAGAATTGTACAACCATCACCACAGTCAATTTTAGAATATTTTCACCACCCCCAAAAGGAACCCCATATGCTTTATCACCACTCTATTTCCTCAGTCCCCGCTCCAACTCACCCCCAGCCCTAAGCAACTACTAACCCGCTTTCTGTCTCTATGGATTTGTTTATTCTAGATGCTTCATATAAATGGAGTCCTGCCATATGCTGTCTTTTGTGTTTGGATTAATTTTTTTGAGAGAGCTCGCTCGAGCATGAGCAGGATGGGGGAGGGCAGAGGGAGAAGGAGAGGGAGAAGCAGACTCCCAGCTGAGCAGGGAGGCCGACGCTGGGCTCCATCCTAGGACCCCAGGATCATGACCTGAGCCGAAGGCAGACGCTCAACTGACTGAGCCACCCAGGCGTCCCTGTTTGGATTATTTTACTTAGCATCATATTTCCGAGGTTTCATCTTTCTGGAATCAGTACTTCATTCCTTTTTATGGCTGAATAATACTCCATATTATGAATATATCATGTTTTGCTTATCTATCCGCCAGTTGATTGACATTTGGATCATTCCCACTTTTGGCTATTATGAATAATGCTGCTATAAATATTCATATACAAGTTTGTGGACCCATGTTTTCATTTCTCCTGGATATATACCTAGGAGTAGACTTGCTGGGTCATTTGGTAACTCTATGTTCAATCTTCTGAGGAACTGACACACTATTTCCTAAAATGGCCACACCATTTTGCGTACCCACCAGCGTCTGTAGAAGGCTCCAATTTCTCCACATCCTCACCAACACATTATTTTCTGGCTTTTGATTCTAACCATCCTCGTATATATGAAGTGGTATCTCATAGTGGTTTTGATTTGTGTTTCCCTGATGACATAATGTTGAGTGTTTTCTTTTTTTTTATGTTATTTTTTCATGTGCTTATTGGCCATTTGAATATTATCTTTGGAGAAATGCCTATTCAGATTTTTGCCCATTTTAATTGGGTTGTCTTATTTGTTTCTGGATTCAGTTTGCTAGTATTCTGAGGATTTTTACATCTATATTCTAGTTTTCTTGTGACGTCTTTGTCTGATTTTGGTATCAGGGTAATAGTGGCCTCATAGAATAAGTTTGGAATTCTTCTATTTTTTGGAAAAGCCTGTGAAGAATTAGTATTAATTCTCCTTTAAATTTTTGATAGAAGGGGCACCTGGCTGGCTCAGTTGGTAGAACAGGTGACTCTTGATCTTGGAGTTGTAAGTTCGAGTCCCACACTGGATGTGGAGATTACTTAAAAATAAAATTTTAGGGGTACCTGGTGGCTCAGTTGTTAAGCATCTGCCTTCAGCTCAGGTCATGGTCCCAGGGTCCTGGGATTGAGCCCCACATCAGGCTCGCTGCTCCATGGGAAGCCTGCTTCTCCCTCTCCTACTCCCCCTGCTTGTGTTCCCTCTCTCACTGTCTCTCTCTGTCAAATAAATAAATAAAATCTTAAAAAAATAAATAAAATTTTAGGGATGCCTGGGTGGCTTAGTCGGCTAAGTGTCTGCCTTCGGCTCAGGTCATGATCCCAGAGTACTGGGATCGAGTCCTGCATCAGACTCCTTGCTCAGCAGGGAGCCTGCTTCTCCCTCTGCTTATTCTCTCTCTCTCTCTCTCATGTGCTCTCTCTCTCTCTGGCAAATAAAATCTTTCTAAAAATAAAATTAAAATAAATGAATGTCTGATAGAAGTCATTGGTGAAGCCATCTGTGCCTGGGCCTCTCTTTGTGGTATTTTTTATTATTATTATTATTACTATTTCAATGTCTTCACTTGTCTTAGGTCTATTCAGATTTTCTATTTCTTCTTGAATCAGTTTTGGTAGTTTATGTCTTTCTAAGAATTTGTCCATTTCATCCAGCTTAACTAATTTGTTGGCTTACAGTTGTTCATAGCATTCCTTCATAAGTCCTTTTATTTCTGTAGGGTCAATAGTAATGTTCCCTCCTGTATTTCTGATTCTTCTCTTTATTTCTTGGTCAGTCTCACTAAAGATCTGCTAACTTGGTTGATGTTTTCAAAGAACCAACTTGTAGCTTCATTGATTTCCTCTCTTATTTTTCTGTTCTCTATTTCATTAGTTTCCATTTTACTCTTTATTGCTTTAGTTTTCCTGCTTGCTTCAGGTTTAGTTTGCTCTGCTTTTTCCCAGTATCTTAAGGTTAGCTTTAGCTGCATCCTATAAGTTCTGGTATGTTATGTTTTCATTTTAATTCATCTCAAAGTGGTTGGTTTTTTTTTTTAATTTCCTTGGTGATCTCTTCTTTGACCCATTGGTTATTCAGGAGAGTGTTGTTTTTTAATTTCTTTGTGAGTTTCCAATAGTTTCCTCTGTTACTGATTTTTTCTTTATTTTTTTAAGATTTTATTTATTTATTTGACAGAGAGAGAGATAGCAAGAGCAGGAACACAAGCAGGGGTAGTGGGAGAGGGTGAAGCAGGCTTCCCGCCGAGCAGGGAGCCTGATGTGGGACTTGATCTCAGGACCCTGGGACCATGACCTGAGCAGAAGGCAGACACCTAATGACTGAGCCACCCAGGTGCCCTGATTTTTTCTTTAAATCCGTTGTGGTCAGAGTACACATTTTGCATGATTTCAGTCCTTTTCAAATGTATTGGGACTTGTTTTAATGACTAGCATACCGTCTGTCCTATAGAATGTTCTGGGTGTGCTTGATAAGAATGTGTATTCTGCCATTGTTGAATGGAGTGTTCTGTAGGTATCTGTTATGTCTAGTTGGTTTATAATGTTGTGCAAATCTAGGGGCGCCTGGGTGGCTCAGCTGGTTAAGTATCTGACTTTGGCTCTGGTCATGATCTTGGGGTTCTGGGATTGGGCCCTAGATTGGGCTCCTGATCAGCAGGGAGTCTGCTTCTGCTTCTCCCTCTGCCCCTCCCCCTGCTCGTGCTCTCTCTTTCTCGCTTTCTCTTTCTCTCAAATAAATAAATAAAATCTTAAAAAAAAAAAAACAATGTGCAAATCGATTTCCTTGCTGATATTCTATCTAGTTGTCTTGTTCATTATGGAAAATGGGGTATTGAAGTCTCCAACTATTCTTTTGAATTACCTATTTCTTCTTTCAGTTATGTCCATTTTTGCTTCATATATTTTGGGGCTACATTGTTAGGTGCATATATGTTTATAATTATTATATCTTCCATCACTTCTTGGCCTTTTGGCTAAGATCAAGTATAATTATTATATCTTCCTAAGGGATTGACCATCTTATCATTATAAATGTTCCCCTGTGTCTCTAGCAACAATTTTTGTCTTAGAGTCTATTTTATCCAATATTAGTAGTATAGCCATTCCAGTTCACTTTTTTTTTTAAGATTTTATTTATTTGAGAGAGAGCATAAGCAGGGGCAGTGGGAGAGAGAGAAGCAGACTCCTCACTGAGCAGGGAGCCCCACATGGGGCCCGTCCCAGGACCCCAAGATCATGACCTAAGCCAGAGACAGACGCTTAACCCACTGAGCCACCCAGGCACCCCTCAAATTCCCTTTTGATTACTGCTTGCATGTAATGCAAGCAAAAACTATCTTTTTGTTTTTCACCTGTTTTTCACCTATCTTTGACTATACATTGTTTCTCTTGTAGACAGCATGAGGTTGGATCATGTTTTCTTATCCATTTTGCCAATGTTTGCATTTTAACTGAAAGTTTAATCCATTTACATGTAATATAATTACTGATAAGAAGGACTTTTGCCATTTTGCCGTTAGTTGTTTTTGTTAGTTGAATGCCTAACTATGCACTGGACCCTTCATATACATCATCACATTTTTTTTTCATCATCACATTTTTTAAAGATTTTATTTATTTACTTGAGAGAGAGAGCACAAGCAGGGGGGAGCAGCAGGCAGAGGGAGAAGCAGACTTCCTGCTGAGCAAGGATCCCAGCGTGGGATTCGATCCCAACACTCTGGGATCATGACCCGAGCTGAAAGCAGGTGCTTAACTGACTGAGCCACCCAGGCGTCCCTCATCATTACATTTTTTATACTCATTTTATGATTACAGAATCTAAAACCTATGAAGATGCAATTATGATCCCAGTCAGTGGTGGAGCTGAGCTATGAGCCATCAGCTCATTAGCTCTTGTCTGGAGGTTTCCTCACTGGTCCTCTGGCCTCCACCCTTCCCCTCCCAGGGCCAGTCTACACATGCAGCCAGAGGAACCCTTTAAAAATGTAACTCTGGGGGTGCCTGGGTGGCTCAGTCAGTTATACATCTGCCTTTGGCTCAGGTGACGATCCCAGAGTCCCAGGATCAAGCCCCATGTCAGGGTCTCTGCTTGGCAGGGAGTCTGCTTCTCCCTCTCCCTCTGATCCTTGCTCCTCTCATGCTCTCTCTCTCTAATAAATAAATAAAATCTTGGGGCGCCTGGGTGGCTCAGTTGGTTAAGCGACTGCCTTCAGCTCAGGTCATGGTCCTGGAGTCCTGGGATCGAGTCCTGCATCGGGCTCCCTGCTCGGCGGGGAGTCTGCTTCTCCCTCTGACCCACCCCCCTCTCATGTGCTCTCTCTCCGTCTCTCATTCTCGCTCTCTCAAATAAATAAATAAATAAATAAAATCTTTTTAATAAATAAATAAATAAATAAAATCTTTACAAAATATATAAGTAAATAAATAAAAATGTAACTCTGATCATAACTCCTTTGCTGATGTTCCAGTGACTCCGACTGAAAGTCCTGACGTGTTTCATAATGAGACTCTTATGATGTCTCATGCACTGATGCATTGATGAGACAATGTAGAGTTGTCTCCTTCCCACCCAGGCCACCTGAGATCTCAGCATTGTTGACTTTGGTGTCGTTTGCTGGCCTCTGAGCATGTTCCAGCCCAGGCCTTGATAGAGCCAAGAGGACTTCTTGGATCATGGCCAACAACAGAGAGCTTCTGGATTTTATATACCTTTTCCCCCAGCCACACCAAACTTTACATTTTCTCCTCTTCTTCCCCTTTAGTCCATGAAGACTCTGCAAGATTTGCTTACTGATATTTATGCACTCAGGAACACCACTGAAACTCTCAGAAAGGATGTGGACAGACTGAAGGACATAGTTGACAAGGTAGACCCTCTCCAGCATCCTCTATACTGGCCATGCTGCTTGGACCTCAGGTGGTTGGGGTGACAGGGCATATCTAGAGAGCCTGTTCTTAGTCAAAGAACACAGCTATGAGAGCAGGAGAAGGGCTTAGACATTGCCCAGCCACTTGGCCCAACCCACTAAACTCTCCATGGCTCCCACACTTCTGGGTTATGACATCATTTGTAGGTAACAGAAACCTACTTCATTGTGGCTTAGGCAAAGAAGAGAATTTAATGTCTCATTTACTAAAAAGTCCATAGTTGCCTTCAGGTACAACCAGATCTAGGTGCTCAACCGCATCAACATCTCTCTGTCAGTGATGTTTTTCTGTGGGTTGGCTTCATTCTTAGGCAGGTACTCCCTAAGACTCCAGGCTTGCATACCAACAACTTAGCAGAAAGAGAACAGCTTTTCCTATTCTGTAAAGCTCTGTCCACACTGAAATATGGAACAAACAGCACAGACATACAGGCTCTCGCCCTTGAGAGTCACAAGGATATCAACCCAGGTACATATTCAATCCTTACCATGATGTGTAAGGACACAGAATCTCTGAAGCCTGACGTCACAGCTGGTGAGTCAGAGCTGGGCTCAGAGGCCAGGCCTCCACACTGGCAGGCTGGTATTGTGCTGAGGTTTTACAACTTGCCCCCAAATAGCATGGTTTAGTGTATTATCCCCAATTCACAGGTCAGTGTACACATTTGATTGTCATGGCAACTGTGAGAACTTGGTCTGTGTAGCTCCCATCTGAGAAGAAAGGGCATCACAAAACCCTACAAAGAAAAAAAAAAAACCAAAACACTGAAAAGATTCCTTCAACAAATCTGTTGGAGAAAACAGTGCCTCCTCAGCCTACCTCTTGGAGATTCTTAATGTACTTTTTTTTTAAAGATTTTATTTATTTATGACAGAGAGGGAACACAAGCAGGGGGAGTGGGAAAGAAGAAAGCCCGATGTGGGGCTCAATCCCAGGACCCTGGGATCATGACCTGAGCTGAAGGCAGACACTTAACAACTGAGCCACCCAGGTGCCCCCTTAATGTACTTTTTTTTGCCCACTAGAGGCTCTGAGAAGTCCTGCACTGTAGAAGCCCATTGAATACTTTTTTATTTTATTTTATTTATTTTTGAGAGAGAGAGAATGACAGAGAGAGAGAGAATGAGAGGGGGGAGGGTCAGAGGGAGAAGCAGACTCCCCGCTAAACAGGGAGCCCAATGTGGAACTTGATCCCGGGACTCCAGGACCATGACCTGAGCTGAAGGCAGTCGCTTAACCAACTGAGCCACCCAGGCGCCCCCAATGAATACTTTTTAAGCCCAGCATTTTCCAAACTTATTTTCCCAGGAGACCCTCTTCCACCCCTTTCCCACTCACTAGGAGACACTTGCTTTGGAATCTGTTCTTCCTTCTCCAACTCAGTCACCTAGAGCTGAGTCCTTGTCTTTGAGCTGTGGGGCAAGCAGGGCCAGGACCAGAACCTGCACCCCTGGCCCATGGACTCGGCTTATTTGACAGATGCAGCCAGAAAGAATGGATACTTTGTTCGAAGATCTGAAAGGACAGAGCAGGAGGATGAATGCACTGCAGCGGGAAGTGGTAAGAGCCTCCGCTTCCCTTCCCAGTCCCCTGACCTCCAGGCCTGGGGTGCTGTGGGCAGGAAAGAGTAAGGAAGAGAACACAATCTAGAAAGGCAAGTGTGGACAAAGGAGCCACCTGAGGGCATCACCCCTCATTCTCAACCTCCTCTCCTGCCCCCCAGGTTACTCTCCAGAGCAAAATCCTCACCATCCCCAAAGCTGAGGACGTGGTGCTCTGGAGCAGCCTCCACGAGGCCATGTTCAACCCCGTGAGTGAAGGAGGAAAAGGAGGGGCAGCAGCGGAGGGTCGGGGAAGGCAGGGTGACTGCTGAGCTGGCCTGGAGCAGCCCTGGGCAGCCTTGCCCCTTTTCTGCAGGGAACTTCTGCAAGAGGATCTGGTCCAACACAGATTGAGGATTCAGACCTGTGGCAGTTGGTGGAGCAGCTCCAAGATACTGGTCCTCCTCAGACCACTGAGTACCATGAAGCTGTTGGGCATGTCCAGGTCTCAGAGGCCATCCAGAGCCCCAGGTTACTGGAGACTATCTGGCATAACAAGACCCCCAGGCAGCTACAGGAGGAGGAATATAACCAAGCTGTTCTACTCACTGGGGCCCAGGGCCCAGGGCAGCCTCCGGGACTTGAGCCCGGGTCTGTGCCCACGCCAGGGCCACAGCCCAAGGCCATGCCTGCTCCGGGGCCTGTGCTGGGGCCCGGTCTGACACCAGGGTTCACACTACCACCTTGGCCTCCATTCATACCTGGGCCTGGCCCTGGCCCTTGGCCTGCCCTCGGACCTGGGCCTGGCCCTGGCCCTTCACCTGCCCTTGGACCTGGGGCTGGCCCTGGACTTTGGCCTGCTCTCGGACCTGGGACTGCCCCCAGGCATGCACCTGCCCCAGGGCTTCAGCCTTCGCCGCGAGAACGCTGGCCTTCCCCCAGAGGCTTGTCCAGGGCTAGCACGTGGCCCTTCTGGGGCTCAGGCTTCTTGGAGCCTGCACAGTCCCAGGACTTCAGGGCCCCACCGCCAGCCAGGGAGTTTGGCTCAGCGTGGCCCCGTCCGCTGCAGTCACAGTCTGGCCAGGCAGAGGTGCACCTGCTCCCAACTGTCTCAGAAATTGAGGAAGACTATGTATCCCAGGACGTGCCAGCCCCTCAGGACAGGGCACCCGGGGCTGGGGCCCCCAGGGCTGGGGTCCCCAAAGAGGCACCTGCTAAGACTCCCCAGTCTGCCCTTCAGCGCCCGAAGACCACTGCGGCCATCGTGGCCGGTGCTGCAGCCTCCTACGCAGCTGCTGCCACCTCAGCGGCCCGGAGAGCCGAGGTGGTCGCCAAGGCTATCAGGGATGCCCCTGCCACCAAGTTGGCCACCATAGCAACGTCTGTGGCTGCATCCGGGCCCTTAGGGGCCTTCGCAGACAGCTTGGGTGCGGGCTCTTCCCGCGGGGCCTTGGCTTTCACTGAGGACACAGAGGTGGAGGACTTGAAGGTGTTGGGTGAGGACCTCTCTCCCCTGTACCCTGCTACCAGCCTCCCTCCCGAAAGGACCCTGTCCCAGGTCATGCTGACTGCCCAAAAGGCTGTGACCCCTGAAGACAAGAAGACGGCCGTCAGGTACTCCATGGGCCGCATAGCCCAGATGCCCATTAGACACGACTCCCTGAAAGAAGAGTTTGCCCAGCTGTCATCCACCCTTCAACAGCGCTTGAATTACCTAGGTAGGCCTGGCCTGGTTCAGGCCCTCCCTCCCTGCAGCCTTCGAGAAGTCCCTCATCTCCTTCATTGAGCTCCCCCAACAAAAGCTGTATTAACCATTAGCCGTTCATTCCTTTGGCTTCAGCATCTGCCTCTTACTAGTCTGTTCCTTCATCACGAAGGTACTGTGAGGTCTCCTCATAGGGGAGAGGGGTGGTTGGGGTCTAACGCTGGCCCTGAGGAAGGAAAATCGCATGTCACAATGACTCTGGAAAACTCCCTTTCCACAGCCCATACAACACAGCCCTACCATACAATGTTTCGATAAGTCTAGATCCCACCAGAATGACCCACTGAACAGACCCCGGATGACATGGTCCGTGTGGGGTTAGGAGCTACTGCCGGGCAAACACACGTATCCTTAAAGACCACAGAAGCTTTCTGGGTGGCAGCCAAAACGGTAGATTTATGCTCTGATTTTATGCCTTCGACAGGCAAAATGCTCGCTGAGGGGAGTGGAGGGCAGAATAGTCTAGTTGAGTAGTTTTCAACCTTGTGGCATGGGGCGAGGTCCAGTGCCAATGTGCTCTAAGTGTGAAGCGCACATCAGATATTAAAAACTTAATATGAAAACATGAACATAAAATATCTCACTTCTTTTTATCCCATATTGAAATGATACTATTTTGAATATATTGGGTTAAAGAAAATATCAAAATTACTTTTACCTGTTCCTTTTTTTATTTTCAAAGATTTATTTATTTTAGAGAGAGAGCACAAGTGGGGGTGGGGGCAGAGGGAGAGGGAGAGAGAATCTCCAGCAGACTCCTTGCTGAGCACGGAGCCTGACAGGGGGCTCAATCTCACGACCCTGAGATCATGACCTAAGCCATAATCAAGAGCCAGATGCTTAACTGACAGAGGCACCCAGGGCCTCCTCCTTTTTTGATTTGTTTAAAGAATATGGCTACTGGGCACCTGGGTGGCTCAGATGGTTGAGCATCTGCCTTCGGCTCAGATCATGATCCCAGGGTCCTGGGATCGAGTCCCGCATCAGGCTCCCTGCTCCTTGGGAGCCTGCTTCTCCCTCTGCCTCTCTCTCTCTCTCTCTCTGTCTCTCATGAATAAATAAATAAAAAGTTTAAAAAAAAAAGAATGTGGCTACTAGAAAATTTTAAATGACCTCAGAGGCCCCCAGGCTCACATTCTCTTGCTTTGGACAGTACTACTTCCAACGACTCCTTTCAGAAGCAGGTGGAGCTCTAGATGAAGCCTCTTTCCCCATCCCTGCCCCAGACAGCCACCCCCTCCTTTGCTTGCAGCTAATATGGGAGCCTCTTCCAAGCTTGGGACGACAGTGGACGTACTGCAGGAAAAGATCGGGACCCTCCAGAGATCCAGGATAAAGGTGAGTGCCCCAGGCAGAAAGAGCTTCAGGGGACGGGTGGCTTGAGGTGGGCTGATGGCAGAGTCCCTGACCCAGGATAGCGTTTGTCTGTCCCATAGCTGAAAGGCAGCCTGGGGGAGTCAGTGAGGCCGAGGAGGCAGACCTGGCAGGTGCAGGGGTCCCAGTGGGTTGTGCCTGTGTGGTTTCTGTGGCGAGGGTCTTTGGGGGTCACCTAGGTGGCAGGCTGGAGACAGGCCGGAGACGCGTTGGCCTGGTATACTCTTCATGCCCCTTCCCCAGCCATGGTGACCTTAGAAGCAGAGGCCTTTTTGTCCATGTCTCCCCCCTTTAGGAGGAGGAACTCGAGAGAGTTTGGGGTCACCAGATAGAGAAGATAAAGAACCACCACGTCGTGCTGGACAGGGCAGTGGAGAAGTTGCAGATTCGCTTGGATGACTTGAAGGTCTGGGGGCTTGGGTGGGCAGCTGCAGGGAGTGCTCCTCGCTTGGACATTCGGACCCTCCCTGAAGGTTTCACGGATACACCGATACACCGATGGTGGGGAAACCAGGGATGCTGCACAGGCATTTTACTTTGTGTGAATTACACCTCGGTGGCAACAGACAAATCCCACCACCCCCACCTGCACCTCCAAACATAGAAACAAGAGGGCCTGAGCAATGTCTGTGTTACAGATCGCTGGGTCAGCCGCCCCCAGAAGGGTGCCTGGCACACAGCAAATGCTCAAAATGTGCTGAGGGAATCAGTGAATGAATAAGAGGATTTCTTGCATCAACTGTTAGGTTCCTAACATTTCCCCTAACCCAGATTGTTGGTGAATTCTCAGCGTCGGGGCATGGGCCAGGGGGGTGTCTTTCTGGAACCGCAGATTTGCTGACCCCACAATTGTGTAGACAGACACAGAGCACCTAGCTGAGGCTCACTCGGCCTGACACCCCCTCCCGTGGGCCTGGAGGGTCTGACTCAGCTGGCCTGATGACCCTGACCTGATTGATGGTCCTCAGGAGCTGTCCAGTCCATGCCTTGTCTCAGAGGTGTCCCCAACCTTTGGAGGAGCACTCAGAGTCATTCCTAGCAGGAGGAGATAACCTTCCCTCAGAGTATAAGAGACAAAACCCCACACAAAACCACCGGAGATGGTTTCCATGGGGGCTTCCGATTCCAAGTCAGGAGGCTACTGGTGGGATGCATGGGGATGTAGGAGGCACAAGGCGAAGGCTTATCTCCCCCTCCTGAGACCATGACACAGAGGAATCAGGCTATGACACACGCAGGGTGCCTTTGGCATGCAAAGAACTCCTGAAAGGGGAACCAGTCGTAGCCTGAGCTAGGGTGAGGGTGCTGTGTGTGGCCAGAGGGGCCGCAGGCTTGCCGGCGCAGACTTTTGTGAGTGCCGAGATTGGGAACTCCCTTGTTTCTGGCCAGCTCCCGGCCCTCCCTGTCAACTGCCCTACAGGGAGGCTGGGCTGCCGTGCCCTGCAGGGTGCCTTCCCCGACCAAGACTGGAGCCAGTGCCCGGGCACGCGTGATGTGTGCCCAGTGCTCTGGTCCACCCTGTGCCGGGGGAAGGAGTTGCTCACTGTCTGCCTCCGAGTAGCTGTTGCTTGTTGAGGGAAACTGCAGAGGACAAGGCCTGTCCAAACAGTGCCAAACAGAACAAGTCAGCCTTTGTGCTCCCTGCCCCTGTGCCAACAGGAATCCGTTGCTTATAAAAGTTAGCCCTGGAAGGACCTGGAGCAGGGTTCCGTATACAACCCATGCTTCGTTAAATATTTCCTAAATGAATACAGGCGATAAGAAATCAGCAGCCCTGTGGAGCCCTTCCTGGGGAAATGAGGGAGGGCAGACCCATCCGCTGTGGTTCTTTTGCAACATCTGGAGATGTGAAGCTCTCCCTGGATGTCTGCGAGAAACATCAGGAACACAGCAGGTGGCACAAGAAATCCTCTTATTTATTCACTGAGTGATTCAGCCTGTACTACCAGCGTCCACTTTGCACCAGGCACCCTGCTAGTGGCTGGGGATGCTGCAGTCAGCAAGACAGACACCCTCCAGGCCCTTCGGGGGGAGGGGTCAGTGGTGTATTTGTTTATTTTTAACTGGAGTGTAATTTATACACAGTAAAATGCCCGAGTCTTAAGTCTAAGAGCTCAGTCCACGTCCGCCTGTTTGTGTAGCCATGCCCCCACCATCCAGTCAAGACGGAAATGTTTCTGTCCCCTTGGCGTGCTTCTCTCAGAGTTTCCCACCGAGACCCCAGCCAGAACATAAGTGGGGGCCAAACTCTTTCTTACGGACCTTACGGAAAACGTGATTTGCGTTTTGCAAGGGGACAAGTGTCTTCCATAAGCCAGAGGCTGCATTCCAAAACCATTCTTGAAACAAACGGTGATATTCAGAGTTTGGGCTTGGTGTGGGAGGACATGGATAAGGCGGCCAGTGGGTACGGAGTGCTGACTCTGCCAGAATTAGCCAGAAGATGCCACTTCTTGTCTCTCTAGGCTGTGGGAGAGTTAAGGGATTAGTGCCCCGTGAAAGAGCAGAAAACCGATCCAGGCAAAGAAGTCAGTGAGGCTCACCCGGCCGGGAGGCGGCCTGGTGTTGGGGTTCAGAGCCCTGGCTGTGGGTTAGATAGGCCTAGGTTTGAATCCCAGTTCTCCCACTGACTGGGTGTATTTGTTTCCTGGGGCTACTGTAAGAAATGATCGCAAACTGCATTCTTTATTAAAACACTAGGCACCTGTTCCGTCACAGTTCTGGAGGCTAAAAGCCCAAAATCCAAGTGTTGGCAGGACCTTGCTCTGACAGAAGGCTCTGGGGGAGGATTCTTGCCTCTTCCAATTTCTGGTGGCTCCAGGCATTCCTTGGCTTGTGGCCACATCCGTCCAATCTCTTGTTTCCCTATTCCCTCTGCGTGTCTGTCTTCATCTCCTTATAAGGACATCAGTCGATGGATTCCAGTATGACCTCATCTTAACTAATATATCTGCAAAGACCCTATTTCCAAATAAGGCCACATTCACAGGTTCTGGGAAGGCATGGATTTTGGGGAAGATGTTAATCAACCCAGTACACAGGTGACCCTAACAGAAGTTAGAAGATCTAAGCCCAATCACTCCTCTTTATTTCTAGATTTTAACTAGAAAGAGCCAAGTGGAGATGTAAGTATTAATATTGGGCCTGATGACTCCAAAAGGTCAGGGCTCTCTGCTTATGTGGGGTTGGAGGAAGCAACCTGACTTGAGGCCCAAACAGGGCCTTCCCTCCATACCTCCACTTCCCATTCTAGACCTTGGGGACCCATCTTCAGGCAAGGTGGATGTGATGGAACTTGGCACTTATTAGAATTAGGTTCAACTTCAGATAACATAATCTCCGCCCCCCCCACCCACAAATAACTGACTTAAACCAGGTGTAAGTGTATTTCCCATTCACATTCAAGAAACTCAGAGGTGGTTGGTCCAGAGCTGGTATAGAACTCCATGGTGTATGACTTCCATTCCCAAGCTCACCTCAAGGAACAAGATGGCTACTGGCACTCCAGTCATTAACTCTGCATTCAAGCCAGCAGCAGAGAGGACATACTTCATTAAATATTTCTTATTTTTCCTACCTACTTCCTGCCCCACTTCCATTTACACCCCAGTGGTCATACTGAGCTATAAAGGAAGGTGTGAAATGAATTCATGATTCTGGGCTGCCAGGTGCCAGCTCAAAGTTTAGGGGCTCTGTTCCTAAGGGTGAGAGGGAAACCAGACATGAAGGAAGAAACAGAAGCCTGTTTCCAGCTTTGGAGGAAACATGGCTGGGGACAAGGCTCTGGGGACATGGCTCAGGAAGTGGTGAGGCTCTGAGGCTCTTCCCAAGCAGGTTAGCTGCTGCTGCCACAGGCAGGGTCCAGAAAATGGAGAGCGGGCAGAGTTAACGAGCAGAGCTGGTTCTTCATGGAGTGAGGGGGTGGGATATGAGAGTTTCCTCCTGACACTGGGGCACAGCATGTGCCTATTTATCCACCAAGTGCTTGGTGGATAAATAGACTCCAGTTCTCACTGGGACCCCATTACAGATAAGAGCTGAACTTGCCTCAAACTTCCAGGGAACCAAAGTGTTAGCATTGGTTTATGTTTTCCTTCCTCAAGTCTGCCCCCCTCCCCCCATGCCGCCAAGTTCCTATGATGCCACCTCTGAGGGGACATCTTGTCCCAAGGCTCACGTTCCTTCCCTTCTGATCTGGCATCTGGAATGCACACCTTTGGATGTGCCCACCCTACCTGCTAGCCACCTGGCCCCCTTGTCCCTTCCTAGCAGTGTGGCAAGTGTCAACATGGGAGGAAGATGTTATTTCCAAGGTCTCCAGGGACGGGGAACATGCCATTTTCTTCTGTTCTTAGATTGTCCATGCTCAAATTAAAAACCTTGAAATGCACAAGGTGGACAAAAGTGTGATGGAGCAGGAGTTGAAAGAGGTGAGTGGGGGCGCCTGGGTGGCTCAGTCAGTTAAGCGTCTGCCTTCAGCTCAGGTCATGATCCCAGGGTCCTGGGATCGAGTCCCGCATCGGGCTCCCTGCTCAGTAGGGAGTCTGCTTCTCCCTCTGCCCCTTCCCCCCTCATGTTTGAGCTCATGCTTGTGCTCATGCACAGTCTCTCTCTCTCTCTGAAAGAAAATCTTAAAAAAAAAAAAAAAAGGAAAGAAAGAAAGAGATGAGTGAGCAGTTTCCTCTCTCCTCCTGCCTGTGCATCCTGAGCCCAACTCTCCCACCCAGGGGAATGGAGTCATCCAGCCAAGACAAAAACCAGGCAGAGAACATCCCACAATTTCCTTCCATCTTTCTCATATAGAAGGGCTAGGGAAGCTTCCCCAAAGTTGTCCTGTCAACTCCTATTTTCAGTGACTCAGGATTAATGACAATTTATTATGTGAACTTAAAAACCATGCACCAGTTTCTCCATCCACAGGAAGACCTTGGCTTAGACCTGACAGTCGTGTTTGAGCCAGTTAGACCCCAAGGTTGAATTTAAACCAAGGCCGGGCATTCAGGGTCCCAGACTAAAAAACACAGACCAGAGTGGTTGGATCCCCCAACTTCTTCCTGCTCCCACCCCAGCATCCCTGGCTCCCTGAGTCCCCTGTGTCTCTAGAAAGCCGACAGGAGCACCCTGGCAAGCAAGGCGAGCCGGGCCGACCTGGAGACAGTAGTGACAGAGCTGAACGAGATGATTCAGGGCATGCTCTTCAGGGTCGTGACCCACGAGGATGACTGGAAGAAAGCTCTGGAGCAGCTGAGCAAGGACCTGAGCACCAAGGTGAGTACCCCATAGCAGCTGTCACCTGCTGCATAACAAGTAGTCCTGAAATGTGACACCTTGAAACGACAAATGCTCAGATTTGCTGAGGGCCAGGAATTGGGGAGCAGCTTAGCTGAGGGACTCAGATTCTCCCATGAGGCTGCAGTCAAGAGGCCATCGGGGCTTCAGCCCACTGAAGTGCCATTTCCAAGATGGCAGTCTCCCGTGGTTGTCAGCAAGACACAGCACTTCCTTGCCACTCAGACTTCTCCTCAAGTCTGCCTGAGTGGCATCACAACATGGTAGCCTACTTCCCCAGAATGAGTGACCCAGGAGAGCCCAATGGAAGCTGTGTATTGTCTTCTAGGACAGCCACACCGCATCATTTCTGTAGCATCCTGTGGTTCCATAGGCCAGCCCTACTCCATGTGAGAGGGTGTGAGGACCGAGAGGTGTGGGCTGGGGGCACCTTGGAGGCTGACTACCATAATTCTCCTGCCTGGCCCAGCAAAGGGGCATGGCAGGGTGGCGGGCGGGGGGGAATCTGCTGATCATTTATTTCTTCTTCTGTCATTTACTGACCACCTGTGATAAGCCAGACTCTGGAGAAATGTTGATAATGAGTCCCAGCCCCTGCCTTGATTGGGACTGTCTAGTAGAGAGACAGCAACAGTCAAACCAACAATTACAGCGCTGTGCAGCTCCTGCAGTTTGGGTTCAGAGTCCGGCAGCCCTGGGTGCAAGTCCCAGCTTCCCCTGAGCGGCCATGGGCCCCAAGTGGTATGACCTCCCTGAGCCTCAGCTTTCTCCTCCGCAAAACGAGGATTTGTTCGTTCATCAACTGCGCAGTGGGCACCTACAGTGGATGTAATGACAAGCAAAGCAGATACGGACGTGTTTCTCTCAGGGACACGTTCCTCATAAAAGTCACACAGATCAGTGCGGAATTGCAGCCTGAGTGAGTCCACTCATCTACAGAACAACTGACCTACTTTTCTTCAATAATTCAATGATGGGGTGGGGAAAAGAGAGGAGACAGAGACTGTTCTAGATTACAAGTGTCTCCAGAGACAAAACAACCAAATGCAGCTCATGAGGAGACCTGGCTTGTGTCCTGGTTCAGTTGTGCCAGCTCGACACATGGGCTG
The DNA here is from genome assembly GCF_003265705.2 of Callorhinus ursinus. Classification (NCBI taxonomy): domain Eukaryota; kingdom Metazoa; phylum Chordata; class Mammalia; order Carnivora; family Otariidae; genus Callorhinus; species Callorhinus ursinus. The sequence goes on along the minus strand of NW_027397075.1, from coordinate 12,265,799 downwards.
GGAATTGGTGCAAAGTCAGGAATTCCTGTTCGTGTGTTCGGTGTCCTGATGGATGGCATTGCGGTCACGTAAGAAAATGTCCTCACGGTGGGGGGGCACCGGGGGGGTGCCGTTGGTGGAGGCTCTGACCCTTGGTTTCAGCTCAGGTCGTGATCTCAGGGTCATGAGATCGAGCCCCGCGTCGGGCTCCATGCTCAGCACAGGGTCAGCTTGAGATTCTCTCTCTCCATCTGCCCCACCCCATCTCAAAAATAAATAAATAAAGCTAAAAAACAAAAAAAGAAAAAGAAAAAGAAAATGTCCTCATGAGTACTATGGTATTTATGAGTGAGGTATCACGGTCTTTCTGTTTTAGAGAAAGAGAACACACGGGGAGGTAGGGGAGGGAGAGAGAATCTCAAGCAGGCTCCACACCCAGCTGGTTAACCTTTAACCATTTTAAAATGACTAAATCGGTGGCATTTTGTACATTTACAGTTTTCTGTAAGCGCTACCTCTGTCTGGTGGTAAGACACTATCATCTCCCCCAAAGGAAGCCCATACTCATATAGGCAGCACCCCCACCAGCCCCTGGCAACCACTGGGCTTCTTTTTTTCTCTGTGGGTTTGCCTATTCTGGACATTTCATATAAATGGAATCATACATAACTGTGACCTTTTGTGATTGGCTTCTGGCACTTAGCATCATGTTTTCAAGGTTCATTTATGGATCAGATCTCCATTCTTTTTTATAGCTGAATACTAATTCCATCGACAAGATAGACCACATTCTGTTTATTCATTCATCTGTTGATGGGCACTTGGGCTGTTTCCACCTTTGACTATTATGAATAATGGTGCTGTGAACATACATGTACACATTTTTGTTTGAATGCCTGTTGTTAGTTCTTTTGGGTAGATAGCCAGGAGTGGAATTGCTGGGTCATATGGTAATCCTCTGTTTAACTTTTTATAGGTAGGGGTGATATATCATGTCTGCAATTCACTCTGAAATGATTCAGAAAATGAACAGATACACACACGTATAGATAAAGAAAATGTGGTAAAATGTTAAAAGTTGATTAAATGGATGTCCAAGTGTCCTTTGGATTATTCTTGCAACTTTTCTGTAGATTTAAAAGTTTTCAAAATAGGAAGCTGGGGGAAAGAGTCTTCTTGGGGTGCTGTGCACTTCGTGTCACCTTGGGTCGGCAGGTAGGTCATGCTGGCCAGTGGTCCCTTCAGTGGTGAAGCAGATTCATCAGAGCCCAGCGATGCTAGGCTGATGGCACCACTGTAAAGGTACATTCCTCCCTTATAAGCAGCAAGTGATTTGGGGGTGACCCTTTGGCACCCTGGAAATGTCTGTTGCCTCATTGGCCATTTTCCTAGTGGTTTCCTCATAAATTGAGAATCGTTTCCTGAACTGGTTATTTCACGGTTGCAAAATAGTGAGTTCTCTAATCTTAGCACTGCTTCTCCATTTACCAGCTAGAAATCCCAAAAGAAGAGCTCTCCTTCATCAGCTTGAGCCAATTACCCTGAAATATGTTTTTTTTTAAAGATTTTATTTATTATTTGAGAGAGAGAGAATGAGAGATAGAGAGCACGAGAGGGAAGAGGGTCAGAGGGAGAAGCAGACTCCCTGCCGAGCAGGGAGCCCGATGTGGGACTTGATCCTGGGACTCCAGGATCATGACCTGAGCCGAAGGCAGTCGCTTAACCGACTGAGCCACCCAGGTGCCCTGAAATATTGTTCTTGCAGGAAAGATGAGAACAATGATGAGCTATTTCCTTTAATTACTGGTGTTCAAGAATGATATCACTGCTACAGACACCTCCAATATATGGTGGCAAATGGGGGTTTCTGTATTTTTTTATTTCTTTTCTTTTTTGTGAATGTCACTGTGAATCATGGGTTTTAATGTATTCAATTTGCTCAATCAGTTAAGTTACTATTTCTTTTGTCACTTACATGTTCTCATCTTTGGCCTGTGAGCTGGCCTCTGAGCCCTTTGACTTGACCCTCTGTCTCAGAAAGCGGTCTTGGTTCCTTAAAGGACAAGATGTTCCACGCTCATCTTCAACATTCCCTTCCTCAGACCTGATTCAGTCATTTCTCTACAGAGTCTCGGTTCCTGTTAGTGGGGAGTGGTGTTTAGAGACCAAAATGTGGGCACTGGAAGGAACACTTTAAACTACACCCAACAGGAGCACCTGGGTGGCTAAGTCGTTAGGCGTCTGCCATTGGCTCTAGTCATGATCCTGGGGTCCTGTGTCGGGCTCCCTGCTTGGCGGGAAGCCTGCTTCTCCCTCTCCCACTCCCCCTGCTTGTGTTCCTGCTTTTGCTGTATCTCTCGCTGTCAAATAAATAAATAAAATCTTAAAAAAAACCAAACATGTAAACTACCCCCAACATGGGGTTCTCACTCATGACCCCAAGATCAAGAGTCACATGCTGGATTTAAAAATTCACAAGTCCCACTGTGAAAACCAGTCTGGCAGTTTCTCAAAAAGATAAACATAGGGTCACCATACAACCCAGCACTTCCAGGCCCAGGTGTGTACCCAAAAGAAATGAAAATGGGTCCATATAAAAACTTGTACACAAATGTTCATAGCAGCATTACTCATAATAGCCAAAAAGTAGAAGCAACCCAAATGTCCATCAACAGATGGATAGATAAATTGTGGTCTATCCATCCACAAATTGTGGTGGAATATTATTCAACCATAAGAAGAAATGAAGCTCAGATTCATGCTGCTACCTGGGTGACCCCTGCAGACATGATGCTGAGTGAGAGAAACCAGACACCGAGGGCCATGGATTGTGTGATTCCATTTATATGAAATGTCCAGAACAGGCCAATCCATAGACAAAAACTGGATTAGTGGGTTGCCTACACCTGGGGGTTTGGAGCTCACTTCACCACTTGCAACAGCATGCATTAGGGAGATGAACCTTAACCAAAGCTTTGTCATTTTCCTTTTCCTCGACCCCCTCACTGTTTCAGTTTAATCTTGTTACACTCTGTGTAATTTTGGGGCAGTTCCTTTTCTGCAGTGAAGCTGGGGGCAGGGGAGTGTGTGTGTGTGTGTGTGTGTGTGTGTGTGTGTGTGTGTGTGCGTGTGTGTGAATTAGCTGACTAAAAGCTCTTCTCTTCCCTTTGGCTGTTTGCAGCTGGTCCACAGTGATTTGAATGGTCTGAAGAAAGACATGGATGAGATCTGGAAAGTACTCAGGAATCTCCTGATTGAAGGCCTACGATTTGACCCTGACAGTGCTGCCGGCTTTAGGAAGTGAGCCCCACCTGGGGAGGGGTGCAGCTCCCAGAGGCTGGGGAGACCCTCTCTCCAGAGAGGAAACCAGAGGGGCATCCCAGCGGATTCTGGGAAGAAGGGTTCCAGACCTGTGGACCCAGGGGAAAGGGGTGGGGCTTTCCGGCTTCGGGGAGGAGGGTGAAGGTGGGATGGAGCTGAGGGCACCCAGGGGCTCTGGCCTTGGCTGTCGAGGGGCTCCAGGAACACATCTGCTCTAAACCCCTCTTGCCACGAATGAAACCAAGGCTCACAGAGGGTAGGGGCCATGCAAGGCCTCACAGGGAGCCTGGGGATCTGGGACAGGAGCCCTCTTGCCATGTCCCCCAGCCCATCCAGATAGAGCCCCAGGCAGACGGACTCAGTGTTGGGGTGGGGAAGGGGTCTCCTGTCCTCAGATGACCCCTCATCCCTCCAAATATCCCCTGTGTAGGGTAGCTTTCCAGAGGCCCCTGGTTTTCAAGACCTCCATTGTGTTTGGGGCAGGAACATTAACTACACACACTGTATCCCCTACCTGTGCCCCAGGCAGCCACAGGGTAGGGATCAGCAGGGGCCAGCAGAGCCGACTTGAGCTGAGCTGGGCTGGGTCAGCAGGGGAGTAGGGTGTGGAGGGAGGTCCTGACCCTGAGGAACAGATAGACCTTACCCCACGGTGCACCAGCTGACGGCTGGCTGTCTTCCAGGAAACTGTTTGAGCGGGTGAAATGCATCTCCTGCGACCGGCCTGTGGAGCTGATGACGGGCCCGTGAGTACCGCCGCCAGGGGGCGCCCACGCCCACCCTCTCTGTTTGGATTCCCCCACCTACGCGCCTGGGGAAGTTCTAGGTCCACCATTTTTCTGTCCGTCTGTCCGTATACATTATTCCATACACATTATTCCGTACACTTGATTTCATTTGCTCCCGGTCCCGGGCAGGGGCACTTGGCATCCCCTCCTTCACCAGCTCTGCCTGGCGCCTGCTGTGTCCCAGAGTCAAGGTCAACTCCAAAAGCAAAAGGATAGAAGGAAATGGGAAAAGCTGAACTTTGTGGGACTTCCTTGCATGTATTTTTAGAGTCTAATACTTTTTATTTATTTAGGTGAAATTCACACACACACACACACACCATTTTAAAGTGAACAGTTCAGTGTCATTTGGTGCACATTCATGGTGATCTGCAACCATCACCTCTAATTCCAAAGCATTTTCATCTCCCTAAAAGGAAACCCCAGACTCATTAGCAGTCTCCCCAACCCCCGACAACCACTATCTCTGTGGATTCGCCTATTCTGGACACTCCATATGAATGAAGTCGTACAACCTGTGACCTGGTTCTGTCACTGAGCATCATGTTCTTAAGTTTCATCCACACTGTGGCAGGTGTCAGTGCCTCATTCCATTTTTTATGGCTGAATCGTATCACATTATATAAGCCGCCCACATTTTGTTTATCCACTTACACGCTGATGAACATTTGGGTTGATACATCTTTTAGCTCTTGTGATTAGTGCTGCTGTGAATATGCATGTACGTAGATTGGCTGGAACACCCGCTTTCTGTTATTCTGGGTATAAACCTGGAGATGGTGGGAGTGCTGGGTCATGTGGTCCCTTGATGGCTAACTTTTTGAAGAACCACCAAACAACACTCTCGTAGGGTTTAAGAGCCTGAATCTTGCAGCGCCCACACTAGCCTGGCCCCCGTGACCCACGAAGCTCACCACCCTACATCATCAGTCCATGCTCATGGAGGGGATTTGAGCCTATATCCAGATTTTTTGGTTAAAGCCCCAGATCCCTAGTTGCAGCGTTATTTATAATATTTAAAAAAAAAGGAAAGGAAACAATGTGAAGCAGTGAATGAGTTATGTACATTTGCATCAGCTGATATAAGTCATGTTGTAGAAGGAGGTATAATGGAAACTTCTGAGATGTGGAAATGGTTGCAGCTACACCGTCCAACGCAGTAGCCGACAGCCAAATAGGGCTAATGCGGCTGAAAATGGAATTTTGCATTTTATTTAAATTTATTTAAGTTTAACCATAAATTTAAATAGCTTCCCGTGTCCAGTGGTTGCCATATTGGATGGCACAGTTGTGGAAGAATTATTTAGTGGCCTGGAAAAAGGTTCACAATAACTTAAATGAGAAAATCAAGTAGTTTCTGTGTGATCCTATTTTTGTTTTGTTTTGTTTTGTTTTTTAGCAAGGTTTATTGAGCGATAGCAGTGATAGTATAAAGCTCCCAAGGAGGGAGGGGTCCCAAAGGGGTTGCCCATGATCCTATTTTTGTTAAAAAAAAAAAATACAGGGGCGCCTGGGTGGCTCAGTCATTAAGCATCTGCCTTCGGCTCAGGTCATGATCCCAGAGTCCTGGGATCGAGCCCCGCATCAGGCTCCCTGCTCAGTGGGAAGCCTGCTTCTCCCTCTGCCTGCCACTCCTCCTGCTTGTGTTCCCTCTCTCACTGTCTCTCTCTGTCAAATAAATAAATAAAATCTTTATTTTTTTTAAAGATTTTATTTATTTATTTGAGAGAGAGAGAGAGAATGAGAGAGAGAGCACATGAGAGGGGGGAGGGTCAGAGGGAGAAGCAGACCCCCTGCCGAGCAGGGAGCCCGATGCGGGACTCCATCCAGGGACTCCAGGATGATGACCTGAGCCGAAGGCAGTCGCCCAACCAACTGAGCCACCCAGGCGCCCAATAAATAAAATCTTTAAAAAAATACATAAACAGAAAATTACTGGAAGGACACATATCAAAATATTTGTCACATGGTTATAGAGCTTTTTGTGTTTATTTGTGGTCTGTCCTTTCTAAAATGCTGACAGTATATATTACTTTAACATTTTATTGTGGTTAAAATGGTAAAGTATATAAATGTTTATGGTGCAATCTGATGAATTTGTACAGGTGTACACACCTTTATAACCACCTCTGAGATCAACATGAGATCAATAGTTCCCTCTGCTCAGAGAGCTGATATATATATATGTATTTTTTTTTTTTTTTTTTTTTGGTGTGTGTGTGTGTGGAGGTAAAACACACAACACAAATCAACCATTTAAAACTGGGCAGGTCAGGGGCATTTAGTACCTCAACAATATTGCGCAACCACCGCTCCTTCTAGCACCAGAGCATTTTCACCAACTTTCCAGAAGGAAACCCCAGCCCCATTTGTGGCCACTCCCCATCCCCTCCCCCACCCCCTGGCAACCTCCGATCTGCGTTCTGTTTCTAGGATTCACCTGTTCTTGCTTTTAGTTTTATAATCAGAACAGTTGTTCTTCGTGACTGTCAAAGATCACTGGGGCTCTTTAGGGCCCTGAGCGCAGCGGGCCGTGCTGTGGATGTCTCCAGAGAGAGGGATGGGTTTAAGGGTGGACTTCCTGGAGGAGGAGGGAGGCTGGGGCTGTCTGCTGGACACTTGTGTCTCCCCCTGAACTCTTGTCCTCCAACAGGCAACTCATCACCATCCGCAAAGCCCACCTGCTTTCGAGGCTGCGGCCAGCCAGTGCCAACACGTATGAGTACCTGCAGCAGCAACAGTTGAGGTGAGTGGGCTGGGGGCCTGCCCCGCAGAAGCCCTCAGGAGCCCGGAGCCCTGCAGAGATGCCAGCTCCAGTCCCAGGGCATTGACAGCCATCTGCAAGGGAGCCGTCTGGGGAGGTGCTGGGGCAGCAGATGGCCTGGGAGAGGACACTGGCAGAAGGGAATGGGCATATTTATTGGACATCTATTATGGGCGGAGACCATTCGGGAAGGATTCTCATTTAAATCTCACCACTCCTGTGAGCTAGGATGGACGTGCCCGCCTCCAGCTGGTGGAAGTAAGCGAGGGCCATGGCCTCAGCTCACTGCGCTGAGTGCTTTGCCCTAGCCGACCTCAGTGAATCCTTAAGCCTTCCCTTTGAGGTGTATTCTATCTTCACCACATTTTGTAGTTGAAGGAAATGAGGTTCAGAGAACTTCAGCGATCTGCTCAAGGTCACAACTAGTAAGTGGCAGAGTTGGTGCCTTGACCTACAGTTTCCCAGCGCACCTGGTGGGCTCCCTGGGTGGCCCCACCCTCAACCTCCTGACCTCCCACGCACTGTGGGTGCTTCCTACACCCTGGCCTGAGATACTTCTGGTCAGGTGGGGAAATGAAGGCTGACCAACAATCACAGCCACATGAAGGGGAGAGCCATGGGGACCTGGGCCCGCACCCCCACCTTCCTATGCCTGACTCCTTCTTGACATCACTCCCTCTTGAGATCACAGGTTAAAAGCCTTCTGTTGTCGGGCCAGACCAAGGCCCCCAGGGGTGGCTGGGTCTGGGGGAGCATAGGCCTTGGGTTTCCCCTCTGCCCCGACTGCGCCTGTCCGTATCCACCCGCCAGCCCAACGTACCCCCCAAACTCAAGCTGGAAGAAATTCCAGTCTTGTCTTGCCACTGGGCGGGCCCTTGGGCCCATCCTGATGCTTCTCTGGGGCAGAGGGTTCTCCCAGCGCCTGCTGTCCTACCTGCCTACCCCAGGGAACACCGGCGGCTACAGCAGCTCCGGGACCTTGGAGACCAGCAAAGTAGTCTGGATTCGCTGGGGTCCCAGAAGGACTGGGGCGATGGCCCTGGCAATTTTGCCAACCTCCAGTTCAACTCCTATGACTTGTCAACGCTCTACCCCTACGGGGACCCCGAGGTGTTCGACTATGACACCGTGAGTAGTGTCGTGGGTGGGTGACCCCGGGGCGTGGGTGACCCCGGGGAGGCCGTGCTCTGTCTGCTGATCCTCTGCATGTACCAGAGATGCAGGGGAGGACACTCCCTGACTTGGGATCCGGGCCATCTAACAGGCTGAGGTGGACATTCTGGGAGTGGACGGGATCCTGTACAAGGGCCGAATGGCCAACCAGGATGGGGCACGGCCTTTGACCAGCGTTGAGAAGAGGACAGGTGAGAGCTTCTAGGACTTCCTGGGAGCCCGTGTCCTGGACGTCCTGGCTTTGCTGGGGAGGATGAGGAGGTGCAGGCCGGGCTCAGAGCTGGCCCCATCCTGGGCTGGGGGGTCCTCACACAGTCACTTGCAGAAATGGGTTCCACTGTATGCCAGGCACTGCACCAGGCACTGGGGAGGTGGTGGAGAGCCAAGAAAGATGGGCTATCACTCCAGGGTTTCCACACCAGTGAGAGAAGCAGACTGTGAGCAAATAACCTGAAGATGAGGCCCCATTGTTTGGAATAGCAGTGAATAGCTGACCTGAGAGGAGGACCCTGGAGACAAAGGATGCTGGCCTAGGGACAGGTGCCAGATGGCCTCAGGAAAGAGGGATGCTGGGCTGGGGATGGGAGAGTTGTGAGAAGGACATCAGTCCAAGAAGAGGCCTCTGATGAGGGAATAGAGGTTAGCTGGATCAAGGGGCCAGGTGGAAAGACAGTAGCCCAGGTGGAGGGCATAGCAGGTACAAAGATCCTGTGGGGGCTGGAAGCCAGGCACAATTGGAACTCAGGAAGCTGAGTCTACCTGTGGTGGAGATTAGGCAGGGGTTGGGAATGATGAAGAGACGTGGACAGACCCTGGAGGCCTGTGTCTTAGTGTCCCAGGTTAGGTGAGGGTTGGGTTAGTAGGGGACACATGGAATCAGTTATTCTGATTGCTGCAGCATCAAGGCTTCCGCTCCAGCTGGCTCCTACTGGGAACCCCAGTCCTTGGCTCCAGCAGTGGGCCGGCAATACCAGAAGGGGTACATTCTGTGCACACCCTTCGGGGTTTTCTCCTTCTGGGAAGAGGAATTCTCAGTTTTGCCCTGGGTGGGAGCCATACACTGCCCTGTGGCAGGGCGCCCCAAGGTGGCTGGAGGGTTAAATTCTGCCCATGGTATTCTTCTTCATCCCACATTGTCCCTATTGACTGGAGGACGAAATACCAGACGCGTAAGGAAAGGGGACTGTTCAATTGCGGGTGCTGGACAAAGAAAGAGGAGCCCGCGTTATTGTCCTGGAATGACTGCAACAAATGGCCACAAACTGGGGAGCTGGAGACAGCAGAATTTCTCATGGTTCAGGAGACTAGAAGTCCAAAAATCAAGGTGTCCCAGGGCTGTGCTCACTTCCAGGGCTCTAGGGGAGGTTCCTCCCTGCCTCTTCCCGCTTGTGGCGGCTCCACGCATTCCTTGGATGGTGGCTGTGTCCCTCCAGTCTCCACCTCCATCTTCCCGTGGCCTTCCCCCTGTGTCTTCTCTTCTGTCTTTCTGTCTCCTATAAGGACACTTGTCCTTCTTAACTCGGGATGAGCCCAAGATCCTCAATTACATCCGCGAAGGCCGTTTCTCCAAATAAGGTTATAGTCATAGGTTCTGGGGGATGTATCTTTTTGGGGACCACCCGTCAACCCAGGAGGGCAGGACACCATCTGAGCCCTGCATTCCCCCAGCATGGATCTGGCCCATGTGGCGTTCATGGCTCATCCCAGACAAGGCTCAGCCCCCGGCAGCAGCTGCTGTTAGGTTAAGCTTCAGGGGTCACCAGGCAGGGTAATAACAATGGTGGCTAATATTTAATGAGCCCCAACTTATTGCCAGGCTTGTGCTGCCTCCTTTCTTCCAGCAACAACTCGTTGGAGGCATTGCACAAAGGCAGCTGAGGGCTGCTGGCTGGAAGTGCACCCTTGGTGGAGGGGCCCTTCTTCCTGCTCAGGCACCAGACAGGACCCCTCTCCACCCACCTCCCCTGGGCTGTCACCCAGAGGGATGGGGCTTCTCTCCCCATGGCTCATTCATTCTCGAGACCCATGCCCCAAAGCAGGCCTGAATCACAACTCCTCAACTGCTGTGCCCTGCTTGGGGACAACAAAGCTTAGAAATCAATCAGAAACCCGCCTGTGGCCAGATCTTTTGACCAGATTGTTCTTATCGCTCATTTATGTACTCAAAAGAACATTCTAATCCAAAACAGGCTCGAAAGCTAAACCTAAATGAGCCCGCATGAGCCCCGCCCCAGGTCCAGCCTGCCCCCCCCCCCCACCATGCGTTCGTCTGTTCACATCAGCATCCAGCATGCCCTGCCGTTTACTCAGCCCTTTGCCAGGCCCACAGGGGACACTGAGGAGCAGCTGGGCAGTCTGTGCCCTCCGGATGCTTGCACTGAGTCAGGAGATCAGGCCAGGGCAGGGGAACGGCTGGTCCCCAGTGAGCCGTGCCCCCGCAGTAGGGGAATGGACGCACTGAGGCGGGTGGTCAGCAGGCTGGACTTTCAAAGAAGTGCCCTGGAAGGAAGGCTAGGTTCAGGCAGGACTTGGGTAGGACAGAGAAGGATGTGGCAGGGGCGGGCGCAGGCCTCAGCCCTCCTCACCAGCTCTGGGTGGACTGCCTAAAACGCACACCGTGACCGGGACCCTCCCCAGCTCAGAGCCCATCCCTATGAGTTTCCTATGGCTGCTGTAACTAATTCCCGCAAACCAAGGGGCTTAACCCAAATTTATTATCTTTGTTCTGGAGGTCAGATGTCCAAAATGAGTCTTAAAGAGCTAAAACTAAGCTGTTGGCGGGGCCAGTCCCTTCTGAGGCTCCAGGGGAGACTCTGTTCCCACCCTGCTTCCACCTGCCAGGGGCCTCCTGCGCTCCTTACCTTATGGCCCCTCCTGCAGCTCCAGAGGCATCACTCCCATCTCACTTGTGTCCTCACCTCCCCTTCTCTGACTTGGACCCTCCAGCCTCCCTCTTCAGAGCCTCGCAATTACATTAGGCCATCTGGATAATTCAGGGTCCTAGGTTTTAGGGTTTAGGACGGGGATATCTCAGGGGCACTGCCCTCCGAGTCCAGGCTCCTTGGCCAATCTGGCAGGGGGGGTGTAGAAAGGGGTGCTTGTCCCCTGTCTGCCCCTCCCTCCAGCATCTCAGAACGGTTTTCCTGTCTGTCAGTGAGCCTGGCTGTCTCCCGCCTCTGGGCCTCTGCCCGTGCTCTGTGCCTGCCTTGAAGCCCTGGGGAATCTTTCTCATCTGCCAGAGCTTAGGGTCCCCTCCCATCGAGAGCCTCCCAGCTCATCGGCTTCTGGCTTCTGCAGAGGGGGGCAAGCCGCAGAGGAGGGCCTGGGAGGAGCAGGTGTCTGGGTCAGGTGTCGAGTCCAGGGCATCTGTTGGGTCAGAGCTGGGTTTCCAAGCCTCACTGGGTCTCGATTTTGAACCTGTGCCCTGGGCCCACATCCCTCACCTGGCAGGGAAGCAGTGAGACAGTCTCACTGGTCAGCTGGTCGGCCGGTCCTGCCTCTGACCTGTGGAGGGATCCAGGTGCCAACTGGTGATCAGAGCGGGGGCCAGGGAGTACCCCTCAACTGGGCATTTGCTCTTCACAGAACCCAGGAAGCACAGTGGAGCTAGTTCTTAGTTCACACTCAAGGAGGAGTTGATGCAGACCTTGAGACAGAGTTAGGAATACAAGAGGTTTGGGGTGGGAGGGTTACAAAGAGGGGGGGAGGAAAGGGAGAGAGCAAGCAGAGACCCTCAGATAGTAAGCAGATCTGATGAGGTCCATGCCAGCCCCGTGGGGAGCTGAACAAACACCCCTGCGCTCCTACCATTGGCCGGAGCTGCTAACAGCCCCTGAGGTGCCAACAGGTGGAGACCGTTGGCTCCCTTTGCTCCTGCGGCTGAACAGCGAGTTTTTCCTTAAAAGGGAATTCGTGTAGCTGACCCTGCTGCTGCAAGACCCTGGTCACTCAGCTGGTCATTCCCAAGCCCTTATTGGCGCCACGTGTACTTTAGATACCACTGGGGAGACAAGACGTGGACGAAATAGTTACTGCCCCCTTAGAGTTTTTACCCCATGAGGGACCATAAGATATAAACTAAAGAAATAATTCAGTGAGTAGGATGAAACATGGGAGTGAGGGAGAGGATGACCACTTGAGCTAAAGGACTCTTTAAAGAAAGGACATTCGAAGCGAGAATTGTCAGGACACCCAGGGAAGGACACAGTGTCTGGGCAGAAGGAAGAATCCGGTGTCCTTCATGGGAAGGAGCTTGGTGCCCCTGTAACTCGTCTTGAGGGGCAGGCCTGGGCCCTCACCCGCCTCTTTTTTTTTTTTTTTAAAGATTTTATTTATTTGAGAGAGAAAATGAGAGAGAGAGAGAGAGCACATGAGAGGGGGGAGGGTCGGAGGGAGAAGCAGACTCCCCGCCGAGCAGGGAGCCCGATGCGGGACTCGATCCCCGGACTCCAGGATCATGACCTGAGCCGAAGGCAGTCGCTTAACCGTCTGAGCCACCCAGGCGCCCCCTCACCCGCATCTTCACTCTCACGGCCTCCACCCCACCCCCACGGTCCCACCTCTTCTTGTGCAGCCTTTGGTCTGGGTGGCCAGTCATGGAGATTCTCGGCTGGACATGGAGAAGGGGATGCCTTGGGTTCAAAAGTGAAGGACGGAGCCAGACCCAAGAGGCCAAATGTTGTACCGTCCTCGGTCTGTGAGGGGTCCAGAACAGGCATACTGCAGAGACAAAAAGCAGATCCCTGTCCCCCAGGGGCTGGGGGAGAGAGGACCGGAAGTGAGTGCTTCCTGGGCACAGGGTTTTCTTTGGGGGGCATGAAATGTTCTGGAATTAGGTAGAGGTGGTGGTCGCACACCACTGTGAATGAACAAAGTCACTGAATTAACTGTTTTAAATGGTTAATTTTGTGGGGCGCCTGGCTGGCTCAGTTGTTGGAGCGTGTGACTCTTGATCTCTGGGTTGTGAGTTCGAGCTCCATGTTGTGCATAGAGATTACTTAAAAAAAATTTTTTTTTAAATAAATGGTGGGGCACCTGGGTGGTTCAGTCTGCCTTCGGCTGGGGTCATGATCCCAGGGTCTTGGGATCTAGCCCCCCCCCCCCCGCCCCGGGCATGGGGCTCCCTGCTCAGCAGGGAGCCTGCTTCTCCCTTTACCTCTGCTGCTCCCCCTGCTTGTGCGCACGCTCTCTCTCTCCGTCAAATAAATAAATCTTAAAAATAAATAAATAAATGGTTAATTTTGTGGTATGTGAATTTTACTTCCCCCCCGCCAAAAAAAATTCACACACATGACGAGGGACGGGAAGGTGGGGGCGGGGGCACAGTGGCGGTCTGGCCTCAATGGGAATATCTATGCCTTGAGAAACCCTAGACTCGGGAAGGTGGGAGGAGGAGTCTTCTGCAAGGGCTGGGTGGCAGGTGTGTGGATGGGCGCGTCTGGGGAACAGTGAAGGGGCCTTTGCGGGGGTGGGGGTGACAGGGCGGGGCTTCTGGGAGGGGGCGAACTCTGCAAGAGCCCTCACCCGGTCCTGTCTCTTCCCCTTTCTTTTCGGTGAAGCTGTGAAGATTCCACACCCTCCAACTCGAAACCTGTATGATCGTGAACGCCAGAGTACCTTTTATGGTTCCATCTACCCCCGTGAGTACCTGCCCTCCTAACTCCCTGGCCCAGCTGGGATTCTGGCAAGGTCTCTGGGGCCTCCCAGTCCCAACCTGGGGCTCTGAGACCTGCCCCACCTCATGCGTCTCTCACCTGCTCTATGCCAGGGCCCAAGAAGGCCCCTTGAGTGGCCCCCACCCAGCACCCGCTCCCTGGCCAGTGCCTCCAGCTATTCTGGGCTCCTAGTTTACCCTTCAGTGGGGCTTCCTGGACCGGGTGCCAGTCCCAGGGGTCAAGGCCCGATGTCTGTCCGCAGGTGTCTAGCTAGCTGCAGGGATGGGATCAGAAGCCCATTCATTCTGCCTGGGGCCCCATGAGCCAGGCTGGGGGGACTCCTCGGAGTCCTCTCACCATGCACCAGGCATCTGCGGGAGCACTTTCTCCCTTGTGTCCTCAGCCCTGCTCTCCGGGCTGACTGTGGAGCTGGGGGCACAGCAACCCCCGCCCCGATCCTGGACTCCAGGTCCATGTCGGGTTCAGCGTCCGTTTCTGGTGTCATTTATCTGGGGTCACCCCCCCCCTGGGAAGTTTAGGGTGCCTGGGACTGGGTGAGCCGTGGGAAACCACTTCTAGTCTGGTAGCTTCTGGGCTCCTTAGTGGGCATGACCCCATCCGGCCAGCCTCCCCCGCCCACCCCGGGGCATGTTCCTGGGACACATCACCGACTTTCCTGCCCCTCCCAGCCCTGCACCCCCACGCCAGCGTGCGCTCCGCTGCCTCAGGCCCCCCGCCTACGACACCAGCTCAGCCTCCATCGCTGCTGCCCCTGCCACTGCTCCCCCCACTGACGCCATCCGGGCGGGACCCCCAGCAGGCCCCAGGGCCCGCCCGGCACCCAAGGGCTCTGCGCCTCGAGTCCCGAGCCAGCATGCAGCCATCCGAGGAGCCCACCAATCCGTGAGACTTGCATCCCGCACCCCTGCGTCCCGCACCCCTACCGTCTGTCCTCTCCCCCTGCCCGCAGAGACTGGGCCCTGAGCCTGGCCTCAGGAGGGTGCAGGGGCCCTGGGCGTGGGGGAGGGGCCTCCATAAGGGAATCATTTTGACCCAGGGGCTATTTTAACTCATGCATATAAATACAACACAATCCTTCTTATCCTACGCTTCGTGGAGCACATAGCTTTATAGATTGAATTTTTCACTAAGCCAATATAATTCCTTGACGAGTTTTCAATACAACAGCTAATGTGCTTTTAAAAACAATCACTTTCCTTTTTATTTTGCTGAAATGACTCTATCAGAATCAGTTCCAATTACAGCTACTGCCCACGGACATTTTCTTTGGGGGCCATTGTTTCTAACAAGACCAATTTTCTCACGGGAACCAAATTTTACTGTGTGCATCCTTTTTTTTTTTTTATTTCATGTTGATTATTCCCACCAGTAATTACGGTTATGAATTGGATATTTTTAAAACCTGATTGTTTATATTTACTTTTTTGGCCAATCCATGAGGAACTTGGAGCAGCGGCCCTGGAATATTCCGGGACTGCTCTCTCCCACCAAGGGCTGGGATCCCGCACGCCTGTTTGATGTCCTTCTGGTTCCCGTGCTAACTGCCTGTGCACTTGTAGAATAAAGAGGTCGTAATGTCCTGATCTGGCCATTTAGTGGGCAGCTGCCACCAGGCATGCATGGCTTGATTTTTTCCCCTTAGGCAGCTTGTTCCTCCCTCCTTCTGTCAACTTCTCTCCCTCTTCCTCTCCATTCCTCAGCTCTGTCTAGTTGTGTCTTCTATGCTTTTTGTACTTCTGACGTGTCTACACATTACACAAAGTCTAAAAAATTTCCCTCTGCGTGGTTTTGGGACATGACTCTCCCCCCACCCCCAACATCCACTAGAGGCTCCTGGGACTGCCAGGTGGGTAAGGGAGTTGGAGGGGGGTGAGGTGCCCAGGGGTCTGCCAAGGGGGGAGCCAGGAAGCTGGCATGGAGGAGGATCCCCAGCCTGGCGGCCATCAGAGTTCAGGAACACTGCATGCCTACCCCCTTCCTAATGGTCCCCTGGCGCTTTCCCCAGTTCCTCATCGGTGACCACTCCCAGACCTTGACTTCTCTTTTCTTTCTCCAAGGACTGTGTCTAAATGAGGCCAAGCTTTTCCTGACCCAGGCGACTTACCTGTTCAGGATGCCTTAGGGAGCACTGGCTGGTGCAGTCCTGGACCCCGCACTCACCCCCATATCACAGATGAGTATTTTTGGCAACTTCTCCCCAGAATAAAATCTTTCACTTTTTGACTGTGGATGAGGGTGACTGGCCTGGTGCCCTCTTTAGAGGGTGGCCTTGTCTGCCCCACGTGGGTGAGTGGACCTGCTGGTCCCTACTCAGGCCCCCACCCCGGGGTCAGCCTCCCAGAGCCACCAGCCAGAACCACCGTGGCTGAGTCCCAGTAGAGAATCAACAGCAAACATTCTTGCCTCTGCTACATTTTCCACCATGGCAAAGTGTCCCGAGGTGCCTTAACCCTGTGTTCTGAGGGCAGGGGTGGTGGTGTGAGCTGCCCAGGTTTGCTCAGGGAGGCCTCAGCTCTCCAGCCCCTTGCCCAGTAGCTGTCCTCCTTGGGTGCTGTACATGGGTATAAGGGCCCCAACTTCCTTCCACTGCCTCCCACGGCAGGAAAGGGAGGTGCGGCCTGGGCTCAGGCGAAGAATCCCATGTCAGGCTTGTCCCCTGCAGCCCTGACCCTTGGGCACCCACACATCCAGGTTCGATTTTCAGACCCTCCTATCCATCCCCAGTCGCCCCTCAAAGCTGCCTTCCCAGCCATTTTTCAGTTTTACAAAGGGAATCCAACCAATTGAGTTGGTTCCTGCAGCCCAGGCATCGAGGAGTGAGGCCCAGGTAGGTGACTATGTAACCATTAGCATTAGGATAGGCTCCTCAGAGTTTAGGAAGGTGGGGAAAACCGCCAGCAGCCAGCCAGGAGCAGTGTCAGAAGACAACAGTCCTGTTCCCCATAGAGGTTGTGGGGGAACAAGCTGGCCTTTGGCCTGGTCCCAGATGGGAGCTGCAGGCAGAATCCTTGCCCCTCCAGATTCCAGCCCCAGAGGGTGGGGCCTGCAGGAAGCTGGGAGGGAGGTGCTGCACCGACCCCCAGGCAGGTGCCTCAGGAAGGTAGCCCACCCTCTCCCAGCAGGGAAACGTGCTTGGGGAGCAGAGAGAACCAGGATGGGGTCTGCAGAGTGGGAATTTCAGAAGGTCCTGGGTCCAGCTTCCTCCTTTGCCAGGGGGACATGGCTCCTGGCCTGTGATGCAGCAGCAGTGTCAGGCTGGACAGGGGGTAAGGTGACCAACTGTCCCAGATCTGCCTGGCTCATGGCTTCAGCAGGATCCACAGGAAACCACCCCACCAGCATGTGCAGCTCTTGTTCCCCAGGAGAAATGCCCTCGGGAAGCAGAGCAGAAGTCGGCCAGCAGGCTCCCAGCACCTTGGGCTGTGCTGGTGACACGGCCTCAGCCATCCTAGAAATGGGTCTGAGGGGACCCAACGCCCCCGACCCCTAAAAGAGTGGTTATTCTAAGGTGCATCTGAAACACATAAATTGCCCGAACAGAAGCTGTGGCTAAGCAACCAGAGACCCTTCCAAATGCTGGAATTGGAAATAGCCTTGCCTCAAAAGACCTACTTTTGTCCAGCCCAGGCAGCCTCCCCAACACTGACCCTGGGAAGTAACCAAACTCAAAGCTCGCATCTGTCCTCAGATAAGTCCTGCTATAAAAGCCCCTCAGAGACTTCCAGAGCCATGGTGGCCCCGCCCACTGCCGGGTTTGGGGGCCGGCCTTGGGGACAGCGTGGTTTTGTGCTGCCGGCCACAATGCGTTCTCAGAGAGCCCTCGAAATACCCTGGGGACCCTTAGCGGCCCTGGGAGTGTCCACTTCATCGGAGAGAATCTTGGAGAACAAGCCCTTCTCTTTTGAAAGCTGTCTGAAGGGGAGCCCTGCCTGCCCGCAGAAAGCATTTTAGAGTCTCCATTCATCCACCAGCTGCCCCCCTCCAACCCACGGAGCATGACTTTCACTTGTGAAGCTCTTCCTGGTGAAAAACAAGGTCCCTCCAGATTCCAACCGATTTGGAGACAGGAACTGGACACACACGTCTGTGGCCAGCGGAGTGGCCTGGCTGACTAGGGGCAGGCTGGCTGTGTCCCCACTGTGACGGTCGGCTTCAGGCAGCTGCAGCCTTGCAGGAACCTGGGCCAGCTGTTACAAATGTCCAAGGTGAGCCAGAAGTGAGGCTTTTCGTGCAAACTCTCATTTTAAAGTGTTGATAGACCATTCAGGAAGACATGGAACATGATGCAAGCCCAGCAGCATGTCAGGGCACTAGGAGCTTGCAAACCCCTAAGTTAGCACGCTCAGGTGTTTTAACGGCAGACCGGAAAGACACACCCACTGCCTGTCACCTGGGGAAGCTAGACCTTCATCCCACATGCTGCCACGTCCAGTCTTCAGAAATGAGAGCTCAAATCGTCCTTTCAAGCAATGTCACGGATGCAAATGGTGTTTAGAGCGGAACTTTGGAAACGGTCATTTGAGCTCAAGTCTGGCAGGCAGGTAGGGGGTGACCATGCCCAGAAGAGGCTGGGCTTTGAAGTAACAAGGCCAGTTTCCTGTGTGTGCTGCTGGGGTAGCTCCCAGGAGGCGGTGAGATCAAGGACAGCTGAGGATGGCTGTCTCTTCCCTTCCGTTCATGCACCAGCACCTTTGCTTTCCAGCCATTTTACACTCTCATGTGTAATAGATGGTTACTGACTCCTTCAGCCTTGCGTCTGAGCTTCCAGCCTTAGGGAAGTTGAGGAAGGTTTCAGGTTCTCTGTTCCCAGCTCTGGCTCTCCCTCGTTTGTCTGGCCTGCTTTTGCAGCCTTTCCCCTGGTCTGAGCATCTCAGACCAGGAGCTCCCAGCACACCTGACAGGGCCTCTGCATTTGCTGGGAAGTTAGGGGAGTCTCCAGCCCCAGCTCTGGCCCTGCTCTCTGACCCCTCCTTGCTTGGAGCACTGATGAAAAGTCAGATTCCTGGGCCTCCTCCAGAGCAGTTGCCTCAAGCACGCAGGGGACCCTTATGCCCTACAAGTTTGGGGTCATGAGTCTGGTGGCTCCCAGTCACTGGGAGGCGCATGTGCCTGGCTCCCGCCTCATAAACACCTGGGAGTTGAGTAACAGCTTTGACATACAGTTGGCGTTCTCTAGAGTTCACCCTTTCAAGGTATATGATTAAGTGGTTTTTATTCTGAAGTTGATCAACCAATATCCTGTGGAACGTTTAAAATAATACTGTCAGGGCTTCTCCCCAGGGACTCTGATGCCATGGGATCTGGGAGTCTGGTTTGTCTTTTTACGGAGCTCCCTGGAGGCTCTGCTGTGCAGCCAACTATGGGAACCTGGGTTTAGGGGACATTTTGCCATGTCTACAGATACTTCTGGTTGTCACAACTAGGGGATGCTACTGGCATGTAGTGGGTGGGGGCCAGGATGCTGGCCAGTATCCCAGAGCACAGGACGCCCCATGGCAGACAGTAATCCAGCTCCAAATATCCACAGTGCCCAGGCTAGAAACCCAGGACCTACAGGAACCTCAAGTCCTTTCCAGCCTGATGTGACCACCTGAGGCCTCCAGGCCAGCCCATGGTGACCCCCAAACACGGAAGTGCACCTCACCTCCAACAGGTCAGCACTCAGTAGAGATGTTGTGTGGGGACACCTCTCAATGTGGAGCTTGAGGTCCTGCATCTAACAAAACTCTGAGTAGCAAGACTGGCTTATTTATAGGCCCCTCGCTGGCCTACCCGGGGTTGAGCCTCTGCCTCCCAAGAGTGCAAATTCTCGATGGTGCACGGTCTCCTTGTCTCTGACACACACACCACCCAGTCATCTGCTCACTAGGACAACCCAGGCGCACACACCCCTAGAGCGCTGAGAACCCACAAACACGTACTTGCCTCTGCATCTCTCCTGCCACTCGAGGGGGCTGTGTGGCAGTTATTTGCGCATTTTCTCCCATCAGAAGGCTGTGGTGAAGATTCAGGAGGCTCAAGACACCCTGCCCCTGCCCCTGCCCCTGCCCCGCCCCTCCCTTCCTCCCCTCTCCATAGTAACTCCTCACAGAGCTGTCCTCCTGGAGGAAGGCCAGTAAGGCTGCTGGAAGGGGGGGTGGGCAGTTCAAGGTGAGGACACGATTCCAGGAGAGAAACAACAGCTGGAGTGGGGCCTAGCGGTCAGTCTTCAGTAACAGCCAGAGAGCAGAGTAGTCCCCTGAGCCCGTCCAGGGTCCAGCAGGGTGGAGACAAAGCTGGGGAAGCCAGGTAGTGGCTTGGAGAACACCCTACACAGGAGCATCTTCATCAGAAGACCCAGCCCCATCCCTGGAAGCAAGGGCAGGACTGCCAGTGGGGAGCGCAGAGATGTCAGTCAAGCAGGAGACCTTCTGAGATAGAAGAAACTCTCCGACCCAGGTGTCATCCGCAGAAGACCAAGGTGCTGGGTGGGTGCCAGACAGGTGGTCCTAAGCTAGAGAGTGAGGTCCACCTGTACTGAAGGTTGGGCAGAGACCTTGGCCTCCCTCCTTCCCCAAAACCCAGCCCCTCACAAGAGGTACAAGGCTGAGGCTGCCCCAGGAAGCCCCTTTCCCAGCAAGGGCAGCTGCCGGTGGTGGTGGGGGGGTTTGCACAGAGTGGGGCACCCCTGGCTTCTCCCTTGGGGTGAGAGCAGGTGTCTGCCCCAGCCCAGCTCTGGAGTAGCCCAGGATCCTATCACTCCTAGGTTGCCAGTCTCCTTAGTGACCAAGGTTTGAGCTGCAGGTTGGACTCTGCCCTGGGCTCGTCCTGTTCCTGCCACAAGCCCCCACTGGCTCTGCACAGAGGCCGGCTATGTGCACCTCTGCAGGGGGAGGGCCCTGCCCTACCCAGCATGTCTGTTGGAGGTTGGGCTTGCAGAGTCCAGCCTGCAGCCAGCCATTGGGACCCTAAGACACAAAGAAAGGTCCTGTGTGAGACCCAAGCAGACGGGAAGGCAGTTGTTAGCCCTGGAGGTCAGGATCAGTCCAGCCTGACAGTGGGAAAGGATGGGCAGGAGGCAGGGATTCTGGGAACACAGGCCAGAAACTAACTTCATGGGAAGAGCCTTGGATGGGCAGAAAGGTTCCAGAGCCATGTTGTGGTTGAAAAAGACAGCAGCAGACAGGAGCCGTGTGGAGCCAGGCAGGACTGGGGGTGCCCTCTGCTCTGGGCTCTGTCAGTGCCCTGCCTCTCCACATGGAGCCAGCCGGCAGCAAAGCTCAGGATGTGAGGCAAGACCACAGAGCCTGGTGGTGGTTTGAACTCTTTCTTCTCTTTTGTTAAAAGGGGGAATTGGAAGGGTGTGAGGTACCCCCGGGCTCTGGGGGAGGCATGCAGGCAGCCCCAGCAGGCAGGCGCTGGGGAATGGGTGGGAAGAGTCCTGGAGTTTCCCACAATTCTTTTCTCTGCAGGGAACAGCAAGGCTGGCTGACAAGGGGGTGGGAGAGAGAGGCAGGGCCCTGGGGAGCAGGGTGGTGGGCAAGGGGCTTGGGGGCTCACTCTAACATGCAAAGTCCAGCTGCCCCCTAAACTAGGTTGCTTCTTGGAGAGCGACATACATATAAATACAGACACAGCTACACACACGTGCGGAGAAGGCTCTGCATTCCCAAGGGTGGGGCTCTGGGCCTGCTGGCCCCCAAAGAGCTCCGAGGCAGGAGCCAGCCAAGTCTCCGCTGCTGTGGCGATTCTCCACAGCCCCCTGGGGTGGGGCAGGGCGAGCAAGTCCTCTGGGGAAGGCTGCTTGTTCTCCGAAGTTCTGTCCACCAGCACCAAGACAACTCTGAACCAAATCCATGCAAGGTGGGTGCTCCGTGCCTGCGCGTCCATGTCTGTGCGCGGGCAGCCTGTGTGCTGGCACCAGGGTCCGGTCTCTCCCCTCCAGGGCTCCGGGGTACGGGGGGTGCAGACAGAGGAGGGTGAAGGGGGCCCACAGAGACATCCTCTCCCCCCCCCACAGGGTCCTGGCCTCCGGGAGGGGGGAGGGGCCTCCCTTATCTCTCGGCCTCCATGGCAGGGTGGGCCCTTGGTTCTGAAGCAGCCTGCTGGGGGGCCAAGGGTGGCCAGTCTGACGGTGGGGAAGGAGGTGCCGGAGTCCACAGGGGCAGCTGCTGCGGCTGGTGGTGCTGTGGCCCCCCTGGGGGCGAGGCCGCAGTCGGCCAGGTCGGGGCCGCGAAGCTGCCGGTGGCGGCGTGGGGGAAGTGCGGTGGGGGGGATGTGGCCGTGGCGGCCATTGGGCTACCACTGCCACCACCGTGAAAGCTCTCGGAAGCCTTGAGACGGGAAAACATGGTGAGGGCGTCAGGGAAGTTGGGGGGCGTGGCAGGGGTGTTGGCAGGAGTGCACATCTGTGGGGGAAAACAGAGAGGGTGGGGTGAGCACCCCTTTGTGGGAGGGCCCCTGGCCTCCGGCTGCCTCCCAGGAGACACACACTCAGCCACTGTGGGGAGCTTCTGGGCCTCTGTGCTGGCTGCATCCTGGCTCTGCGAGACAGTCCACTAGCTCGGGGCTCACAGAGGGAAGGCACAGCCGAGACGGGCCGGCCCACCACACCCCCAGGCAGTCTCCAAGGAGGACCCTCCACAGCAGAGAGCCACTGCGGCTTCCCCGCCCTGGACCAGGAGCACCCCCTTCTCGCCACCCCTGCGGCCGCAAGACACTTACCATCTGGTGGTGGTGGTGGCTGTAGGGGATGTTGGTCTCCTGGAAAAAGGCGCTAAGGGCCGTCTGTGGAAAGAAGGCCCAGATTTAATTACCCTCAGGCCCTTGTTTCCAGAATCTCCAGGACTTGGTGTGGCCCTGGGCCTGGCTACAGAGAAGTGAATGGAAGGAGTGTGCCTGTCAACCCCCAAGGAGGCGCTAAAGACTCCCGGGCGGGCAGGCCAGCCTCCAGCTCCGCACCCACCTTATGTGGTCACTGTGACCTCGGGAGCGGAGCAGGGAGCACCCTCTCCCGGTCTCACAGGGAAAGGCCTTTGATTCAGATTCTAGCCTGACTGTCACCAACTCCATGGGTGGCAACTCCCTCATCTGAGCCTCAATTTCCTCATCTGTGAGCCAGGGGATAGCAAAGACTCCCAGATGTTAAGTCTATGACCCGCCTGCCCCTCTCCTTGGCTGGCCACGGGAGCCTGCTATGATCTGTGGCTCAGTTTCTCCATCTGCACCACAAGGAGACTGGGTTGGGTGGTTTCCAGATTCCCCTCCCCTGCTGCAATAACCTGAGATCCACATTCCACTTGGGAGAGCCAGAATTACGTAGGATGGTCTGGGTTTTGCACTCGTTGCCCCACTCACCCAAGCCTCCCTTGGAATGTTAAGGTGCAGAGCAGGAGGATGGCAGAAGGGGGTCTGCACCCAGGGTGGTGAGAAGGGGAGTGGGAAAGGAGGCAGAGAGCAGGTCTATGCCAGACAAGCTCATGTGGAGGCCCTGGGGGACTGGCAAGAGGGGGCTCCAGGAGCCTGAGGAGGTGCTGCGGAAAATAAGAGAGCCAGCTACTCTTGCAAAAGTGCTGGGTAAGGGAGTATGTGCCAAGTCCCAGGCCCAGCCCCAGCTGCCCTCCTTCGCCACCCCTTTAGGTTCCCTGCCCCCCAAACCCAGCCCAATCCCCCCCCCCCCCCCCCCCCCCGCAGCACAGCCAGACCAAGCTGGCTCCCAGGGCTTGCCCTGGGGGTTTGTTTTTTTTTTGGATTCAGATTAATTTTTCTGGGAATTTCCTGCTGGAGATTTCCTACCCCAGTGTCCCCAAACAGGGTGTGGGAACGGGCTGGGGTTAAGTACCTCCTCAGGACTCCCTCCCACCTGGGAGCCCCAGGCGACACACCCAAACCATTCCTTCCCAACAGCAGATCCAAAGGCCACCTGAGTGAGGATTCCAGTGAGAACATTCTGCTGCCTTAAAGCACCACCACTTAAAAAACACACAGGTCCCCTTCCCCCTGCAGCCGCCTGTCCTCATTAACACCTGAATCACAAAGGTAGGACCCCAAAACACAGCCTTTGGCTGGGTCAACCCTCAGCCGGTGAGCCTGCAGGGGAGGTTACCGTGGGGGAAGGGTAGCCCTGAGGAACCCCTCACTCCCTTTCATGCAAGAACCTATGGTTTGGGGGTTCACATCCCATTTTCACCTTAAGTGAACCTCCCTAGTATCCATATCCTCCATTTTCGAGATGTGAAACATAGACTCAGGGAGCCCAGAGCATATGGCTCCTACCCCAGGGGCTCACCAGAGCTACCAAGTCTGCAGGCTGCTCCTGCCCCTCTTGGGGACAGAGTTTTCCCCAGCATTTCAATCCTCAAAGCTACATTTTAATTCCCATGACGAAGTGACACCAACCCGTGCTGAGAGACAGCCCAGCGGGTGCCGGGCTCTGTGCTGGGCTGAGAGTCCAGACACGCAGAGGCTTCCCACCAGACACCTGCCTGCCCAGCCCCAGGCAGGGAGGGAACCATGTATGTGGATGTGAGACTCAAGCAAACTGCCATGAATGTGGTTTTACAAGTTTTGCCACATCTAGCCTTTGAGACAAACAGGCTGATTAGGGAGCTTCCTGCAGGGTGGGGCTGCAGGCCCTGCAGGGGGTGGGGGGTGGGGAGGGTGGAGGGAGTGGCCATTCACTTCTTAGAGGTCAAGTCCCACACTGGAGGTGCAGAGAAAACTGAGGCCAGAGGAGGGAAGGGACTTGCCCAGAGCGAGGAGCCTCCCATCTTGGGGTGTGAGAACCACAAAGGATCAGCGGTCCCTCCTCAAAGCTCTGGTAGACGTTGGTGAGCAAATATCCCCCTGGCTGGACAGGCCACTGCTCCCCCAGGCTGTCCAAACCTTTGGTCTGGAATTCTGATCCCCATCCCACTCTCAGGAAACTGCGCCCTGGAATCCCCTGGCTCACTGTCCCCTCAGCAGGCCCAAACACCTTTCCTGGGATGGCTCCCCATCAGGAAACCAGGCCCCTGGGTCCTGGCTGGGCACAGACACTGGCTGGGCGGTGACCTTACACCTGTGAGGGGTGGAGCTCAAGGACTCTGGCCTCTTTCCTAGATACCACCCTGGGTTATTTCTGGGGCAGTTGAGCTAGGCAAAGCCAAGTGGCCCCTTGGCAGCACAAGCTGTGGGCACTAGTGCCCTGTGGGTCAGGGAGGCCTGGTGGGTGGGGTCCTGACTGAGGCAGCCCCACCTCCTGCCCAGCTGACTGGAAGCTACTGAGCCATATAAACCACGCCGAGCACTAAGCAGGTAGATTCTCCTGCCAGCACTGAGGCGGCCACCTGGGCACGCCTCTGGGGCGGGGTGCACAGATGTACACCCCTAGCTGTAGTGTGGGATCCAACACAGCACCGGTACACTCGTGTGTGTACACGGAACACACGCAGCCCGCACCCGCGCGCCGGGTGGACTGCGTGTTTACACACATGCCAACATGCCCACACGTAGCGTGGCGCGTGCGTAAATACAAACGCACATGTACGTGGACACAGGCGCCACCGAGCTGCCCATCGGGCACGCACATCCTCAGACCCACTCGCGCGGGGCCCCAGCTCTCGTTGGCCCCGGGGCTCCCCGTCTCACCCCGCGCCTCCCGAGATGGGGGCGGCGCGCGGTCCTGGCCCGGGGCGTCCTCCTTCCGGCCGCCTGCCAACTGTCCGTCCGGGCCGACGCGCCGCCCCGCCCTGGCCGTTACCCGAACAAAAAAGGGGTCCCTGCATCCCGACCGCCCGGGGACGCAGGGGGGGTGGGGATTCGGGGTGCCGGCGGGGGCGGTCCGCCCCTCCCGCACAGGCGGCGTTTCCGGGGGCCGCGTAGACGCGGCCGCGACACCCTGCCGGACCCGCATGCCGCGTGTGCGCGCTAGGGCCCGATCGCCGGGGCGCGCGGCCGCCAGGACACCTGGCCGAGTGCGCGGCCCCGGCCCGGGCGCAGCGCGCACCGGCACGTGTCCACACCCGCCCGCACACGCGCGGTTGGCGGGACGGACCCGGACCCCGACCCCGGCCCGGCCGCGCACCTCGAACTGCCAGTGGGCCGCCTGCAGCAGCTGCTTCGCCTGGTCGGCCGCACAGCCCGCCGTCAGCACGAACTGGTTGATCATGACCTGGTGCTTGAGCTCATCCATGTTCACGGACATGGCGCCGCCGCCGCGCTGCCCGCTGCCTCCCGCCGCCGCGCTCCTCCGCCTCACGCGTCCACCATTAGCGAGCCGGCTCCGGCTAATACAAATATTTACTGTGCGGCTCTGACTCACCGAGCCTCGCCTGGCTCGGGGCCGCGGGGGCATGCTGGGAGATGTAGTCCCGCGCCGCGGCCGGCCGGGGGGCGCAGGGAGGTGTGTCCGGACGCTGCCCCTGCTTTGTGCGGAAGCGGGCGGGCGCGTCTGCAGGCCCTCACCGAGGCTCGTGGGGGTCCAGCAGGCGGAGGCCGTTGGCATCTTTGCCCGGTATGCCTGGCATCCCTCTGTTGAATGGGCGTACACTTGGAAAGGAGGCCCCTAGAAATTTTGGCATAAATCGTAAGCACTGGGACACACAGCCCCGAATGCCTGGCACAGAGTAGGCGCCAATAAATACTCCTTCACTGAATGAATGAATGTACCCCTTAGGGCTCTGCAGAGAGTCACCGCCTCCAGGAAGCCTTCCGGTCTCCCCAGCGCCCCGAGCACAAGCTCACATCGCCCACTCGTGATGCGGGTCCCTTCCCGGCCTTGTGCTCGACCAGGCACACAGTAGACCCGAGGAACGTTTGGGGATGGGGATGGCATGGCGCCCGAACAAGCCGGCGAGGCGGGCAAGCTGTGGTGCCTCGGGGTCCCCTCCCCGCGGGGCTCCCACTTTCCCACGCAAAATCTCGTACGTTCTGTCGGAAATTTCGGCCTTCGGATGCGGGCGCCAGGACCTGGCGGAGACAGTTCCGGGGCGGCCCCGAACTCCTATTCCCAGAATGCCCCGGTTTATTTGCATCGTTCTGTCCCGAATGACGTCAAGTGAGTGAGGCCGCGCCACCGCCAATGGGCGGCCGCAGAGTGTTAGGACCTGGCCATATAAGGTAAACAAAGCTGGCGGCCCAATGAGGCTGCAGCGGGGGCGGGCGCTGGGTCGGAGCCGGCGGGGGCGCGTCACGTGGCGGGCGGGGGCGGGACTGGGGAGCGCGGGAGGGGGGGAGTTGCGTGTTGTGTTTACAGCTCTGCACGCGCGGCTTCCGGGTGATCTCTCGGGTCGGGCGTGCGGGGCCAGGGCGGACTCGGAACGGGATCCCAGGGGGGGGGGGGGAGGCGGGGAGAGGTCTGGCTCGGTCACCCCCGCTCTGAGGGACGTTGGCCCGGTTCCTCGCGCTCCCTGGGCTCCAGTTTCATCCGTTGGGCAACCGTTCTTTGAGCCCTTTCTCTTGCCCTGCCCTGACCCAGCGTTACTGCGGAGAGCGCACCCCGGAAGGGTTGGCTGGGGAGGGGGGGCGGGGGTGTTGGGACCGTGTATCAGAAATCCCAAGGACGGGGGCGCCTGGGTGGCTCAGTCGTTAAGCTCTGCCTTGGGCTCAGGTCATGGATCCCAGGGTCCTGGTTTCGAGCCCCTCATCCGGCTCTCTGCTCAGCGGGGAGCTTGCTTCTCCCTCTCTGACTCCCCCTGCTTGTGTTCCCTCTCTCGCTATGTCTCTCTCTGTCGAGTAAATATCTTTAAAAAATATCTCAGGGACGGATGTAGGCTTGTGGAAATGTAAAAAAGTGTACCCTGGGAAGTGACACAGGCCCTGGGGGCTTGGGGTGAAAGGTCATTGGGAGGTTTTTCTATATATATATTTATATTAAAGATTTTTATTTATTTGAGAGAGAATGAAAAAGAGAGCACATGAGAGGGGGGAGGGTCAGAGGGAGAAGGAGACTCCCCGCCAAGCAGGGAGCCCGAGGCGGGACTCGATCCATGAACCCCAGGATCATGGCTTGAGCCGAAGGCAGCCGCCCGACCAACTGAGCCACCCAGGCGCCCAGGTTTTCCTATATTTGATCCCTTGTTGGCTTTAGGCTTAGTGTGGGGTCCAGAGGTTGTGGAGGGGTCCAATGGGGATCAGGAGATCTTCTGGATGTGTCTGATTCTAGAGGAGTGCCCCCCCCAACCCAGCACCTCAGTAGAGGAAATGCACTGGGTGGAGGGAACTATGCCACACTGGAGGGTGGAGAGAAGCTCTACCTGGGTCCTAACCCTTCCAGAGGTTCTGGCTTTGGCGAGTGGGAGGATAATGGGAGACTGGTGGACAGGGCCTGAAGGGTCCTAGGATTGTGGGGGTTGCGGGTGGGCTGGGGCACCCGGATGCTCCGGGAGGGAAGGGAGCCCTGCACAGTAAGACCCCCCCTACGCGGCCTTTGAGGGCTAGAGTGCCCTGGGCTAAGTCTATCTGCAGGTAGCAGACTCACAGTGTCCTCTTGTGAGGTGCCCCAAGGGGGGGTACCTTGGCTCTGGTAGAAGTAACCTGTCCGCATGGGAAGTCAGGTTTGGGTGTTTTCTGCTACATGGGATCACTCAGGCTCCACCATTTTTTGCAAACCCTGATAGTGCCATGAGATTTCTGGTCTTGTTAAGAATGGCTCCTCTACTTAAAGCATCCTAAGCATGAATTAATGTGGGTAAAGCACCCAGCCCGAGGTAGGTGGCTCTGAAAGTGGTTATTGCTGTCCTTGTTATACCAGGATAGCATCAGGGCATGCTGGAAGGTAAGTGGGTTTTGGAGCCAGACAGACCTGGGTATGAGTCAACTCTGCTGCTTACTGACTGATGTTGGATAAGCTACTGCAGCCTTGAGCTTTGTTTCATTTGTAGAACCCGAGGTAGCAGTGTGGGGCAATCCCAGGCCTGCTGAGGGGATTAATACCCGTGCAGTGCTCAGCAAGGGCCCAGCACTCAGTGTACCATTTCTAGTACTCACCTCTTTGCCTGCATCTGGACCACTCTAGGGAGCCCAAGCCCCATTTTTACTGATGAAGAAACAGGCTGGAATCCAAACCACCTTATGCTCTTGCCAGTGTTCAGAGCCAGTGGAGAACAGGCACCCAGTAGGCCATGAGGGTGTATTTCTGGCGAGTGAGAGAGGGCAGTGCCCTGGCAGGGCCCACTAGGGGATTTTCTGGCTCAGGGAAACAGGAAGTACCTTCCCCCTTCCACCTATCCTTATCCAGCAACACTCAGTTACCTGCCCAGGCTTGTCCAGCTCAGAAGAAGCACTTCCAAACCAGCAGGCTGGCTGGGGTGGGGCAGATGAGGCTGGCAGGAGCAAAGGTTACTCCTCTGGCCCCCATGGCACCCCTAGCCCGCTTATGTTCCCAGGGGCAGCAGGGAAGGAAAAAACAATCTTGTTTTTAGCCAGGATCAGCCTGGCAGGAGAGTGGACTTTGGATTTCTTAGCTAGCTTAGATGGGGCCTGACAGCTGGGACCAGTAGATAGGACAGGGGGACAAAAAGGTATTTTTTTAAAAAGATTTTTTATTTATTTATTTATTTATTTTTAAGATTTTCTTTATTTGAGAGAGAGAGAGAAACAGCATGAGAAGGGAGAAGGTCAGAGGGAGAAGCAGGCTCCCCGCCGAGCCGGGAGCCCGATGTGGGGCTCGATCCCAGGACCCCGGGATCATGACCTGAGCCGAAGGCAGTCGCTTAACCAACTGAGCCACCCAGGCGCCCCAAAAAGGTATTTCTAGCAGTGCCCACATCTTAACTGAAGTTCTGGGAAGTTGGGTGCCCTGCTAAAGTCTCCCAGCCTGCCCTGGCCTCCTTCCCACCTCCATCCTTTTTTCCTTTTCCTTTTTTTTTTTTTCCAAGATTTTAAATTCTCTCCACACCCAGTGTGGGGCTCAACCCCACAATTCTGTGATCAAGAGTCTCATGCTCCACTGACTGGGTCAGCCAGGCACCCTTCCACCTCCATTCTTTCAAATACTCCGTAGATCATTGGGTGCCTGATTCTGGGAGCACAAGAATGAATAGGCAAGGAGGCTCAGGAAGGAAGAAGTCTGGACTCAAGGACTCATCACCCATTAACTGTGCCTAGTGTCTGTTTCAAAAGAACCAGTGCTGGCTGACTGAGAGGATTTGAGATCTGGCCACTGCCTCCCTCTTGACCTCTGTTCCTATACCCTCCCCCCAATTTGAATTTAACCACACTGACCTTTGAGCCCTTGGATCATACTCAGTTCCTTGAAGCCTCAGGGCCTTTGGATATAGTGTTTCCCTGGCTTGGAACCTGAACTGGCTTACCTCCTTAGAGTTTGCTCCCCTGCTGGTTTGCTCTTATTTGTATTTCAAATCCTGGCTTAAATGTTACCTCTCCAGAAAAGCCTTCCCTGACACCCCTATCAATAATAAGTCTCCCTTATTATTTCATTGCACCTCTATTCTCCTATAGCACTCACCACATTTTGTATTTGTGTACCTGTTAAGCTTTTAAGTGTGTCTCACTAACCTGCATGCTCCACATCTAGGGTTCTTCCATTTGATCCCAGTTGCCTGGCTAGTAGCCTGGCTCATTGCCTGTTACATAGTAGCTGCATGATAAATATTTGTTGAATAAATAAATGAATCAGCACAGATGTTGACAGTAGAACTAGTAACAAATCAGAAAGGACCTGTCTCCCAGCAGGGCATGGATAAGCACAGAAAGAACAAGTCCAAAGCTCTATTAAGAGGAATGTTTAATCAGACATCCAGCCCATGGAAATGACTGCCCTGGCCCAGGATCTATAGGAAGGACACGCTCCTAGGGTTGTTTTTCAATGAGAACATCAGGGTCTGTCCTACTCTCCTTGCCTCCCCACCAATCAGGGAGGCCAGTAAATTGAATTCAGTGTTGGTATATGTATGTGTGTATACACACAAGTGTTACGTGACTTAATAAAGATAAGGGAAGAAAGATCACACGGTGGTGGGGGGGTGTGTCTTCAGGCCCATCTGGTGGCAAGAGACATGAAACTTAGCACATCGGGATGTTTCTGCTTCTGGGGTGGTAGGGGAGTATGGCAGTAAAAGGAGTGGCCTGGGGGTGCCTGGGTGGCTCAGTTGGTTAAGCGACTGCCTTCGGCTCAGGTTGTGATCCTGGAGTCCCGGGATCGAGTCCCACATCGGGCTCCCTGCTCAGCGGGGAGTCTGCTTCTCCCTCTGACCATCTTCCCTCTCGTGCTCTCTATCTCTCATTCTCTCTCTCTCAAATAAATAAAATCTTTTTTAAAAAAAAAAAGGAGTGGCCTGGTACAAGTTTCAGCTTCATTACTGTTTATCTACTGCAGCCTAAGTGAGTACTTCACTTCTTCCAGCTTCACTTTCCTTTTTTCATGAATTGGGAATGAAAATAAAAGCTACATCAGAAAATTAAATGAGAGGGGGCACCTGGGTGGCTCAGTTGTTAAGCGTCTGCCTTCGGCTCAGGTCATGGTCCCAGGGTCCTGGGACTGAGCCCCACATCGGGCTCCCTGTGGGAAGCCTGCTTCTCCCTCTCCCACTTCCCCTGCTTGTGTTCCCTCTCTCGCTGTGTCTCTGTCAAATAAAATCTTAAAAAAAAAAAGTTAAATGAGAGACTATGTCTTAACACGATGTCTGGCACATAGTAGGTTCTCAGTAAATGGGAATCTTAATTGTAAAGCAGAGATTTAATCAGGCCCCTCCAAGACCTGGACTCTACTCATAAGCACATAAATCTTTCACCTTTTTTATTAATTTTGGCTTCCCAGGTTCCCTGACAATAGAAGGTTGTATTCTGGACTCTGGCCTCCCAAGGGGCAGGACTCGTTTTAATGTGGAATGGGGTGCATTTACCATTTGAGACCCTTTGCCAGCTGCGCCGTCCCCAGCTGCTTTCCTGGTGGAGCAGGCTTGCCTTGGGAAGCCACTTTCTTCTTGGAACCCCAGTTTCTCAACTGAAGAGTAGGTGAGAACAATCTCCACTTGGCCTGCTTACAGAATTTTATGTGAATCAAGAGTCACGAAAATACATTGCAACCTGCAAGCCTTTAATCATGACCAATTTTTTAAACATGCCTTCAGCACCTCATATGCAGCCATCCCTTGTGCCTCAGTTTCTCTATATGTAAAATGGGGAGAGGTCTGTGGGGCTGTAAAATTATGTCTTCAAAGTAATTGTTCTGGACGTGGAGCCAAAGAGAAGCCTTGAGTTGTGGAAAAGGCTAAAAGAAGTGTTTAGCTTCTCCTGTGAACCCCAACTCCTAGTCGGCTTGGGTTCCATCCCAGCTATTGCCGGGTGGCAGGTAAAGGTGTGCCCTCTTCTGGACGGGGCAGGAGATCGACCCTGGGAAGTGGGGAGAACCATCGTGGCTCAGGGAGATATTTTAGAGAGGGGGTAAATGGAAGGCGCTGGGTTCCTATAAGAATCTATATACGAACAGATTATCAGGAGACTAAAGAGTTAGGATGTTAGTGACGTGTTTGCAATGCAGAGGAAAAGTCAGTTTGTGGTGTGCGTGATGGTTCCTCCCCTCTGGATTCAGGTCCATTTGGTTTGTCCCGGAGTCCCGTTCAGCATCTTCACAGGGCCGCGGCGAAGGGCATCCTGGGACATGTGGTTCTTTGGTGGGCTTCCTGCGCCGCAGCCCGTCGGCTTCGGCGGCGAGGGGACTCCATTTCCCGAGTGCCTCGTGCCCGGGGGGCGGAGGGCCGCTGTGGCGTCGGGTCCCGGCCGAGCTGGGGGTTGGGGTTTGGAGGCCGGGGTGCCCGCGGTCGTGGGCGGGTGTTCGTGTGGCCTGGTCAGGGCCATGTCCGCGTGAGGACGCCGCCGCCGCCCGCGTCCCGGCCCCGGCCCGGCCCGGCCCGCCGCGCACCATGGGCTCCATTCTGAGCCGCCGCATCGCGGGTGTGGAGGACATCGACATCCAGGCGAACTCGGCCTATCGCTACCCGCCGAAGTCCGGTGAGCGGCCGGCGCGGCCCCGGGCGCGCAGCAGGGCGAGGCCTGGGCCGGAACGCGGGGTGGGCAGGGCGCGCCCGCGCGGTGCGCCGCGCAGAGGGTGCGGTGGGCTCTGCTCGGCCCGCGGCCCTCCTTGCGTCTCCCGGTCTGGGGCTCCGCGCGACCTCCACTCAGACCGTGGGTGGGGCCCCGGGCTGCCTGCCCGGTCCCGGCGGGGTGACCTTGGGTCAGTCACTTCGCCCGTGCGCGCCTCAGCTTCCTGGTCCGCACACAGGGGAGACTGAGTAGGAAACCCCAGGGCGGGGGTGAGGTTCGTGGCTCGACGCTGGCGAGGGGTTAGCACGGTACCCGGCGCTTCGCTTGTGCTTACAAAGTGGTCATTGTCAAAGGACTGACATCACACCATCGCCAGTTTTGGCTTTCTTTGGTGGCTTAGTGTGACGACCCGGCCCGTGGTACTGAACACTCGCCATCTGGACAGAAGCTGAGCTTTCTGGTGACCTTCTGGTGCCTGTGAATGGTGGGTGGGTGGGTGGGTAGGGGCAGTGACGTTGGGCCCAAGGAGATTGTGATCAATGGGGTCCTTGCTGGAAAACAGGAGACTGGTTGGAGGGGACCTACCTGGTTCCCTGGTCTCTTTTTTTGTGGCAGGGAGACCTGAGACACTAGTGAGGAAGTGACTTTTCCAAGGTCTAAGAGCTGGATGGAAGTGCCTCTGGGAGGAGGACCACAGATCGGACTCCCAGTCGACTTGTTCCCACTCTGTTTTGGTGCCCCTAAAGAGTGTGGCCTGACCCAGAACTTCAGCTTGGGTTCCTCCCTCTCCATCTCCTCATGGGGGTCATTTGTCGTGGAAAGAAAAGAAAAAGGACAGAGAATTTGGACATGAGGGGGACTTTGAGGTTGGGTCTCCTGATCCTGGCTTCTGAAGAATCTGATCTGTTATGGTGGTCTCCTAGACCTCACAGTTGGCCCTGGGACACCCACCAGGCCAAGTTTCCTTCCAGTGTAGTCCAGGAGCACCCACTGCCACTAGTGGAGAAGCTTGTTAAAGGCGCATTTCCCAGGCCCTGCCTCAGACCTGCTGGGGCCTGGGAAGCTGCATTTAAACCCATTTCTCAAGTGAGTCTGATGTCCACTCATATTTGAGAACTGCTTTGCCCTGATTTTGGAAGCCCAAGAGGGAGAGTGTCTGGGAAAATAGAGGGGCGGAGACTAGCACAGTTTTTGGAACAGAGTGGGCAGAAGGCACTGTTGCCTGCTTGTGTCCCAGGCACAAGTGCAGGGCAGCCCAGCCTGGTGTGGGGATCCCCTGGAGGCCAGTGGGCTGACATCCCCAGATGTGATTGAAGCAGTTGTTTGAATTCATCCTCTTCCATCTCTGATGTTCTTCCATCCTGTCTTTGGCTGAGTGACGCTAGGCAAGTTGCTCTTCCCCCTGGGTCACAGTTTCCTCATCTGTACGATAGGTTGATCCTTGAACAGTGCTCAGAATAGTGCCTGGCACCGGAAGTCCTCATAAAATATTAATTAATTGTTATAATGGCTTAAAAAGGAAATCAGCTGGCCAATTCAGACCCTAATAGCTGCTAGCAGTGGCATGGCAGAGATACCAAAGTTTTATGTGGCATTTCCTGTATAACCTGGGGCTAGGACACACTTGATGTCCCTTCACTTGGGTGTTTGGACGAAACCACAAATACAGGCCTTTATAACACCACTTTCAGATTCTGTGTGGTAGACCTTGCTAATCATTCAGGACACTCTTTGTCACCAAGCTTGGACTTGGTTTCAGAATCCATTAATAAACACCCTGGTCAGCCACAACTAATCGATTGGGTCTGTCACCCAAGATGAATGTCATAGGCTACCTTAGAGCACCACAACAGTGCTCTCCTGGACTTGTCCAGCCTGAAAGCTGTCCCCTCAGATTCCTTGTCCCTCGGGCCGCCATGCTCAGGGAGGAGGGTGAGTCTGAGAAATGACCTTAGCAGTACTTTCCTATGTTTCCCCAAGGGTGGACTGGGGACCCCAGGGGAGTTCCAGATGATTTTTAAGGGATGGCCCCATGGACCCTTCTAACACTTGGTGAGAAAGTTATCTTTTCAGGTCTGTTAATTTTGTTGATAATATCAAGCAGAGGAAAATGATTGGATGTTAATATTTTTTAACACATATATAATACTGTCAGATCCCTTTCAGCTTTATTGAGACATAATTGACATGTAATGTTGTGCAAGTTTAATGTGTATACCCTAATGATTTGATATGTGTACACATGGGAAGATGATCACCACAATATAGGGTGAGTTAACACCCTCATCTCTACACTTTTTTTTTTTTTTTTTTTTTGGTGTTGAGAACTTTTAAGATCTCTTTCTTTTGCTTGTGGAACTTTCAGCATGTACTGCAAAGGTTCCTAGTTCAAATTTAATAACATTTGCCTTGTTTTCATTGTATTTATTCATTTTACTTTTTAAGTGGCTTTATTGAGGTATAAATTGTGTGCCATACAACGCATCCATTGTAAACATATGATTTGTTGACTTTCAGTAAATGTATAGAACTGTGCAACCATCACCACAATCAGGTTTT
The DNA here is from genome assembly GCF_003265705.2 of Callorhinus ursinus. Taxonomy (NCBI): domain Eukaryota; kingdom Metazoa; phylum Chordata; class Mammalia; order Carnivora; family Otariidae; genus Callorhinus; species Callorhinus ursinus. Next base: position 12,230,577 of record NW_027397075.1, on the reverse strand, counting down.
AGACATTTCCAGCACCCTCCAAAGTTTCCTTGTGTCTGTTTGCAGTCAGTCTGTGACCCCACCTGACCCCCACCCCATTACTCTGATCTGCTTTCTGTCTTAAAATGTGCCCTTTCTGGACACTTTATATAAAAGGAATCATTCAACATGTAGTCTCTCTTATGTCTGGCTCCTTGCGCTTGGAACAATTTCTTTGAAGCTCATCCATGTTGTAACAGATGTCTGTACCTTATTGTACAGATACCATACATTTTATTTATTTACCAGTTAACATTTGGGTTGTTTCCACTTTTTGGCTATAATGAATAATGTTGCTATGAACATTGAACGTTTGTATGGCTCTTTTCAATTCTCTTTAGTATACACCTAGGAGAGGAATTGCTGGGTCAGATGGTGACTCTATGTTTGACCTTTTGATGAACTGCCAGACTGTTTGCATAGTGACTGTTTCATTTTACGTTCCCATCAGCAGTGTGTGAGGGTTCGGGTGCTCCACATCCTCGTCAACACTTATTATTGTCTACCTTTTTTTTTTTTTTTAATAAGCTCTACGCCCAATGTGGGGCTTGAACTCATAACCCTGAGATTAAGAGCCGTGTGCTGTACTGACTGAGTCAGCCAGGCGCTCCTTTGTCTGCCTTTTTCATTATAACCATCCTTGTGGGCTTGTGGGTGTGAGGTGGTATCTCATTGTGGTTTTGATTTGCATTTCCCTGATTGATGTGAAACATCTTTTCACGTGCTTATTAGCCATTTGTATACTGTGTGTGTGTGTGAGAGAGAGAGAGAGAGAGAGAGAGCCTGCAGCCTGAGCACACGTGCCAGACGTCTGTTTTTGTCTTTTGTTCATTTTTTAAAGATTGGATTGTTTGTCTTCTTACTGAGTTGTAACAGTTCCTTATTCTGGGTACAGTGACACAATTCCTTTATCAGCTCTGACTTGGTAATATTTTTTCCTAGTCTGTGACTTGTCTTCATTTTTCTTAATGGTGTCTTCTGAGGATCAAAAGTTTTTAAATTTTGGTTAAGTTCAATTTATCAATTTTTTAGTGGTTAGTGTTTTTGGAGTTATATCTAGGAGATCTTTGCCTAGGCCAAGGTAACAAAGATTTTCTGTTTTTTTCCTCAGAAGTTTTACAGTTTCAGCTCATGTGTTTGGGTCTGTGGTCCATTTGGTTCCAATTTACATATGTGCTGCTGAAGCAAGCACTGTGATCCATATTGAGGTAATGTTTTCATGTGTAGTTCCAGGTAAAACTATGAGGTCTTTTTTTTTGCATATGGATATTATTTCATTATCATTTGTTGTAAAGACTATTCTTGTCCCATCCAGCTGCCTCTGCACCCTTGTAAAAAATGAGTTCACCATAAACGGTGAGGGTTTATTTCTGTACTCCGTTGCCCTGATCACACAGCTGGCCTGTCTTCAGCCAAGGGTCAGAGCAGGAGCGAGGACACCACGGCTGAGCCCGTACAGAGGAGGTGCAGACATGCAGGAGAGGGTCCGGAGTGTAACAGGTGCCCATGTGGAGTACCTGGCTGTGGGCAGCTGCTGCCACCGTCAAACCTCCTACTGAGATTATTACTGTTAATTGTGTGTCTCAGAGCGATGCTGTCTGCCCTGTGCTGGTGTTTGAGGGAGGTCGTGCTGGGACCGGGTCACCCAGGAAAAGTGTCGGAAGGGGAGGCAATCAGACATGTGACCTACCAACCCAGGGAGGGGACGGAGTGGAGGGGAGATACGCCCCAGGCCTAAACCTTGTGTGTGTGCGTGTGCTTTCCGAATGTTTTCACCTCCTTTATCTTATGGGAGCCTTGCCTTATCCTTGTGACACCAAACTTTTGTCCTCTGGTGGAGGAACTAGAAATCAGACTGAGCCTTTTGTCGCGCAGCATCCGAGCCTGGTGTGCAGTAGGCACTTAACAAATGCTTGTGCAATAGGCCCGGAAGGAAACCAACCCCATCTCCCTAGTGTATGGGCCGCTCAGACTGGGCTGCATCTTATCCCTCGGTGTGTCGGGCGGGGTCTGACGACTCCTGGGCCTCCTGCCATGTGATGGAGCCACCCAAGGCGCGTGCAAGACTTTTGGTGTGTACTTTGGTGTTGCCGGCCGTCTAGGAACATCTCGTGAGCACTTGTGTTGGGGTTTACCCTTTACAGAGTAGGTAGGGCCTTGCTGACTGATGTCTTTGGCATCTGAAGGAGAGAGCCGAGGCTGGTGTTGCAGATGAGAGAGGACAGTCTCTATCACCAGGGGCATTCTGGGTCTCTGGGCCATCCCTGTCCAAGGGAGTGAGCTTGTGCTGAGCCCTGCGGCAGTAGGATGGAGGGTGGGGAGAAGGGGCTCCTGCACACTGGCAGTTCACCTTCCTGCTCCGAGACCCACACCATCATCACGAGCGTGGTGCGGCTCCACTGGGTTCCCGTTCAGCTTCCCCGTGTTTCCTGTGCCATTCACAGATGAGAACTAGTTCTGTGCTTCTGCTCTTGTTAACTGGGTTCAGATTTTATCATTGGAATAGCTGCATAAATAAACTGTATTTTCTGAGCTTCAGTTGTTACACTTCGAGTAAAAACAAAAGCAACAAGAAGCCTCTTAAATGGGCCGTAGTGGGTGGGCATCTGAGCCCCTGCTTCCGGGAAGCAGCAGCCTGGGGTTGCTGGGGTTTAGAAGCCTGTGATTGGTGCCCAGACCCCGGGGCCGCGGGGAGCTGAGGTTTGGTGGGTCTCCCCGTTGGAGTGTTGCCTGCCCATGGGGCCGGGAGCTCGGTGTGCTTGTTTCTGAGGTCTTGCATCGTTTACTCAGTTCTGGGCATGTGTCTGGGGACCTTTCATAGTTTCTCTGGGGATTGTTGAGAAACTGTCACCTTTTGTTGACCTGAACATAACCTGGCTGTCAGCCAACTCCTGCCAGCCTTCCTGCCCTGAGCTTTGTTGGACTTCCCTGTGCATGGGCCAACTACACAGGCCTATAGGGCCTGTCGCTCCCGGTGAGGAAAGCCGGAGCTTGTTCTGGTCTGGTTGCAGAGCCAGTGGGCCTTTTACCCCTGCCCGAGGAGGTGGCTGCTGCCATTCCACAGCCCGCCATGGCTCCCAGGGCACAGCTGCCTGGGGTAAAGAGGATGTGGGTGCTTATGAGTCTGTGTGCGCATGTGTGTGTCTTCCTCACAGCTGGGGTGACTTTTATTGTGTTTACAACACACCCATCCACAGACATGGAAAGTTGAGGATTAGTTTAGCACAGGAGATTGAACCCAGGAGCAGTCCTCTGCCCTCCCCCACCCCCAGCCAGTAGAGGTGTGGCGGTAGGAGCACTAGATTCTGAGTCCTGAGGCCTTACTCTGGCCCTGGTCTGTGGCCTTGAGCCAGGAGCTTGCTCTCTGGCCCCATTTCCCTGACTCACTGGGGTGAACCTCTTGCCCCAGGCCTCTTTCCAGATCTGACTCTGAGAGTCCACGGGAGCTGGCAGAGTGAGACCACGCCCTGCCCTGCCCAGCCTTTGTTTTTCAGCAGTCCCAGAAGTTTCCTGGAGGATGTCCTGTACTTCCTGGATGGTCCCAACAGGCAGTGACCACTGCCGTCTGCCTCTCCTCCCAAACCCAGTGTGGCCCAGACCAGACATTTGCATGGGGCTGTGTTCCATTTGGCATTTCCTGTGTGCGTTTCCTATGTGGTTGTGTTGTCACCCAGCCTCACTATTCTGTGTTATTCCATAAAATGGTGTCCCATAAAAGGGTGGATGGTGTCACAGGCGCCCTGTGCCCCATGCAGCGCCTGATGTGGCCTCAGTCAATAACCGTACAGTTGTTTACTTCCACCAGCTGCCCCTGCATCTGCCCAGCTCCTCAGAGATGGGGGATCTGGGCTTAGCCCCGGCCTATGCTGCAGGGGGTGGCCATCCCACCAGGATGGGAGTGAGAGGGAGGAGTGAGGCCTACACCCTCTGCCATGTGCAGAAAAGCACATGGTCTGGAACCGTGTGGGAGAGGGTCCTGTGCTGTCTAACCCGAAATCCCTTGGCTTGCTTAGTCATAGAGCCAGGTGAGGAGGCACAAGGCTTGAGGAGTGACTGATGGAACATCTCTCCACCTCTGTGTTTGAAGGATTTCCTCTGTCCTTTCCTCCTGCCTGATACTGATTTGGGCCCTCCTGCTTGGTCCTGGGTGCTCGGTACCCGCAGGGCGGGCAGACTGCCGTACTGGCCCCCTCCAGGTGGTCCTGGCGTCCACCGTTCTGGTAACTGCAGCTTTCTGTCATCCACACCTCCTGCCCCAGATGATATCCCCGAGTGACCAGACTCCCTGAGTGTCTCTAGGGGGAATCAGAAGAAGGAATTGTGTTTGGTTCACGGCTTAAGAAATATGTGTGTATACACATATATGCATTCTTCCTCAGATCTCGATGGGACTGTGTGCCCATAAATCCATCGTAAGCTGAAAAGCCTAGAAGTTGAAAATGCATCGAATACAGCTAACTTAATGAACTTTTTTTTTTAAGCTTTTATTTATTTATTTGACAGAGTGAGAGAGCACAAGCAGGGGGGCTTGTGAGAGGGAGAAGTGGGCTCCCCGCCAAGCAGGGAGCCTGGTGAGGGGCTCGATCCCAGGACCCTGGGATCATGACCTGAGCGGAAGGCAGCCACTTAACCGACTGAGCCACCCAGGTGCCCCCCTACTGAACATTGTAACTTAGCTTCGCCTACCTTAAATGTGCGCAGAACACCTACATTAGCCTACAGGTAGGCAAAATCGTCTAACACAAAGCCTATTTTGTATTAGTGTTCGATATCCATGTAACTTATTGAACACTGTACTGAAAGTGAAACACAGAATGGTTGGGTGCGGAAGGGCGGTGAGTATGAGTTGTAGACCCTGTGGCTGCATTGCTGACTGGGAGCTGGGGCTCCTGCTACTGCCCAGCATCCTGAGAGAAGATCCCACCATCCCACCACAGATCATTAGCCCGGGAAAAGATCCACATTCACAATTTGGAGTATGGGTTTGAACCAATGCCTGTCGCTTTTGCACCATTGTAAAGTCTAAAACTTGTATGTTGAACCATTGTAAGTCGGGGACTGTATATATGTTTAACATCAAAGCGTAACAGGTGTTTAGAAATTGTGCAAAGCATAAGCTTGATGAATGATGACACAGTGAATGTATTGAAGGAGTAGAACAGTAGCAGCCCCCCAAGCCCCTTGGTGCCCCTTCCCAATCTCTGCCTTCTTCCTCCCTGGGAAACCCCTTCCGACTCCACTAGAGGTGATTTTACCTGTTTCTGAATTTGCTATAATAATTGGCTGCTCTTTGCTCCACACTCGGTGATGAGAGAGAGGCCCTAACACTGTTCGTGGGGGCTGTAGTCGGTTTGGTCTCTGCTGTGTTACATCCCATTGTCTGTTGAGGCCGCTGTGTCTTCATCCGTTCATGTGCAGGGGCGTTGGGCACATTTCCAGTTTGGGCCCTTACGGAAAATGCTGCCATGGACCCTCCCGTGGCTGCTCTGGTGCCCAGGAGTCAGATTTCCTGCGGTCCGTGTTTTTTTTCTTTTCTTTTTTTTTTTAAGATTTTATTTATTTATTTGAAAAAGAGAGAGGGAGGGAGAGCACAGGAGAGGGAGGAGCAGACTCCCCGCTGAGCAGGGAGTCCGATGTGGGGCTCTGTGGGGCTCCTGAGATCATGACCTGAGCCGAAGGCAGCCGCTTAACCGACTGAGCCATGCAGGCGCCCCCGTGTTTTTCCTAATTGTGGTAAATACACGTAACTGTGACCATTCTAACCGTTTCAAGTGTGCAGTTCAGTGACATTAAGTACCTTCACCATGTTGTGCAGCTGTGCACCAATCCACCGTCATTTCTCTACAACTCTTTCCCCCTTGTGCCGTTTACACCCTGACTCCCTGGTCCCCGCTCCCAGCCCCGGGCAGCCACCACTCTTGGTGTTAGCGACTTTTGACCTTCCCCATCCCCGGTACCCTCTCTGGGTCACAGTCACACGTGGCAGTGGGTGCTGGGGCCCTCAGGCGCGGGTTCGGCCACAGCGGGTTTTGCAGACAGGTTTTTGGAGTTGTTGAGCCGATTCACACTCCCATCGGTGGAGCCGGGTGCTGACTGCTGTGCATTCTCACCCACCCTGGGGAGTGTCAGCTGCGTGTGGTTTGTTGTTGTCTAACTTTACCAAGGAAAGCTCATGGAGTTTTTTTTTTTTTTTAAAGATTTTATTTATTTATTTGGCAGAGAGATACAGAGAGAGGACAAGTAGGCAGAGAGGCAGGCAGAGGGAGAGGGAGAAGCAGGCTCCCCGCCGAGCAGGGAGCCCGATGCAGGGCTCGATCCCAGGACCCTGGGATGATGACCTGAGCTGAAGGCAGCCGCTTAACCGACTGAGCCACCCAGGCGCCCCAAGCTCATGGAGTTTTAATTTCCTTTACCCTGATGGCGGTGAGGTTGGGCACCTTTTCATATGGAAATTACCATCCATTTCTCTTCCTCTTTTTGTGAGGTGTCTATTGAAATCATTTGCATGTTTTTCATACTGGATTGTCTCCTTTCTCACTGATTTGCAGGAGTTCTTAAGTGCTTTTTATTACATTTTTAATTCTAAGGAAATTGGCTGTCATTTTGGCGTTTATGCAGACTAGCTTAGGCAGGAGGCAGAATGTACTGGAAAGCTGGTGGTGGGTGGGTCTCTGGAACCCAAGGGTGGGAAGCCAATAAGTGGAAGCCAACTGAACACAAAAGCCTCTCGTCCCCTCTGGTCTCAGCATCCTTCTGCTGCGACTTGCCCAAAGCTGACTGCCACCCATCTGGGGCCCTCAAGGACCAAGTCCTTTGGTCTCTGGTCCAGTTCCACAGGAGAGAGAATCCACGTGTTGGTCCAGCACGGTCAGGTGTCCACCTTGGCCAGCCAGCAGTGTCTAGGGGGTGGGAGCTGCGCGGTCTGCTGGCAGCTGGGGCCTACCACCAAACTGGGTTGTGGAGGCTGTTTCCAGAAAAGGCGAGGACCCCTCCTCCCAAAAAAAGGTGGCTGCAGCCACTTACTCTGGAACTCAGTGAACCAGAATCTTTTCACCTGTGCAAGGCTCTTTGTGTTACCATGTACACGCGTCATAGGGCAGCCTGAAAGGTCCTAATCGGTGTTATTCACTAAGGCCTCCATGTTGCAGATGGGGACACTGAGGCCCACAGAGGTTAGGCTGCCCTAGGTCACCTAGGCTGCGTGGAGAAGCACTGTTCTGTGTACACGCAGGACCTTGGCCCAGGAGGAATCAGGGAGCAGGGTGGTTAGAGGTGGGTGACCCCCTTAGGGTCAGTCTTTTCTCTCTGCCTGGGAACCTGCTTCTAGGCTGTAGGGCCTCCCACCTGGCCTGAAGATGCTTTCCTTTCCTGAGATCACTCTTTGGGGACTGTGATGTTCTCATCCCATTGGTCCAGCCCAGCCAGAGCTTAGTGGCAGCAGATTCGGGAAACTGGTTATTGGGAACATCTGTCCTGGTAGAGAATGAGAAGAATTTTCGGCCTGAGGAGTTCTTGAACTGTCCCCAGCCATTGCACAGGCCTGCTCAGTTCTCTTCCCCCCTACTGGGGCTGCTGAGCAGGTCTTGTGTGTCTTAGCGGGGCGGGGGGGGGGGGTAGAGTCTTTAGTTTTGTCATGGCTTACTGGCAGGGACATTGTGATTTATAGTAAGAAATATCTGGGGGGTGCCTGGGTGGCCCAGTCGTTAAGCGTCTGCCTTCCGCTCAGGTCATGATCCCAGGGTTCTGGGATCGAGCCCCGCATTGGGCTCCCTGCTTGGCGGGAAGCCTGCTTCTCCCTCTCCCATTCCCCCTGCTTGTGATCCCCTCTCGCTCTCTCTGTCAAGTAAATAAATAAAATCTTTAAAAAAAAATGCAAATAAATAAATCTTCGGTTTTCACCTGTTCCTGTCGCAGAGTTCCTAAAACCCGTGGAATTTCCTAAGCAATGAGTGATAGAAGTGAAATCAGAGTCTTTTTTTTTAAGATTTTATTTATTTGACAGAGAGACACAGCGAGAACAGGAACACAAGCAGGGGGAGTAGGAGAGGGAGAAGCAGGCTTCCCGTGGAGCAGGGAGCCCGATGCGGGGCTCGATCCCAAAACCCTGGGATCATGACCTGAGCTGGAGGCATACGCTTAGCGACTGAGCCACCCAGGGACCCCAGAAGTGAAATCAGAGTCTTGATACTCGTAACTGGGCCCCTTTCCATCACACCTGAATTTATGTTAATGAGGAAATTTTGGAAAGCACCTAACGGTTGGTCCTGGCTGCCTTTGGACCCAACCTTGTGACCAGAGGCTGGAGATTGAAAGGGTCACCAGCAGCCAGGGATTTAATTAACCATGCCTATATAACAAAACCTCCATGCAAACCCAAAAGGGCTGGGTTCAAACTGCTTCTGGGTTGGTGAACACAGCAAGAGGCCAGGAGGGTATAGCACTCAGAGAGGGTTTGGAAGCACCTGCACCCTTCCCACATGCCTTGTCCTGGGCCTCTCTTCTGTCTGGCCCTTCCTGAGTCCTATCCTTTTATAATAAACTGGGGATCTAGTAAGTGAACTGTTACCCTGAGTTTTGTGAGCTGCTCTAGCAAATTAATTGGGGGTCATGGGAATGTCCAGTTTATAGCCAGTTGACAGGTGACCAACTGGACTGGGGATTGGCATCTGAAGGGAGAGGGCAGTGGTGTGGGGCTGAGCCCTTAATCTATGGGATCTGATGCTGTCTCTGGGTGGATAGTGTCAGGATTGAGCTGAATTTGTAGGCCACCCAGTCAGTGTGCACTGGGAATTGTAGAATTGCTGGGGGGTGTGGGTAGAATACACAGGGGACTGGTGTAGTTGAGTGTACAGCTCTGGGGTCAGTGAGGACACCACCTCTGGCTGGTGCTGGGGCTTGAGCAGGTCACATGACCTCTCTGTGCCTCCCATTTCCTCAACTGTCAGTAGTAAGCTGTCATCCATGCTCCCCCTCTTCATTCAGCCGGTTTTTATCAAGCTCCTGTGTGCAGGCCAGGGTGGTGGTTGCTGGGGTACAGGATGGTGGACAAACTTGTGACCCCTGCCTGGAGTGTGAACCAACCAGCACGGGAAGAAAAACTTTGAAGACAGTGGGGGGCGGAGGGTTTGCTATCGAATGGGCAAGATGGCTTGCAGGGAGGCTGTAGGAGGCCTTGCTACTGAGTGGCAGGGTGGGAGCATCCTTTGGGTCACAGGGAATGGAGGAAGTTCCGGAATCCTGGGAGACAGGCCAGGAAGGTGGTGCTGGGCAAGGTGGCAGCACAGGGCAGTCACTAATTTGCAGGGCGGTGGGTGGTGGCTGTCCCTGAAGTCGAGGCATGGGAATGTGTGTTGCTGGGGATGGTATCGGTATCGCTGGTTTGAAGCATCTGCAGTGCAAGGAGGGAGCTCCTGATAGGGTGCTGATTCCACCCCTCAGAGCATCTCCTCATGACCTGGTCGCTGCCCAAAGGCCCCAGCTCCCAGTACCACCACACTGGGGGTGAGATTCACCGTGTGAATTTGGAGGAAACATGAACGTTCGATCTGTAGTAGGGTCCCAAACTTTGGTCTCGATGAAACTTGGGATTTGTGAGTATGTAGCTAAGGGGAGAGCAGGTGTCTTCTGGGAGAGCTTCGAGCTCCCACTTATACTCTCCCCATTCCTCGCCCTGCCTCCTGGGGGATTCTGGGGATTTGGGTGTGGATCATTCTGGGCTTTGGAGAGCTTGTCCTGGTGCCTGGCCCCTTAGCAGGGTTAGTTCACTTACATAATTGAGAGTGTTTCCGTTTGGGGGTTGGAAGTGATGATCGTGGTCCGCCATGTATACTGCCAGACATTTGAAAGCAGAACAGACAGAAGAACCCCAGAAGCCCGGCCGTCACTGAAGCAGCCTCTGACTGGAGCCCATGGTTCTGATTTTCCTCATCTGTAAAAAATGATGAACATGCGTGTCCATCCACATCGGAAAACCGAGTCATGTGTGGGAGCGCGGGGAGGCCTCCAGGGGAGGTCCCCTCCCTTGGTCTTTATTTTGGTGGCTGGCCACCTGTGGGTTCTTCAGGTCACTGGGATGCCTGTAAGGAGGACGGAGTCTGAATACCCCCCGCTACAGAGGAGGTGAACTGGCTGAATTCCTCAGAGGTCGTGTGGCCCTCGAGCGTGTTGGTGCCGAGTAGCCAGGGCCAAATCGTGGTCAAAATCGTGGCCTCTGGCAGGCTTCCGAGTGTGGCCTTAGAGGGGTTTTTAACTGGTCTGATCTGGAAGGCCTTCCCATGTGGCTCATTCATTGTGTGCGAACAGCAGCCCTTTGTAGTCTGCCCTGAGATGACACCATGACACCACAACACCCCTGGCTGCTGTCCCCATGGCGGGAGGGGAGGCCCAGCAGGGGATTGGGATGCCGGGCTGGGAACCACCTCTGAGCTCGTCGCCCCACGTGGAGAATAGTGGTGGCATCTGTGCCCCCTCGATGGGTTCTGTAGCTGGGGGGCATGGAGGAAGAGTCCGGTGGTGATGGTGGTTTCTCTCCTTCCATCTTCCGGTCTGTCTGCCTTTTGTTCCTGCCCTTTCATGGTGTTTCCTTGCTCTTTTCCCTCCCTCCTCCTCAGAGCTTCGCCTGGTCCTCTTGGTCCTAAACTAAGTGTAGGCACACAGACGCCCACGTGTACACACGAGCACACGCCCAGCCACACGTGCATGCTGCACGCATACACACACTAGCACACACCCTCCCTGGTCCTCTGTTGCACACATTCTTCCTTTAATGTGAGCATTTGAGGGGCGCCGGGGCGGCTCAGTTGTTGAGCATCTGCCTTCGGCTCAGGCCATGGTCCCAGGGTCCTGGGATCGAGCCCCCGCATCGGGCTCCCTGCTCCGCGGGGAGCCTGCTTCTCCCTCTCCCACTCCCCCTGCTTGTGTTCCCTCTCTCGCTGTGTCTCTGTCAAATAAATAAATAAAAGCTTTTGTCAAATAAATAAATAAAAGCTTTAAAAAAAAAACATGAGCATTTAAGAAACCTGGGAAAGCAGAGAAATTGAAAGCGAACACCCTCCTTTCAGAATCCACGCTTCCCATTTTCATGTTGCATCTCTCTCTCGAGCAGCCCCGTCGTGGCTCCCATGCTGCCCTCCTGTGTTGCCTCTTCATGTTGGAGCCACAGGGCTGCTTTCCGCATGATGCGGTCTCCCACTGCTCTGTGTTTGAGTCGTGTTTGTTGTGCGCTTGCTCCGTGCTGATACGTGGAGACCTGGCTCATTCCTTTTAACTGACGTGTGGTCCCATCTGGTGACGGCCCCTGTCTGCTTGCGCATGTCATTATCTGCGGAGACGGGAGGTGTGAGAATGCCTGCGCCCTTGTCCCTCCTGCCTCCAGTCCCGACTGACTTCTCAGCAGCTTTTTGCGTACGTCCTTCCTGACCATTCTGTGTGAACTCACAACTTGTGTTGTATATATCTGTGTGCAGTTACCTCTCAAAGGGGATCCGGGAACATCCTCAGCTTGTTTTTTTAATAACAAATACTCCGTGATCGTCTTCCCATGTGCATATCCAAGTGTTTGACTCTCTTTAGCCGCTACTTGGTTTTGCATAAAATCAGGAGTGTTATGTTTATTTAGTCACCACTTGACTCTCTCACTGCAGTTGGCTCTGTCTGGGTCCTGGCCACGTGTGCTGGGTGGGGTTATGCCCTTGCCCAGTGTTCCCTGGTTATGTTCCCTTCAGGCGAGAGCCCCCAGGCTGGACCCCTGGTTCTGGGCCTGTTTGCCTGGGCAGCCAGGGCTGTGTGCTCATAACCCGGACTGCGCTTCTCAGGAAGGACATACACCTCCAGGCCGGGCATGCCCTGGAGTTTGAAGTGCTCAAGATTCCCTCTGGGGGCTCCAGGAAGGACCCACATAGGCTCAGGTGCTCAGATGTGCCTGCTGTGCCTGCAGGATACATGGCCTGGGTGTCCACAAAATTCACAGGGCCCTGTGGCCACCTGGGCTTTTCTCTAGGTTCTCTGTGCCAGAGAGAAATGGGGGACAGAGGGTGAGCGTCAGATCAGTAATCTTGGGAGAGGCGATAGATACTCTCATGTTTCCGTTTCCCCAGCAAAGCTGTGAGCTCTCTTCTTTGAAGCTGACCCTTTTATCCATTGATTTTTACGAAAAATGTGAATTTAGTGCCTAAGTGTGCCAGGGACATAATGGGGAACTGCTGAGAGCCTCATTTCTCATGGTGGGGGGGGTTGTCAGATACTCAGGTCCACACAAGTTTTCAACTGTGGTCAGTGCTGAGGTGAAAATGTACTCAGGGCTTAGGTGTGGGATGGGGGGACTGACTTAGTCTAGGGCCGTGGGGAAACCGTGTTAGTGTCCTGTGGCTACTGTAACAAAGCACCACAGGGTGAGTGGCTTCAGACAACAGAGTTTATTCTCACAGTTCTGGAGGCTGGGAGTCCCAAGGCAAGGTGTCAACAAAGGATGGTTCCCTCCAAGGGCTCTAGGGGGACGTCCTTCTTGCCTCCCAGCTGCTGGTGGCTCCACGTGCTCCTTCCCTTGTAGCCAAGTCACCCTGCCTTCTTCCCTCTGTGTGAGCCTCTGTGTCCCGATCTCCCTCTTTCTCGTATGAAGACATCGGTCACTGGATTTAGTGTCCCCCAGTCTAGGCTGACCGCTTCTTCTTTTTTTTTTTAATTTTAGTTACAGCTAGTTAACATGCAGTGTTATATTAGTTTCAGGTGTACAATATAGTGCTTCAACACTTCCATACATGACCCCGTGCTCTTTGTGACAAGTGCGCCTCTTAGTTCCCATGACCTGTTTCGCCTATACCCCCATCCCCACCCCTCTGGTAAACATCAGCTTGTTCTCTGTAGTTACTCTGTTTCTTGATTTGTCTCTCTTATTTTTTTTTCCTTTGTTCGTTTGTTTTGTTTCTTAAATCCACACATGAACGAACTCATACGGTATTTGTCTCTGTCTGACTTATTTTGCTTAGCATAATATTCTAGGTCCATCCGTGTCGTTGCAAATGCAAGATTTCATTTTTTATGGCTGAGGAATATTCCAGAGTGTGCACGTGCATGTACATGTATGTACACACATACATATCTATACCACATCTTTGTCCGCTCATCAGTCAATGGACACTTGGGCTGCTTCCATAATTTGGCTCTTGTAGATAATGCTGCTGTAAACGTCGGGGTGCATGTATCCCTTTGAATGAGTGTTCTTGTATTCTTTGGGTAAAGACCCAGTACTGCAATTACTGAATCGTAGGGTAGTTCAATTTTTAACTTTTTGAGGAATGTTCCACACTGTTTTCTACAGTGGCTGCACCAGTTTGCATTCCCATCAACAGTGCACGAGGGTTCCTTTTTCTCCACATCCTCATTAACACCTGTTTTTTTTTTTATTTAAGATTTTATTTATTTATTTGACAGAGAGACACAGCGAGAGAGGGAACACATGAGCAGGAGGAGTGGGAGAGGGAGAAGCAGGCTTCCCGCTGAGCAGGGAGCCCGATGCGGGGCTCGATCCCAGGACCCTGGGATCATGACTGAGCCGAAGGCAGACGCTTAACGACTGAGCCACCCAGGCGCCCCAACACCTGTTGTTTCTTGTGCTGTTGATTTTAGCCATTCTGACAAGTGTGAGGTGAAAGCTCATTGTAGTTTTGATATGCATTTCCCTGATGATGAGTGATGTTGAGCATTCTTGTGTCTGTTGGGCATCTGGATGTCTTCTTTGGAGAAACATCTCATGTTTTCTGCCTATTTTTAAATTGGATTATTTGGTTTTGTTTGGTGTTGAGTTGTATAAGTTCTTTATATGCTCTGGATATTATTAGCCCCTTATCAGATATGTCATTTACAAATGTCTTCTCCCATTTGGTAGTTTGTCATTGAGTTTTGTTGATTATTTCCTTTGCTGTGCAGAAACTTTTTATTTTGGTGTAGTCCCAACAGTTTATTTTTGCTTTTATTCTCTTGCCTCAGGAGACATATCTAGAAAAATGTTGCTCCGGCCGATGTCAGAGAAATTACTGCCTGTGTTCTCTTCTAGGATTTTTATTTGGGTCTCACATTTAGGTCCTTAATCCATTTTGAGTTTATTTTTGTGTATGGTGTAAGGAAGTGGTCCAGTTTCATTCTTTTGCATCTCGTTGTCCAGTTTTCCCAGTACCATTTGTTGAAGAGACTGTCCCTTTTCCACGGCATATTCTTGCCTCTTTTGCCAAAGATTAGTTGACCGTATAATTGTGGATTTGTTTCTGGGCTTTCTGTTCTGTTACATTGATCTTCACATCTATTTTTGTGCCAGTACCAGACCACTTTGATTACTATAGTTTTGTAGTATATCTTGAAATCTGGAAGTGTGATACTTTCTGCTTTTTCTTTTTCAGATTGTTCTGGCTATTCGGGGTCTTTATGGTTCCGTACCAATTTTAGGATTCTTTGTTCAAGTTCTGTGGAAAATGCTGTTGGTATTTTGATGGGAATTGCATTAAACCTGCAGATTGCTTTGGTATGGACATTTTAACAAAATATTTGTTTTCCCAATCCACGAGCATGGAATATTTTTCCATTTGTTTGTGACATCTTCAATTTCTTTCATTAGTGTTTTACAGTTTGCAGAGTGCAGGCCTTTCACCTCCTTGGTTAAGTCTATTCCTAGGTATTTTATTATTTTTGGTGCAATTTTAAATGGGATTTTTTAAAAAAAATTTCTCTTGGGCGCCTGGGTGGTTCAGTTGGTTAAGCGACTGCCTTTGGCTCAGGTCATGATCCTGGAGTCCCGGGATCGAGTCCCACATCGGGCTCCCTGCTCAGCAGGGAGTCTGCTTCTCCCTCTGACCCTTCCCCCTCTCATGTGCTCTCTCTCTCTCTCATTCTCGCTCTCTCAAATAATAAATAAAAATCTTTAAAAAAAATTCTCTTTCTGTTGCTTCATTCTTAGTGTATAGAAATGCAGTGGATTTCTGTACCTTGATTTTTGTATCCTGCAGCCTTACTGGATTCATTTATCAGTTCTAGTAGCTTTTTGGTGGAGTCTTTAGGGTTTTTTATATATAGTGTCAGGTCATCTGCAAATAGTGAAAGTTTTACTTCCTTACTGATTTGGCTGCCTTTTATTCATTTCTCTTGTCTGATTGCTGTGGCTAGGACTTCAGTACTGTGTTGAATAACAGCGGTGAGAGTGGACATCTTTGTCTGATCCTCTTCTTGGGTGAAAGCTCTCAGTTTTTCCCCATTAAGGATGATGTTAGCTGTGGTTTGTCATATATGGCCTTTATTATGTTGAGGTATGTTCCCCCTTTATAAACTCATTTTGTTGAGGGTTTTTGTCATGAATGTATGTTGTACTTTGTCAAATGCTTTTTCTGCCTCTATTAAGGTGACCATATGGTTTTTATCCTTTCTTTTTTTTTGATGTGATATATCCCATTGATTGATTTGCAAATATTGAACCACCTTTGCATCCCAGGAATAAATTCCACCTGATCATGGTGAATGATTTTTTAAATGTTGTTGGATTGGTTTGCTGAGGATTTTTGCATCTATGTTCATCAGAGATACTGGTCTGTAGTTCTCTTTTTTTGTACCGTCCTTATCTGATTTTGGTATCAGGGCAATGCTGGCCTCATAGAATGAATTTGGAAGCTTTCCTTCCTCTTCTATTTCTTTATTTTTATTTTTTAAAGATGTTGTTTATTTGAGAGAGAGAGCACAAGCGGTGGGGAGGAGGCAGAGGGAGAGGGAGAAGCAGACCCCTGCTGAGCAAGGAGCCTGATGTAGGGACTCGATCCCAGGACCCTGGGATCATGACCTGAGCCAAAGACAGATACTTAACTGACTGAGGCACCCAGGTGCCCCTCTTCTATTTTTTTTTAATAGTTTGAGAAGAATAGGCATTAACTCTTTTATTTTTTATTTTTTTTAAAGATTTATTCATTCGAGACACAGAGATAGAGAGAGAGCATGAGCAGGGGGAGAGGCAGGGGGAGATGGAGAAGCAGGCTCCCCGCTGAGCCAGGAGCCAGATGTGGGGCTCGATCCCAGGACCCCGGGATCAAGACCTGAGCCACCCAAGCGCCCCCGGCAATAACAAAACATTTTTAAATGTTTAGTAGAATTCACCTGTGAAATCATCTGGTCCTGGACTTTTGTTTGTGGGGAGTTTTTTGATGACTGATTCAATTTCATTGCTGGTAATTGGTCTGTTCAAATTTTCTGTTCTTCCTGATTCAGTTTTGGGACCTTGTATGTTTCTAGGAATTGATCCATTTCTTCCAGGTTGTCCAATTTGTTGGCATATAATTTTTAAAAATATTCTCTTGTGATATTTCATATTTTTTTAAAAGATTTTATTCATTTATTTAATTGACAGAGAGCATGAGAGGGAACACAAGCAGGGGGAGTGGGAGAGGGAGAAGCAGGCTCCTGGCCAAGCAGGGAGCCTGATGTGGGGCTCGATCCCAGGACCTCGGGATCATGACCTGAGCCGAAGGCAGTCGCTCAACCAGCTGAGCCACCCAGGCGCCCCGATACTTCATATTTTTTGGTATTGGTTTTTATTTCTCTTCTTCCATTTCTGATTTTGTTTATTTGAGTTCTTCTCTCTATTTTTTATGAGTCTGGCTAATGTTTTGTCAATTTTGTCCATCATTTCAGAGAACCAGCTCCTGGTCTCATTGATCTGTTCTATTATTTGGTTAGTTTCTATTACATTTGTTTCTGCTCTAATCTTTATTACTTCCTTTGTTCATGTTGGTTTGGGGTTTTATTTGTTCTTTTTCTTGCTCCCTTAGGTGTGAGGTTAGGTTACTTATTTGAGATTTTTCTTGCTTCTTGAGGTAGGCCTGTATTGCTATAAACTTCCCTCTTAGGACCACTTTTGCTGCATCTCAGCATCTCAAAGATTTTGGACCACTGTGTTTACATTTTCATTTGTTTCTGTATATTTTTTTATTTCCTCTTCGATATCTTGGTTGACCCATTCATTGTTGAGTAGCATGTATTTGTGGTCTCCCCAGATTTTTTCTCTCTTTTTTTTTTTTAAAGATTTTATTTATTTATTTGACAGAGAGAGACACAGCAAGAGAGGGAACACAAGCAGGGGGAGTGGGAGAGGGAGAAGCAGTCTTCCTGCAGAGCAGGGAGCCCAATGTGGGGCTGGGATTATGACCTGAGCCGAAGGCAGACGCTTAATGCCTGAGCCACCCAGGCGCCACCCCCCCCCCGATTTTTTTCTTGTTGATTTCTAGTTTCATAGTGTTGTCATCAGAAAAGCTGCATGGAATGACTCTGATCTTTTTGACTTTGTCGAGACTTGTTTTGTGGCCTAACGTGCTCTATTCTAGAGAATGTTCCATGTGCACTTGAAAAGAATGTGTATTCTACTGTTTTAGGATGGAATGTTCTGAATATATCTGTCAGAGCCATCTGGTCCAGTGTGTCATTCAAAGCCACTGTTTCCTTGTTGAATTTCTGTTGGGACGATCTGTCCATTGATGTAAGTGGGTTAATTACTATCAATTACTTCCTTTATAGTTGTTATTAACTTGTGTCTTTGGGTGCGCCCATGTTGGGTGATATAGTGTCCTTTATCTCTTTCTACAGTCTTTGTTTGAAAATCTGTTTTGTCCCATGTAAGTATTGCTACCCCAGCTTTCTTTTCACACTATTTGCATGATGAATGCTTCTCTACCCCTTCACTTTCAGTCTGCATGTCTTTATGTCTCAAATGAGTCTCTTGCAGGCAGCCTATAGATCGGTCTTGTTTTCTTATCCATACCATCACCCTTTGTCTTTTGATTGGAGTGTTTAGTCCGTTTACATTCAAAGTAATTATTGGTGGGTATGTATGTATTGCCATTTTGTTACTTGTTTTATGGTTGTTTTTGTGGTTTTTCTCTATTCCTCTCTTCTCCCACTCTCTTCTATCATGATTAGTTGGCTTTCTTTCTTAAGATTTTATTTATTTATTTGACAGAGAGAGATAGAGCCAGGAACATAAGCAGGGGGAGTGGGAGAGGGAGAAGCAGGCTTCCCGCGGAGCAGGGAGCCCGATTGGGGGCTCGATCCCAGGACCCTGGGATCATGACCTGAGCCGAAGGCAGACGTTTAACAACTGAGCCACCCAGGCGCCCCTAGTTGGCTTTCTTTAATGATGTACTTGGATTCCTCTCTTTATTTTTTTGCTTATCTATTACTGGTGTGTGATTTGTGGTTACCATTCAGTTTGTATGTAACATCCTCTGCATATAGCAGTCTGTATTAAGTTGGTGGCCACTTAAGTTTGAGCCCAGTCTTCTACTCCTCTCCTCCCCACAGTTTAGGTGTATGGTGTTGTACTTTACATCCTTTTATTTTGTGAGTCAGTTGACTGAGTTTTACCAACATACGTATTTTTACCACTTTTGTACTTCAGACTGACTTCTTGATTTCATCTGTAAAGACCTTGTTTCCAACTAAGGTCACACACGGGTGTAGGGCAGGAACTGAGACGTATCCTTAAGGAGGACACAACTCGGGCTGCCCCAGAGGGAAAGGAGAGTTGAGCAGAGGACAGGGTGTGCCCCTGAGCAGGGAGGAGGAGCAGGAAGGGTGTCGGGGTGCAGGGGTTGACAGGGTTGAAGGGTTGAAGCCCAGGCTACAGCTGCGAGTGGGAGGGACCATCTGTGAGGCTTCTTTCCAAATGGAGCTGCTCTCAGGGCTGAGCCTCTTGGCCATGCCACGCTTCCCCTAGGCTGTGTCAAGCCTCCTTATCTACAACTGTGTTTCTTTTTCAACCAGGAAACTACTTTGCCTCGCACTTTTTCATGGGAGGTGAGAAATTTGACACCCCCCACCCTGAAGGTTACCTCTTTGGAGAAAACATGGATCTGAATTTCCTGGGCAATCGCCCAGTCCAGGTGGGTACAGGTGGTTTTTGCCCGGGCTAGGCACGTGGGTGGCAGTGGTGAGGTGCCTCCCCTCTGCTGTCCATAGCCAGCTTCGAGGACAAGCGGGCACTGAGTCGCCCCAGACGGGCAGAGCTGCTGGTGGGATGTGTGTGTGTGTGTGTGTGTGTGTGCGGGGGCATGTCCTGGTGCTGCCCCCTGAGAGCCTGGATGGCTGCAGGTTGGTCACTGGAGACAGGACGGCTGTTGCTGAGCCCAGTGCATCCAGGCTATGGGACCACCTCAGGTTCGCTTTCACTAGTCACCAGAGAAGTGCACGCTTATACACTGCTGTCCATTTATTCAACACACATTTGGCACCTGCTGTGTGCCTAGGACTCTTCCAGGGGCTGGGGGTGGAAGACAGATCCCATCCCATTCCCTGCAGGGGGTGCTGACAATGAAGAAGAGAACATTTCATGAGTGGAAACTAAAGAGAGAGGGAGAAGGATGAGTGAGGGCCAGTGGGGAGGGGGATGCTGAGCAGGGGATTGGGGTTTGTACTTTGAAATGATGGTCCCCAGTGTGGGTGAAGGGCCAGGCAGGAGGCTCTCTCTTTCAGGAGACATTGAACTCTGTTCCCTAAGGCTGCTGAGTCCTGGGGTGTTTCTGGGCCTGACAGGAGGTGGGGTGTCCTCTGGACCAGGAGTCTTTAGGCTGTTTTACAACAGAGCAGCTAGTTGAAATCTTGATCCTTTAGTGGATGGGAGGCAAGGAGCTAGGGCCTGGTGGACCATCCTTCCCCACCCATAGGACCACTGGGGCTTTCGGATGGTGCTGAGTCTCCCCCAGCCTCCTGAGTCCACGAGAACAAGAAAGCAACCTCACTTCCATCTTTGAAGCCTCAGCTCACATGTAGGGCCTGGCTCTTACAGACCTCCATAAATCTGTTATTTTTTAAGCTTTGAGAGCATCATAGACTCAACCTGCAGTGGTGAGAAGTGATGCAGAGAGATCCTATAAGCCCTCTCCTCTGTTTCCCCAGTGACAACATCTAATAAAGCTCCAGTGTGCTATCACAGGCTGGAACTCTCCAGATGACTCCAGTGTCCAGCATGTATCTGTGTGTGTGTGTGCTAGTCCCCTCCAGAATGTTTACTAAGCATCGGTCCTTTTTCATTCCCCATTTTATTCCGGGCAGAAGTGGGCATCAGGTCCCACCTGTGGGAGCATGGCCTGAGAGCCCCAGCCCCCACTGCCCCAGGGTCCCTCGGGCCAGGTTATGCTTGCTGAGGGTCCTCCTGGAATTGGAGGACCGTGGTGAGATCTGTGTGGCCAGAACCTTCAGGGTGGCCTGGGCCCTGCTCCCCCGTTCACCAGCTGTGCTGCCTGCACTAGGGCCGGGGCGTACACACTTGTGACCGTTGCTTCGATCATTCCTGTGTTCTGCCCTGGCCGCACCTTAGGGAGTCACTGGGCACTGCTTTGGGTTTTTCCCTTCTAGTTTCCTTACGTCACCCCTGCCCCCCATGAGCCAGTGAAGACACTGAGGAGCTTGGTGAACATCCGAAAAGACTCCCTGCGGCTTGTGAGGTAAGTCTCCGCCCCGCCCTGCTCTCTGGCCCCTGATGCCTGGAAGAGGGGCAGTGGCGAGCGACCCCCGGCTCTGCTAACCTTGGGCGTGAAGCCAGAAGGTCACAGGCAGGTCTCGAGCCCCAGAGTTGCTCCTGGGGGTTGGGTGCAGAGGGAGAGGAGGCCAGCAGGGCTCTGCTTGTGAAACTCTAGTCTTTAAACCAGGGCTTCTCAACCGGCAGCTGTGCCCCCAGGGACCCTGGCCCGTGTCTATTGTCACAGCTGGGGGATTGGGTGCTGCAGGCCCTCAGTGGGCAGAGACCAGGGATGCTGCTCAACACCCTGCAGTGCACAGGACAGTTCCCAGCCAGGAATGATCCAGTCTCCAGCATCAGCAGGCCAGAAACTGCTTTTAAACCTGGACGGCTTGAGGTGTCTGGGGCTGTCTCTAAACCAGGAGGACTCCTCCCCTTCTGTGGGCAGGAGGTGAGGGAAGGACAGCTCTGCAGTGTTGGGCCTTATTGTCCACCCGGGAGCGGGTCTGCACATTTCCAGGCAGCCACCTCTGAGGACCCCGGCTGGGGGGGTGCGGGATGTGCATGCTGTGCAGGCTGGGGGCGCTTACAGGCAGGACCCCTGACCTGCCTGTTCTTCTGCCTCCCGGGCAGGTACAAAGATGGTGCAGACAGCCCCTCCGAGGACAGTGAGAAGCCCCGTGTCCTCTACAGCCTGGAGTTCACCTTTGATGCCGACGCCCGGGTGGCCATCACCATCTACTGCCAGGCGGTGGAGGAGTTCCTGAACGGGACTGCGGTGTGAGTCTCTGGGCCTGGGGGAGTGGGGCGGGCCCCAGCAGCTGTGCCTCTGTGGTCCGTGTTTTGTGTTTGAGCTTCTAGAGGTTTTATTTGCAGTAAGGGTCCTGCTGGCCCCAGAAGTTTGAAATCTGCAACTTCAGCAGCAGATTTGGACAGACCAGGGAAAATGCACCTGCTTGTGTCCTGTTAGGGAAAGCCACCTGAGGGCCCGACTGGATCTGGGATTGGGACTCAGGCTTCAGGTGCTGGCCCTGCCCTGCCAAACAGCTCCTGGCCTAGGACCGCTTGTGCCTCAGTTTCCTGAGCTGGGGGTGGGGGTGGCTGGAGTGGCCCCCTCGTGTTTGGTATAAGGACCTTGCCGCTGCTTGCCGTTTTTTGGAGAAAACTCAGAGGTGGGGCTTTGTGGGGAGCACCTCCTTCAGGGAGTGAACGCTTTGTCCTCTGTGGGGCTCAGTGGGCTGGGGGCCTGGGCCCCCAAGGGGCTGCCCTTAACGTCCCCCCCATGTTCCCACGCACCCCCCCTCGTACCCGCCCTGGCAGCAACAAGAGGACAAGGTTCCTTTTCCTGTACTTTCTTCTTTGAGGCTTCACGCTGACCCAAACATTGAATTACTTTTGTTTTTTTCAATGACACAAGCCGTTTACAATGTGTTCTTACCGTAAGCCAAGAATGAGAAGATCCAGGAGTATCTGGGGGCCTGCCCCCCAGAGGTAAGCGTGGTGCCCTGCAGGTGCTGTCGCTAATGTGGCCATTCAGGTCACTCCCTGGCCCTCCTGGTGCCCTGTTGGCTCTTTCCTTGTGACCCTGCCTGCCTGACCTTTGTCCCCAGCCATGTTCACCTCTGGCTCCTGACCAGGAGGTGGGAGGACACATGTGGGAGGGCCACAGTGCCACATTGGTTGGGGTGAAGCTTCTGTGTTCTCTGTTTTCTTCTAGTTTGGCTGCCACAGTGGAGGGGTCCTGGCTAGTGGGGAGGGGTCTGAGGGCTGCCACAGAGAGGGGCAAGGGACGGGTAGGCCGGCAGGTGCGGGCGAGTGGCCCACCTACCCACACTCCCCCAGCTTTTGTCTTTGTCACACTTGGGCTGGTAAGAGGTTCCATATGCTTGAGAAGAGAGTCTGCTGCCCCCAGAAGGACAGTAGATGCCTGAGCCAAGGGCATAGCCCCTGGAGCCTTCGTCTTGGACCCCTGGGAGACTCCTCTGGGGCGGGGGGCGGAGAAACGCTGCTCTGTCCCCTTCCTGAGACCTGGCCGGAGTGGCTGGGAGCCATGCTTCCCTTCTGAGTTTGCTGGAGTTGAGTGGTGTGAGCACAAAAGTCACCGGAACAAAGAGAAGCAGGAAGGCTCCGGAAGCCTGTGCCCAGAGACCTTTACCTTAGCCTGGAAATTCTGTTTGCATTCCCTGATTCCCTCTCTGCTTCCTGACAGGCGAGCAAGGGGGCAGATCTGAGGTCCCAGAGAAAATCTCAGGTTTGCATGGCAGCAGAGTCCTAGCCTGTGTCTTTACGACGGGCCGAGGCCTGGGTTCTCACAGGGAAGGAAGGGCCTCTGGCCTCTGGTGGGCGGAGGGGCCCTCTCTCTTTGTGTGTACAAGAACAACCCCCCGCCCCCTAGTCTGTCAGGCTCTCCAGAGTGTCTTTTGTCTAAGAGACTGAGAGAGGCCCCAAGAATGGTGGGTGTGGGGTGGGTGGAGGAAGCTTTTTCAGGGTGGTGTGTTGGATTCCTGAATGGGGAGAAGCCAGAGTTGATCAGAATTGAAAATGTGAGTCCTCTTTGACCCAGCTGTTCCTTTTCTGGGAATGTGCTTGTAATATGTGGCTAAGATGGATGTAGAAGCAGGTCCTGGAAGTGTTGTGTGCAGTAGCAAGATGTTGGAGATCATCTGGCGTTCACCCCGTGGTGAAGGCCGTGCAGTGTTTGCAGAGCACTCAGCTCTGTGTGTCGGCTAGGGGACATCTTCGGGGCCCGGCAGTCGCGAGAGCAGGTGTGGGTGGACTGCCGCTGGAATATGGAAGAGCAGACTCCCGTGCATTCGGGCGTGGGGGTTGTGGGGGTGCCTCCCACTGAGTACATGTTTGTACTATGTTTGTTCGGCACAGTAAACACACCATAAAAGCCAAATGGAAAGGTGTAGCTAGATCTGGAAAGGCAGTTACTGGGCAGGTGTGGGCTCTGGAGGACTTGTGACCAGGCAGAGCTGGTGGTGAGCAGAATGGGTCCGCTGAAGTCAATGGCAGGCTGAGTGCCCTGCCCTGCCACAGGAGGGCTGGCATTTGCAGGAAGAGAAAGGAAGTGTGGGTCCTGCACGTCCAATTACCTCTCGGTCCCAAAAGCCCAGTGGCTGCCAGCCCCTGTGTCACAGGCCCCTGTGCTCGGGGGCTCGCCCTGAGGACCAGGCGCAGCAGACCGTTTGCTCTCAGCAGAGTCTCAGCGGCCTTTCTCTCGGCTGCCCCTTCAGGTACAGCCCCAAGAGCCCCGCCCTGCAGTCCGAGACCGTCCACTACAAGAGAGGGGTGAGCCAGCAGTTCTCCCTGCCCTCCTTCAAGATCGACTTCTCCGAGTGGAAGGATGATGAGGTAACCTTCTGGCCAGGCCCCCCTTTCCTGGGCCCCTTTCCCGAATTCCCTCCCCCTTGTGGCGGGGGACGAGCACCTCGGGGCCTGTCTGCTCAGATTCCTTGCGTGGTTGATAAGCATCAGGAGTGGCTGCTGACTCAGGTCTGTGTGCTCAGTCGGGCTTGTGCTGGACCAGAGAGCGGGGTTTGATTCACGTGTTGGCGGCAGTTACAGGCTCCAGTACCCAGCTTTGGTGCCTTGTCAGGGCCATGGGACTGCAGGATGGCAGGACCCCTTCCACCGTGTGGTTCCATAGCTGGGGACGGTAATTTATTAGCAATAATCGCGCCTCGGATAAACCTCATTGGCTACGATACTGCCACTGCGCAAAGCTTGGGGACGGTAATTTATGTCATGTGAAGGATGGTGATCGAAGCTTTGTCTGTAATAGCAAAAAATGCAAACAGCCTGTATGTCTGATTGCTTGTTCACTGAGGTTATGGGAACCATCTGTCTGCATAATACGGGCCCCGTGGTTCACTTCTATAATGGATGCCATGCAGCCTTAGCGCAGGGGAAAGGGATGTGTGTGTACTGTACAGACTGATATCCCCTTACAGGCTTGGAGGGCCATTGCAGACAGATACAGTATAATTTCATGTATGTGACAACAAGAAAAATGCACAAAGCCATTTTTGCAGGTACATGTACGTGTATATAAATCTTGAGGAGAAATTAGGGAAGATGCCCGTGAAGCTGCACAGGGTCTTGGGAAAAAACAAAGAATTCTAGAACACATGTATGCACACACATACACACTGTACGTGAACGGTGTGTGTGCCAATACTGTAAACGTGTCTGAATTGTTACAGTAGGCCTGTTAAGGTATAATTTACGTACCATAAAACCCTCCTAAGTATGTAATTCAGTAATTTTTAGTAAATTTATGAATTATGTGATGATCATCACAATCCAGTTCTCAAACATTTCCATCCTCCACTAGGGTCCCTCAATGCCCACTTGCAGTTAATCCCTGTTCCTAGTCCCAGCCCCTACATTAATCTACTTTCTGGACGGACTTGGCTTTTCTGGATGTTTTATATAAATGGAGTCATATGGTTTGTGGCCATTTGTATCAGGCTGCTCTCATTTAGCTGAATTCTGTGGTTTCTTGAAGAAGGCAGTCGTATATCACTAAAATAAATTAGGGGGAAGGAACGGAGGCATGGGTGGTGTAGGAATTGGGCAGGAAGGTTCTGGCTTGTGGACTGTGTCAGAAGGTGAAGGCACGCCACGGTGTTTGCTCTTGGCTGTGTATGTGTTTGCTTGTCAGGGTGCTTTGATGACAGGCAGCAGAAGCTGCCGTTGTATCACTTACGTGAGAAAGTCCTCTGAAAGAAGAATGGGGCCACTGGAGCCCTGCCCCCAGTCCCATTCTGTCACATGGTTCCATCCCTGCATGTCCACACTCCTGGTCGGTATACCCAGCAGGTGCATGTGGTCCTGCTCACCCTCCTGTGAATGGGGGAAGCTGCTCCCCAAAAAAAGGAGGGGGCTGGGTGGGCAAAAGGGGGTTGGGCAGACAAGTGGGTGTCCCCACCCTGTGGTTGCTTGTGGGGAGGATTGGGCTGAGGCTGCATCTCACTTTGGTGACCTCTGTTCATAGAGCAGTCCCTTGCCTGGCGTTTTGGCCACAGAACAGATCTTTGTGCATTTGCAGATGTGCTGAGTCAGGCCGACAGTTTGGGTTCCAGACTCCTGGTGAGGTCAGTTGTCCTGGGGGCACACTTGGCTCATAAACCGGTCTGAAGTGCCACATAGGGGCACCCCCTTTCCTCCCTTAGAGCATCAGGGGCCCACATTCCAACTTGTCAGCGTGTGACACGGTGGACATGGCGGGGGTGGTGGAAGGCGCAGTGGGTGTGGTGGGCGGCCACGTGGGCCTGTCTCGGATGAACTCATCCCAGGGTCCCTTCCTCGTCTTTGCCTTCTCTGATTATCTCCTCAGCTAATATGTTCTCAAAATCAGCTCACTTCTTCTTTTATGTATTTTTTTAAAAGATGATTGATTGATTTGACAGAGATACAGTGAGAGAGGGAACACAAGCAGGGGGAGGGGCAGAGGGAGAAGCAGGCTTCCCGCTGAGTAGGGGGCCCAATGTGGGGCTCGATCCCAGGACCCTGGGATCATGACCTGAGCCGAAGGCAGATGCTTAACCGACTGAGCCACCCAGGCATCCCCTGTTAGATGTATTTTTATTTTTTTTATTTTTATTTATTTATTTATTTATTTAAAGATTTTATTTATTTATTTGAGAGAGAGAGAGAGAGAAACAGCACGAGAGGGGAGAAGGTCAGAGGGAGAAGCAGACTCCCCACCGAGCAGGGAGCCTGATGTGGGACTCGATCCCAGGACTCCGGGATCATGACCTGAGCCGAAGGCAGTCGCTTAACCAACTGAGCCACCCAGGCGCCCTAGATGTATTTTTAAATGGAAACTTTTATCCGTTATTACCGTGGTTGGGAAACTAAGCCTTGCCATAGCTAGAAGGTCCCGGAAGTTATTACGTCCTCTCCCTGTGTCGCTGCCTGCCGGAGGTGCTGAAGCAGATGTTGGCAGGTGTTTGAGGCCTGACAGATACTCAGGCCCCAAACCCAGACTTGTACTCAGTCAGGGCTTCTCAGCCTCAGTGCTGTTGACCCTTGGGACCCCGGTCATTCTCTGAAGTGAGGGCCGTCCTGTGCACCGTGGGATTTCGAGCAGCATCCTTGGCCTCTGGCCGCCAGGTGTCAGGAGCACCCCCACTGCAGCTGTGACAGCCAGGGATGTCTTGTGACACAGGCAGGTGTCCCCTTTGCCGCCAGCATCATGCCAGCCTCCCTTCTTTAGCCATTTTCCCCGGACTTGCCTATTTAAAGATTACAACGGTAATGTATGTTTGTTGCAAAATGTGCAAATTATACAGAATTTGTAAGGCAAAATGCCCCCCAGTTGAAGCTGCTTCTTCAGAGGCAACCGCTTCTGACCATTTAGCATGTATATTCCAGACTTTTTTCCCATGTGCATCTCTTTGTTTGTTGTAAAGATGTGGTCATGCCGTATACATATTATTCTGTAGTTTGTTTTTAAAAACATTTTATTGAGATCTAATTCAGGTACCGTACTGTTTGCCCTTTTAAAGTGTACAGTCAGTGATATTTACCAGATAGATGATGGTCCTTTGACTTAAGATGGTTTGACTTTGATTTTTCAACTTTACGATGGCACTAAAGTGATAACACATTCAGTAGAAACTGTACTTCGAATTTTGAATTTGCATCTTCCGCTGGGCTAGCGATCTGTAGCACGGTCCTCCCTGGGGATGCGGGGGCAGGAGCTGAAGCTCCCCGTCAGCCACGCGCTCACGAGGGTAAACGACCGACAGACTGACCGCCATCCCGTTTTTCTCTTTCAGTACGGTATTCACTATATTACATGAGATACTGCTCAGCACTTCAGTATGAAATGGGTTCTGTGGGAGGCGATTTTGCCCAACTATAGGCTGATGTAAGTGTTCCGAGCACGTTTTAAGTTCTTCAGGGTGTGTTAGTGCATTTTCGACTTCTGATAATTTCACCTTACGAGGGGCTTCTCAAGCTGTAACCCTGTCGTAAGTTGAAGAAGGTCTGTATTCAGAGTTGTGCAGCCGTCACTGCCATCTGATTTCATCAGCCCCAGAGGAGACGCTGTGCCCACCACCAGTCCCTCAGCCCCCGGCAGCCGTTCGTCTGCTTTCTGTCATTTTGGACTTGCCTGTTGGGGATATTTCACATAAACAGAATCAGAGTATGTGACCTTTTTTTGTGACTGGCTTCTGTCCCTGAACACCGTGTCTTCATCCATGTCGTAGCAGGCGTCAGTACCTTGTTTCTTCCTGTGGTTCATAGCACTCCTCTGTGTGGTTGGACCACGTTTTGTTTATCTGTCCATCAGTGGGTGGGCATTCAGGTTGTCTCCAGCTTTGGGTTGTTAATGGACATGCTGTACAAATTTTTGTGTGGATGTATTCATTTCTCTTGGCTATGGTTTGCTTTTTAATTTAATTTATTTTGGGGGCACCTAGGTGGGTGGCTCAGTTGGTTAAGCATCTGTCTTCAGCTCAGGTCATGATCCCAGGATCGTTGGGCTCTCTGCTCCTCGGGATGTCTGCTTCTCCCTCTGGCCTCTGTCCCTACCCACTGTTCATGCTCGCTTGCTCTCTATCAAATAAAATCTTTAAAAAAAAAATTTATTTTTTAAAACTGTTTTATTTATTTATTTATTTTTAAAGATTTTATTTATTTATTTGAGAGAGAGAGAATGAGAGAGAGAGAGCACGAGAGGGAAGAGGGTCAGAGGGAGAAGCAGACTCCCTGCTGAGCAGGGAGCCCGATGTGGGACTCGATCCCGGGACTCCAGGATCATGACCTGAGCCGAAGGCAGTCGCTTAACCGAGCCGCCCAGGTGCCCTTATTTTATTTTTTTTTAAAGATTTTATTTATTTATTTGACAGAGAGATACAGCAAGAGAGGGAGAGCACAAGCAGGGGGAGTGGGAGAGGGAGAAGCAGGCTTCCCCACGGAGCAGGGAGCCCGATGCGGGGCTCGATTCCAGGACCCTGGGATCATGACCTGAGCCGAAAGCAGACACTTAACGACTGAGCCACCCAGGCTCCCCTAAAACAATTTATTTTAGCGAAAGGGGGCAGGGGGAGGAGCAGAGGGAGAGAGAGAGGGAGAGAAGCAGACTCCCTGCTGAGCGCAGGGCCCAGCACAGGGCTGGACCTCAGGACCAGACCCCAGGTCCCTGAGATCATGACCTGAACTTATGAGTTAGCCGCTCAACTGACTGAGCCACCTAGCCCCCTTTAATTTTATTTTTTTAAGACTTTTTTTTTTTTAAAGATTTTGTTTATTTTTTTGTCAGAGAGAGCACACGCACAAGCAGAGGCAGCGGCAGAGAGAGGGAGAAGCAGACTCCCCGCCAAGCAGGGAGCCTGATGCGGGGCTCGATCCCAGGACCCTGCGCTCATGACCTGAGCTGAAGGCAGACACTTAACTGACTGAGCCACCCAGGGGTCCCAAGACTTTTTTATAGTAGTTTCAGGTTCACAATTCAGGTCTTACAATTAAGAGGAAGGCATGAAGATTTCCGGTATCCCCCCATTCCGACACATGCGTAACTTTATTTACTGAATCATATTGTGGACATCTTGGAGATGGCCTGGTGGCTGGAGTGGCTTCTTTGCTGGGTTTCCCTACCAAACCCCTGATGGCTTCCATTTATTTTCGTGAGAGCCATGTCCCCCTCCTCTTCCGTCCTTTGCCTTTTCTCTATTTCTCAGTGTCCGTCTGGCCCGGGGCTTGCAGAGACCCTTCTCTGGACGCCCCTCTGGGGCAGGAGAGCCCAAGGTGCCGTGGGGCGAGGCTCCCACCCGTGCTTGCGTCGGGGAAGAGTGGGGCCTGGGCTGGAGAGCCCGGTGTGGCTCTGGCCAGTACTAGCTCTTCCTCCCGACCTGGGCAGCCGCTCTTCCCGAAGAAAAGCCTCTCTTCCTGCATTAAAAATAAATATTCCCCTCAGACTGTGGGGTGGGTACAAGTTGCTGTCCTCCCCCAGCGTACTTAGCTCCAGGGAGTGAGTCAGGTGCAGGGTGTCTTAGGGGAGATGGTCCTCACCCCCTGAGCCCGCAGCCCCTGGTGCCCCGGTGTGATGTGGCTGTGGCGCCAGCTTCAGAGGCACAGGCCACGTAACCGGCTGGCAGGTGGGGGTGGCAGCTCCCTGTGTGGAGGCTTGTCATGGCTGGGCGTTCGAGGGCGGCACGGTGCCGGGCCCTGGTGCCAGGGAGAGCTGGGGTCCCATGTCCCTTCATTTCTGTCGCGGTCCCCTGGCCTCAGCCTGGGCCGGCCAGGGCGGGTCTTCTCTCAGGCCTTGCCGAGTCTTTTTAAGGAATACCAAGCGTCTGCCGCTGCCCTGGGCTATGTGGCCGTGGTCGCTGGGTGAACGTTAGCAGGAGGCGCCAGCAGACCTGCCGCCACAGAGCCTTCGGACGGTGTCTGTGTCAGGACGGTTTTGGTTGAGCAGCCAAAACACATCTCAGTATGACTTAAGAAATGAAGACCGAGGTCTGTCCATTGTGAGCCCCGTGTGCCCGCGAGACCGGAGAGCAGGGCTCAGGTCACTGACTGCTGGTGGAGCCACCGCGCAGGCCGCCCCAGACCAGGACCAGCGAAACAAGACTGGTGCTGAGGCTGCACTCAGTGTGCAAGGAAGAAAGAAAATGCCAGTCACTCGTGGCTTCTCAGAGCCCTGAGCTTGTTGTTAACCGACCCCTGCCCCACAGCAGCACCAGGGATTCTATTCCAGAAAGTGACTGGACATGCAGGGGCAAGTGGGCTGTGTGCACAAAGCTCTGCTCCCCATCGGGCTCTTACTTGAACCCTCCCCTTCTGGGCTTGATTACAGCCCTTGGAAAGGCAGTGCCTGCACATCACCCAGTGTCCACGTCACCAGGGTAACTGTAGGATGGTCACGGCAGGATGGCCCCCTGTGCCCTGACTGAGGGTGGGGAGGGCAGAAACAGGCTTGCAGAGGGGTAGCTGTGGATGACTTGTATCTCCTATCTCAGGTGATCACCTCCACCATCCCCCGTGAGTCACCCCAGAGCAAGGCAGGCCTTGCAGAGAGGGGCCCTTCCCTCTTCAAAGTCTGGATTTCTGTGGTACAGCCCTCTACCCTGAGGCTACAGCGAGCATGAGCCCTGGCTGGGTCCTGGGGGGCCTGAACACGCCCTCCACCTCCCCACATGCAGCTAGTGTGTACATGGGATCCTAGAGTCCTGCGTGCCTGGGAGACCGTGCCCTGTGTCTCTCCGTGAGGCCCTTCTGGGCCACATTCCTCCTTAGCTCCTGCTGCCTGAACGTGCCAAACTCTGCATGGCTGGTGCTCACTGCGTGTTTTCTCAGCCACCACGCGCACCAAGCACAGCTTTTATCCCTGTTTTACAGACGGGGAAACTGAGGCTCAGGTGGTGGAGCCAGTCTTGATCCCAGTACCTGGTCCCTCCCAGTCCCGCCCCCCACTGGCAGTCTGGGACCCACAGGCACCTTCTGGGCCTCCCTTTGCAGCCCTTCCTGGGGTGTTCTCAGCTGGTCGCGTCTGTCCTGTGGGTCCTGGCCTGTGGCCCCCGCTGCTGAGCAGATGTGGAGACCATGCCCAGGTAGATGTGTGTGGGGAGGAGAGTGGCCTTTGGCCAGGGAGCAGCCGGGAGCCACGCAGCCGGCTTGTGTGCCGTATTGTGGCCACTTTCCTTCTGCCCTTGGTCGGGGCAAGCCAGGCGCTTTCTTTACGACGCTGAACACCGGGTCCCCTGGGGGCTCAGACCGATGCCGTCCATTGGTGTGCGTGGCAGCCCGAAGGGGGACAGCCCCGGTGTCCCTTAGCAGGCGAATGGGTGAGCATGGTCTGGCTGTGCAGCAGAGGAGTACTCAGCCCAGAGAGGAAGCACTGATGTGTGCGGCGAACCTCGAAAACGTGGTGCACAGTGAACAAGCCAGACGGGAAAGATACGTGCTGTGAGGTCCCACTTCCGTGAAATGTGCAGACCAGGCAAATCCGTGGACGTCAAGTGGCGTGGGGCTTACCCGGTGGGGAGGGTGTGTGGTCATGGGGACAGGGTTCCCATTGGGACTATGAGTGTGCTCTGGAAATGGATGGTGGCGGTGGTTAATGTGGCCTTACAGATGCACTTAGTGCTACTGAGTTACACAGATTTGCCATTTTAATCATTTTTATCGATTTTCCAAAAAGGGAAAAAGAGGTGCAGCCAGCTGTCTGTCTTCTCTCGCCATTTTGTCTGACTTTGTGAGCTCCACTGCGGTGCCATCCTGCTCACCGCGCCTCCACCCTCCAGCTCAGTCTGACTGTTCTTGCCTCCTTTTCTCCTCAGTTGAACTTTGACCTGGACCGGGGCGTGTTTCCAGTGGTCATCCAGGCCGTGGTGGATGAAGGAGACGGTGAGCGGCCTTTCCTCGTCTGTCTCCCTTTTGGGCTGTGGGCCCTTCTCACTTCAGTCAGCAGGGAGGAGTTTATTCCAGAAGTGGTGAAAGACAGCTCAGCCCACTCAGCACATTTAGGGCCATGGGGTTCAAGCCCTGAGCTGGGCTGCGGGGCTCCCTCTTGAGTTCCTTCTCCCGACTCAGCTCCTTCCCACCGACTCACCACCGCGGTGACAGCAGCTAGCCAGGCCTTGGCTTGTGGCGTCCACGCTCAGCGGGATGACGGGAGACAGCAGAGAAGGTGCAGAGCAGCGTGGGCCCCGTGCTGGGGGCTGTCAGCGCGTCAGGCCATGCTGATTGGCTGACCGGCCTTCCTCCTTCTGCCGGTCTTGCTGGGTCTCTCCCGTGCCACTGCTGTGGGCTCTGGTCCCCCAGCCTAGAGCATGGCCCCCCCCCCACACTCCCCATCCCCGGCTGAGTCCTGGCTTCTCGGCCCTGTCGGAATGTTCCTCCGTGCAGAGCCAGCAGGCAGCACGTGGAGGCGTGTTGGAGGAGGTATGGCCAGTGGGAGCAGCGGGCCCCCCAGACAGAGGAAGGCACAATGAGGACGCTCCTCCTGTGGGTTTGGGCTCTTCAGCTGAGAGCCTAGGGAAGCTGCAGCTCAGAAGGAGAAGTTCAGGGTAGGGGGCAGAGGAGGGGTTGAGGCCAGCTCTGACCACTCCCTCCTCTCTCTCCCCGGCAGTTGTGGAAGTGACTGGCCACGCCCACGTGCTCTTGGCTGCCTTTGAAAAGGTAAGTGCCATCCTGCCCCTGCCTGTGCCCGTGACCAGGGAGCGTGGGTGTTTTGGGACTAGAAGTTTGAACTGGGGGTCTGGGCTTGGCCAGTTGGGCCTAGTGCCAGAGGTTCAGGGCAGGTGGGAGGCACTCCAATTACTCTGGGCTCCAGGAGGCCGGGCCTCAAGATAGCATCACCTTTGGAAGGGTTTTCAAAGGGCATCTAGTGTGTGGTGAGGGGCCGTGTTCTAGGGAGGCTAGCCGTTTGGAACTCCCTATAACCTGCCAGCACAGGGGCCCGGACACCCACGTGGAGGGCTCTCATCACAGACCAGCTTTTCTCTGGGATGTAGACAGATCATCCAGGTTGTCACCTCTCAGGACCCCTGCCTTTCCCACCAGTCCCATTGGAGCCTCTCAGCCTGGCCTGGTCCTCACATGCATGCTCTGCCCTGCCTCTAGGTGGCTGTGTCACCCGGTCCCACAGGCCTGCGTTGACCTCACTCCCTACTGGGCCCTTTCAGACTTCCGGGACAGACATTTGTGGTATTTACTCTTCTGATGTCTGTGAGGACACCCAGAGAGTTGGGTGGACCTAGGAGGCAGTCCTCCAGGTAGCTTCAAGGCCGACAGCCCCTTGTTTGTTGTGTCCTTGGCATGCAGTAGATGCTCAGTGAATGCTGGTGGGGTTGCTGAGGGTCTGCCATCTGTCTAGCATGGCCCTAGACCCGCTGTGGTGCAAAAAGAAAACATCCAGGCCCTCCTGGAGTCCCTGAGTGGTGGGTGCCTCTCATACAAAGAGGCCATTTACATGCAAGGATTCACTTAATATTACCTGTGGCCTGATGCATATTTGAACTTAGATGTTTGCCCGTTTCTTCCATGGAGATCCCAGTCCCCAGTCTCCCTAGCTGTTCATGTTTTGTGGCCACGTTACATAGGGTGCAGTGGGGAGAGAAGGGTCAGCCTCACCATCGTCTCTGCGTTAGGATGTCGTGGGGTCTAGGGACGGTCCCAGTTACCAGTCACTGCTGTTCATGGGGGCCAGGCAGTTGTGTGTGTGTTTGTTAATGCAGCAGGGAAGAAATCCCTGCTCACGGAGACCCTTGCTGGAGGTAGTGGGCTGTGTCCCTTGTTGGAGAATGTCATGTCTGATGGCCCCTTCCCCCCGGGGCTCTGTGACACTGGCCTGGACTCTGCAGTTGTAAAGTGGTTCCGGCATCAGCCTGTGGCCTTGGTGGACAAGGATCAGGGATGCCTCCCATGAGGAAACCAGGCTCGGGCTGCTTTTCTGGACTTTGCACCACACATGGGCATCCTGCTGTTGCTTCCTCAGCCTGGTGTGCGTCTGCAGCCTTGAAAGCGTTGAGGGCAGCGCCCAGCTCCTCCCTGTGATCTGGGTCTTTCCAGACTCCCCGGGGAGTTAGGACAGCTGGGCCCAAGGACCCTGTGGCCCATTTGTCCTGTGCTCCCCCTGGCCCCTGGGGCTGTGGTGGCACAGAGCGCCCAGGGCAGAAGGTGGGCCTCTCCCTCGCCGGCTGCACTGCCCAAGCCCGGCCTTGTCAGAAGAGATGGTAACTGTTTGCTGTGTGCTTCTCTGGTGAGGTGGGTGGGCCATCGAAGGCAGACTCCACCTGCACTTCCGGTTTAGAACCCAGTGAGAAACTGCTTTATATTTGGAATCCATCATACTGAAAATGCTGAGCACTGGAATCATTTGATTCTGAGGGGTAAATGGTGTTGTCACAAGATCTCAGATCTCATACCTTCATTAACCTCGAACTCTGGGCGGTGTGTCTCCCCAGATGCCACCAAACACATTTACCCTCTTTAGTTGTTAGAGTTTTTAGGATTTGGGGCTTTCCCGTGTAAGTATGCGTGTATATGTTTGTCTTCTCAACAAAGCCAAGCCCTTTTGGGGTCAGAAGTGGGCCGTGTGAGTTCTTGCCATCCAGGTGCTGCTGCTTGCTGTTGGGGGGCCTGCTCTGTTGTCAGAACTTGCCTGATGGTTGCAAGCCTGAGTGTGCTTGGGCACTACCCAGAGAGTTGGGTGGACCTAGGAGGCAGTCCTCCAGGTAGCTTCGAGGCCCAGTCAGAGGGCCACATTTGGAGAGACCTGGCCGGGCGCCGTCCTTCAGCCATGGATGTGGAATGACTGAGGAAGGGCCTTCAGCTTGCTGGCGGGAGTGCTAAGTGATACCAACTTGATTGAGTTCACCTTTGTCTTTCTTCCCTGTAGCATGTTGACGGCAGCTTCTCTGTGAAACCTTTAAAGCAGAAGCAAATTGTAAGTCTGATAGAAGAAATATTGTGGCCCCTTTTGATTTAAAAGCCCCCCCCCCCACACACACACAGTCTCACTCTGCAGAGTCATCGTCTGGGCTCTGGGAAATCCCGCTCTGCCTCCTCAGGTGCATGTGTGCCCCCATCGTGTCCCAGTATTGGCTTGTAGCCCCAAGTCTTGTCCGGCTTGATAAGGGGTGTTTGCGTCCATAGGGCTATGGGGGAAATGCAGCGACTCAGACCACTTCTGAACATGGTCAGTGTGAGGTCTGACTCTGGTCACTCTTGTGCGGCTAGTGACTGGGGGTCCAAAGTGGTTTTTCTCTGGGGAGGGGGATAGTAAGGTGGGCATGGGGTATGGTTGCCTGGTCCGTATAGAGGTTGGCTCCATGCCCCCTGGTGGGCAGAACCACTGGACTCTCCCCCCCGCCCCGACTGCCTGTGCTCCTGGGTGGGCTGGGCAGGTAGCAGGTTCTCTGCCCTTCTCCTGGCACTGGGCCCACTCCCTGAGGGGCAGGTGGACAGATTTTCAAACCACACCTGCTCTAGGACCTGAGCCTGGTCCCTGGAAAGTGGTGTTGGGCCATGTGGGTGCAGTGGAGCCTTTAAGTGGGGGCTGGCAAGGGCCCAGATTCCTCTCCGTTCTCCAGGTGGACCGGGTCAGCTACCTGCTGCAGGAGATCTACGGCATCGAGAACAAGAACAACCAGGAGACAAAGGTATGTGCTTGTGGTGATATCTGCTTGGACTGCAGGAGGAGCTCGCTCCCCAGCTTCCCTTCCACCTACACGGAAACAGGCTCCTGGAGGGGCTTGTCTGGGTCCCCCAGCCCTGGCCAGGGCCCCGTGGGCTGGTGGTAAATGAGTTAGTCCCTGTGTGTGCCTTCCCCAGGAGGCCCTGCGACCCCAGACTCCATTTTTCCTTAATTTTTTATTTTATTTTATTTTTATTTATTTTTTTAAAGATTTTATTTATTTGAGAGAGAGAGAGCGTGATCACGAGCAGGGGGGAAGGGCAGAGGGAGAAGCAGGCTCCCCACTGAGCAGGGGGCCTGAGGTGGGACTCAGTCCCAGGATCCTGGGATCATCACCTGAGCTGAAGGCAGATGCCCAACTGATTGAGTCACCCGGGTGCCCATTTTTCCTTAATTTTTTAAAGGAGTTAATAGGGAGGGGCACCTGGCTAGCTGGGTCAGTGAGCATGCGGCTCTTGATCGGGTTGTAGGTTCGAGCCCCACATTGGGTGTAGAGATGACTTAAAAATAATAAGAGTAATGAATGAATAAATAGAAGAGTTAACAGAATCTGTGGGCATTTTGTTCTTTTTCTAGCAAATTCCCTGACTTGTTAACGTCATTGGGTTGCTAGCCGTCGGGTGGGTAGGGACAGCCTGGCGTGTGGGGCCCCTTTGCACCCCCTCAGGGGAGCCCACGCTGCCCCCGCCAGTCGGGCCCCCCCCCCTCACCCAGTCGCAAGCCCTCTGTGTGCCTGTAGCCAGAGCACGTGGTTGACGGAGCTCTGGTCTGGCCCGGCCAGGGAAGGGTGGCAGAGAATCAGCCTGTACCTTTGTCATCGTTTGAAAGGCACGAGGGAAACTACCATCTCTTTTTAAACGTTTCTGGAAGTTTCTGGAAGTCTTACACGTGAGCTTCTGTGACAGCTGAGACCGGTTGAAAGCTGAAGTCAGGGCAGTTTGGTCAGGCCCTTATTCTCAAAGGAGCGCCCCCGGTGTGCTTGCTTCCTGCGTTAACACCACAGGTGGGCCGGCTGCCCCTAAATGGCCTGGGAGTGCGTGTCTTCGCCTTGACTGGCCGTCTGTCTGATCTGTTCCGTGCCCTGATTTCACAGAAGATGCACAAGCAGCATAGCTGTTCCGAAGCGCGGGGGCAAGGCCGGGCCCCCGTCAAACCTGATTTACAGAAGCTGGTGGTGGGGCCGTTGTTGCTGACTCTTGATCCAGATACTAGTTTTGATTAGACAAGTTAGACTTGTCTGATTTTTTTTCAGTTTCAGCCCCGTAAGTGGGCGCCCTCTGCAAGACATGCTCCGTACTGTTGGGTCGTTTCCACGTTTTCTCTGTGGTTCTGAGGCATGGAACGAGACCCGAGTTTCTTGGTTTGGAGAGTGTGTTGGGGGTGGGGCATAGATTCTCTTCTCTGTCTGGGGGCCGGCGCGGGCTGGGTCAGCCCTGGGCCGCATCTCCCGAGGAGTCCTGCTCCACGGTGACCTTCCTCCGCCCTCTTGGGCTTCCCTCTGGGGAAGTGGGGGACAGCCGGTGGGGCGGCCGGGGACGGGAACAGCTCCCTGCTCCGCCCCCCGTCCTGGCCCCTGCCTGTGGCCCTTGGGAGCTGCCGACGCTTGTCCCTCGGTGTCCCCACAGCCCTCGGACGAGGAGAACAGCGACAACAGCAGCGAGTGTGTGGTGTGCCTGTCGGACCTGCGGGACACGCTGATCCTGCCCTGCAGGCACCTGTGCTTGTGTAACTCATGTGCAGACACACTGCGCTACCAGGCCAGCAACTGCCCCATCTGCCGGCTGCGTGAGTGGGGGGGCTGGGGGGCCGGGGGCTGTCGGCCGCCCACCCTGGGCACAGGTGGTTGGGACCCACGGCGACCGCGCGGGCCCGTGCGTGGCTCTCATCCTCTGAAAATTAGACTTCGGGAGTTAACGTCTGGAAGGCTGTGCCAGGGCAGGTGCCTGCAGTGAAATTGGAACCGGACAGATAGATGTTGGTAGTGACTCAAGTTTTTAAGTGTTACGTGGAAAATGTCTGGATTTAAAGACCAGACCTGGTGATGTGGAAAGCTGACTGAGGAGGGATAGGCTTCCTGGAGCACTGCAGACGTTTTCTCAAAGCTAATTCTGAATCAAGTGTTTGTCCTCCAGTGGAGGAATCTAAACATTCTCAGGGCAGAAAATCCCACTGGATCAAAATGAGCATCAAGCTGGCGGGTGGGTCCCGGCAGCAAGGGAGCCCAGGGTGTGGGTGAGGAGCGAGGACGGCTTTTTGGAGAAAGCCTTCCTGCCCTTTCACCTCAGTGTGCTGGTCGGCCTCCTTGGGGTCTCCTGGGGCACTCGTGCCTCACCCCGCGCCCCTGAGGCAGCACGCAGCCCTGCAGCCCCAACTGCCATGCCTGTCTTGTCACTGTCTTGGGGCTCACAGCCTAGTAAGGCGCAGGGGTGGGTCTACACCTGTTGTCCCCCTGGGATAGACGGGTGTGTGCAGAGGCTACAGGGCAGGCCGAGCGTGTGGAAGTAGAGGATGAGGCTGTGGGGTCTGGGGGTCCAGAGTCCAGCCCTGATGAGACCTCAGGGGTAGGTGGGGGAGGCTGCAGGGGGCCGGTGTGCTGGCCCTGGAGGGTCAGGCAGCAGGGCCAGAAGCCCCTCCCATGGGAGGAACAGACTAGGAGCAGGGGAGCGGGGGGCCGAAGGCCAGCCTCCCCCACGGGCCCTGGCTCCTGGGCATTCTCGGCTGTGGCCTGGTGTGGAGGCCCCGGGGGGCCCTTGTCTCTGAGGCCTGCAGCCTGGGGCAGCCGCCGTCAGTGCTAGGGACATGGGTGCCCCTGGCAGGTGCTGGTACGGTGTGCAGCTGTGGACTGTGTGTGCAACCTGCATTTTTCGTCAATGTTACACTCCTGTTAGGAGAACTGACGGTCCAGGACGACCAGTAGCCTGCGTCCTGATTTATTTTCCCAGTTCTTGCTGCTGC
The DNA here is from genome assembly GCF_003265705.2 of Callorhinus ursinus. Taxonomy (NCBI): domain Eukaryota; kingdom Metazoa; phylum Chordata; class Mammalia; order Carnivora; family Otariidae; genus Callorhinus; species Callorhinus ursinus. The sequence goes on along the minus strand of NW_027397075.1, from coordinate 12,191,968 downwards.
TGGTTTTCCAGTGTAGAGATTGTGCTGTCGGGCGTTCACATACGTGCGTCTGCCTGCCCTTGGTATGACTTCAGGAGGAGACTGGCCAGTGCCCGGGGCACACCTTACGCTTTTAGCTGGTCGCCAGGTGTGACGCAGATGCACTATTGCATGTATAGTCCAGGGTTCGGCCTGTGGGAGGCTGGTGGCACCCTGCTTGTTGCCCCAGAAGCTCCACCAGAACCAGGGTCGTGCACTCCTGGCCTCATCTGTCTCTCTTCTGGGCCACTGTGTTGTGACTCTGTTTTGCCTCTGATTTGGAAACGTGGCTTGTTCTAGGACCTCTGTGTGGTGGGTGGGTGGCCAGTGTCCCTGGAGCCCAGAGGGCCTCAGTGGTGCCGGAACTGGCTGCCCCTTGCCTCATGTGAGCCCTTCCCTCTGCCACAGCCTTCCGGGCCCTTCTGCAGATCCGGGCGGTGAGGAAGAAGCCAGGAGCCCTGTCCCCTGTTTCCTTCAGCCCTGTTCTGGCCCAGAACATGGACCACGACGAGCATTCAGTAAGTGCCTTTTTTTTCTGTGTTGGGGGGTGTGGGGCAGAGAGAGGAGGGGGTCTGGAGGAAGCCCCTGCCCACTTGCAGAGCCCATCAGGTGTCCACATGCTCTCAGGGCTTACCTTTGTGGTAGGACGGCTTCAGGTTCCCAGTGGGGCCGTGTCATGAGGCCCTGGTCGGTGGCCAGAAGGAAGGGCAGGGCCAGACTGTCTGCCTCTCTCTGCCTGCCAGCTCCATGGGCCTCCTGTGCCTGGCGGGCCAGTGCTGGTCCCCACAGGTGGTGGTGAGGTGGAAGGGGTGACCCAGGCTGGGCCCAGTGAGCCCCGGGTCCCAAGAGTGTCGTTTTTGCCGAGAGCAAGGGCCATCTGACGGCACGCAACCCTGCCTTGAGTGTGAGTGTCTGTCACCGTCACCGTCATTCTACCAGCCAGACAGCCAGGGCCACTGCATGGGTCCTAGAGGGTGAGGTCTCGCCCAGCGGGCAGTTGCCACATGTCCCCCTGACGTTCTCTGCCCACCTGGAGGTGGTGCCCATCCTGGACACAGGAGGGCACCTTGGCAGCCATCCACCTCACTAGCTTCCTAGGAAACCGGCAGGTAGAGCTTGCAGGCAGATAAGAGAAGACAGGCTCCGGCTTTGGGGAGAGAGATGGCTCTTTGGCTGAAGAGAGACGGAGAGAGACAGAGAGACCCAGAAAGATAGGCAGAGACAGAGAAAGGCATGGAGAGAGATGGGCGGAGACATGGAGAGAGACACAGATGGGGATGAAAGTAGAAAAGCAGGTACTGAGACATTGGCAGAGAGACAGGACGAGATAGGGATGGGGCAGGAAGGGGAGGCTGGTGTGGGCAGGTGGGGCGGGCAGGGGTAGGCCCGGGTCTTGAGCTCCTAGGCCCCAGCCGGCCACAGCGGTTGTCAGCCAGTGGATCCGTTGTTGGGACTCAGTGATTCTTAGAGGAAAAGGACCCAAACCTTGTGGTTCACGCACCCACAAGATGGCCTTCTGTGCTGGGCCAGTGGGTGTCATGTGTTTGGCCTCTACGGTGATTCTGAATATTGGACCAGCAGTGTTTAAAAGTCTGGACATTTTCCTTAAAACTCAGATTTCTGGCTTCTCTTTCGAAATTTGTAGCTGTGGTCTCGCAGCTGGAGCAGAACAAGGCCGCCTCGGAGGTGGGGTCCCCCATCACCCCCACTCTTCCTGGGCCAGCCAGACTGGGTGTTTTGCCTGCTGGACCCCTGTCGGCATCAGGGCTTACTACTTCCGAAACAGCCTTCCAGTGACTTTAATGTTGGGCTTGACTTAGGAACACTGAATATTTTCCCCAGCAATGCAGTTTTAGTAGAGATTGGAGTAGCCCTGAGATGTGATTTGTTCCTGGGAGAGAAGTCACTGTTCCGAGGGATGGGGGCTCGGGGATGGATGGTGGATTTTCTTGTTGCTTGTCTGTGCCCCTCCCAGGCCCTGCCCTGGAGTCTGAGCATCCGGCCTGACTTTCACTCTTACTCTGAGAGAGCCGAGATGCTGCTCACACTACTAGGCACACTGGGGTTTGAGTTGTAAGCTTCACATGCTCCTGTGACTTCCCCTCCAGAGGGTAAAGATAGCCAAATAAACGGGCTCTTGTTCTCTGCCACATTCCCCGTACGAGCAATTTCCACATAGTGCCACAGAGAACCCAAATTTTCTTCCATGAGACCATTACGATCATTGATGAGTGGGGGTGATCTGAGGTTGATTTTTCTCCCCAGCTTCCTCTAGGAGTTGGACATTGGTAATAAGTTTATGAGGCAGTGCTGAGCCTCATAGAGGTATGGGGTGGAGTGTTGCCTTCCTCTGCTCAGCTGGGCCCACTTGTGGGGAGCGCCTGGCCAACCTCATACCTGTGCTGGCCAGGACTTGCTTCTCGGGGTGACCCAGACCGCGGGTGGGCAGTGGGACAGGGATGGGCTCTCCCAGCGGCAGAACTCCTGGGAGTTGTGTAGATGTCCAGGCCTAGGTCCCTGCAGAATCTGTACTTGGCCAGGTCCCCGGACTTCACGTGCAGGTTACATTTGCCAAGTACAGGCTCACAGCACACCTAGAGACCAGCAAACCTGAGAGACCCCCCCCCCAGCCCGCCAGCTCCAGTGCCGTTTGGGGGGTGGCAGTTGTAAAACGTATGATTTTTATCTTGACAGTGTCCCTTTAAAAAATCAAAGGCGCACCCCGCCTCACTGGCCAGCAAGAAACCTAAAAGGGAAACAGTAAGTGTGTTTGGCCCTATGGCCACATCTTTGCCCCGCACCCTAATGATTCAACCAATGACAAGTATGGGAAGTCATTTTCACCCCAGGCTAACGTGTTTGGCTAATTTAATCTGTCCAATCCACTCTCCCCAGTCCCGGCGTCCCTGCCCAGGAAGGGAGTTTTGTGGAACAAGCAAAGCTCAAGGTCTGTCGGCAAAAAGCCAGTGTCTCGGCTCCCCGCTGCCAAGCGGCAGCAGCACCGGCCTCGGGCCGCCCCTTCTCGCCAGCTCTGCTTCTGCCCGTGGTCCCCAGTGGCCTCGTTTCCCTTTTTTTTCTTGCTGGCAGTGGAATGACGTTGGAGGTGGAGCTCCCTTGCTGCTAGTTTTTGCAAAAACCGTCCTCCTCGCGCTTGCTGCTTGTCCCGCATCCCCTGCTCTCTCCCCCTTGGATGGTAGCTCTTTGGGCCAAGGACTTGGTTTTCTGGCATTTTCCCTGCATCTCGGGGAGCAGGTGGGGACCTCTGCCTGGAGCCTCTCCTGAACCCCGTGGCCCCTTGGCAGAACTTAGGTGGAAGTCCCTGGAGGCCCAACCTGGAGGTAGAGGTTTTTCCTGTCTGGAGGGCAAGGAGGTTCACAGTAATTACTGGCCTTTAAGTGGAAGGCAAGTTGGGAGCAAATGCAGGGCACCAGGGGCCCAGGGGACTCAGGAGGTCCTCGCTGAGGGCAGGGAACCGCTACCCTGGCCCTTCTGCCTTCCCCTGGTCCACAGGGTTGTCCCGTCGTCGCCCAGAAAGGCAGCTCTCCCTTCCTCCCGGCAGAGCAGTCAAGCGGGCGGGAGCTTCACACTGGGAGCACCACTGGGAGCACCACTGGGCATTTGCCCTTGGCCTTGTGTAGTGAGAGCGAGGCAGGTGGCTGTCCCACCTGCACAACGGCCTGGGGGCCTAACAGCTCCCGGCACCTGGGCATCTCCCCACCTTAACCCTAAAGCAAGACTCAAGTCTGTTGATTTGCCTCACTCCCAGCCAGGGGGAAGACTGGTTCTGAACCAGGGGTGCCCATTAAAACCACCTGGAACACGCGTCACCTCCAGTGGACGCTTGTTCCAGGCACACAGGATCTCGAGTTGGGCCAGATGCCTGTATGGGGCAAAGCTCCCTGCGGGGCCAGGCCCTCCCTGGTCTAGAACACATGCGGCTCCACTGGCCTCTCCCGTCTTTGGCATGGCTTTGCTCTCCACCTGCTCCTGAGCCTCCTTGCTCTCTCTGATCCCTCACTCTCCACCCTTGCCAGGCAGGAACAGAAAGCCAGGTAGGGGCTGGCCGAGACCGGGGGTGGGGAGGCTCTTTTAGCTGCCCTGTCTTCCTTCGTCTGGGGTACAGAGCGGGCCACTCGGGCATCCCAGGCTGTGTGCTGCAGCTGATGGCCAAGGGAGCCCTGGGGGGGTGTCTGATGCTGCTGTGGTGTTCTTGGCACTCCTCTGAGGGAGGGTAATTTAGGTCCCTGGAAGGTGGAGTGGACAAGAGATGGCCAGAAGGCAGGTTCTGGGGAGTAGGACATCCCTGGGGCACAAGGCCAGCGTCTGGGGCTTTGTGGCCCGGGGTACTGAGCGGGAGTGTGGCCAGCCTGTCCCTTACCCGCTTTTGTCCCCACAGAGCTCTGACAGCATCCCACCTGGCTATGAGCCCATCTCCCTGCTTGAAGCGCTCAACGGCCTTCGGGCCATCTCCCCGGCCATCCCTTCAGCCCCCCTTTATGAAGAGATCACCTACTCAGGCGTCTCGGATGGCCTGTCCCAGGCCAGCTGTCCACTCTCTGGGATCGATCGAATCCTGGAAAGCAGCCACCAGAAGGGCAAGCCGAGGAGCAAATCCCCTGACAGGTGAGGCTGGTGCCAGGATTCCCTTTGGGGGCTGGTATGTGGGAACCCAGCTGCCTGTTCTGTGGCGGGGGTCAGGGAAACATGCGGTATCATGAAAGAAGTGCAAAGCAGGGGGCCGCCTGGGTGGCTCAGTTAGTTCATCGTCTGACTTCGGCTCAGGTCGTGATCTCGGGATCCTGGGATTGGGCTCCACGCTCAGTGAGGAGTCTGCTTTGAGATTCTGTCTTGCCCTCCCTCTGCCCATCCCCCTGCTTGAATGCACGCTCTCTCTCACTCTAAATAAATATTTTTAAAAAAAAGTGCAAAGCAGGTAGTATCTGCAGCTTTAGAATGTTTTGTTGGGTGAGCCATCAGAGTGACTCGCGGAACCAGTAGCAAGTTAGGTTATGGCTAAGGCTGGTTACAGCAAAGGAGAGAGAGCAAAGCAGCCGGAAAGATGCATTGGTGGAGGCCACAGGTGCCCAGTGTCCCTCCCTGTCCCAGGCCACACAGGACACAGTGGGAGCCCTTTGAGTCTCAGGGTCCCAGGACTTACTGGGGGCTGTCACATGGGCACATCCTGGGTGAGCAGCCATGGCACCAAACCCGGGCTGGCACGAAACCAGGCGCATGACGTTGCCCTTGTTATGCCCAACAAACAGAGAGTCCAGTCATGCTTCCCCTGGACACATGCGAGACACAGTCTCTTCTCACACGTGCTGTTTATTTTTTTTGTTTATTTTTTAATTAAAATTCAAGTTAACGTAGAGTGTATTATCAGTTTCAGAGGTAGAGCTCAGCGATTCGTCAGTTGCATACAACACCCAGCGCTCGTTGCATCATGGGCCCTCCTTCATGCCTGTCACCCAGTTAACCCCCCCTCCCCCCCAGCAGCCCTCGGTTTGTTCCCTGTGATTAAGAGTCTCTTATGGCTTGTCTCCCTCTCTGATTTTATCTTATCTTATTTTAACCTCTCTTCCCCTATGATCCTCTGTTTTGTTTCTAAAATTCCACACGGAAGTGAGATCAGATGATAATTGTCTTTCTTTGGCTGACTGACTTCGCTCAGCATAATACCCTCTGGTTCCATCACGTGTGCTGTTTTCTTAAGTAAAGTTGGAAGTTGTGTAAAACCAGCCACGGCCCCGGGGACTTGCACACGTGGCCGGGCCACTCCAGATCCAGAAAGAAGCGTGGGGGTCTCTCCTGCTGCCCCCGCCCCCCACTCCAGCAGTTTACCTTTGTGATGCTCTCCTCCTCCTGGAAACACAGAGCTGGGGTCAGGCCCGTGCCTCCGAGTCCGTCCTACCACTGGGCCTGCTGGTGGGCGCTCTGCGGGCGCGCACACCTCCCTGGGGCCCTCTGCCGGCTGTGCCGTCTCACCCACAGATGGCGTTGGCTTTTGTGGGTTGGTGTTTATCATCGACACGTCCTCCACTCCCGTCTTCTCTGTCCCTAGCACCCTGCGGTCTCCGTCATCCCCCATCCATGAAGAGGATGAGGAGAAGCTGTCCCAGGCCTCGGACGTCCCTCCCCCACTGAGTGGGGCGGGGCTGGCACTCAGCAGCTCCCCCGAGGTAAGGCCCTTCTGTCACCCTGTCCCCACTGCCTGTGGGGGGGCCTCCAGACCGGGGGTGAGGTGTGCCTGGGTCCCCCTCCAGCACTCTCTCACATGGCACCCTCAGCTGGTTCCCTCATCTGTGGGCTGCATCCTGTTTCCGGGAGGGGGGCTGTGCGGGAAGTCCTGGAGTGGAGGCCGCAGCTCGCCCCGCGCCCCCTCCCCCGGCCGTGCACAGCCTGCTCCCCGCTCGCAGCTCCGGAGCTGTGGGCACACTTTGTCCTTGTTTCCTAGAGCTTCATAATGGAGGAGGCGGATGAGGCATCAGCACTGAAGGAAGGTAAGCCCTCCGTTCGGGGAGCGTGTCCCCGGCCTCCTGTCAGAGGCCTCCCAGGCCACTCTTGCAGGGGTTTGGCAGGGCGTGTGCTGGCTCTGCTCCTTACTGCACTGTCTCCTAGAGCCCAGCCCTCGGCTGCTCCTGGTTTTCTGCACGTGGCCAGCTGCTCATGAGTGTCCCATACGGGCTGCCCAGCCACCGCCTGGAGGGACCCAGGGTCCCTCTTGGGGCCGTAGGCTGGACCGCCGGGTGCAGATGCACAGCTCAGCCAGGGCCCTCCTCTGTGTGTCCCTGTGTCTGCGGAGCGGGCCTTGCACCTCTCTGGAGTGGAGGGTTTAGCATAGCTCAGCCTGCTGGGGCTTGAGTCCCAGCTGCCACTAACGGGCATTGACCTCCCAGTGGTTGTGGGCCTTCCTCTGCCCCAGCATGTGGGGTCCGCCTGCAGGTTGCTGGGCCTGGGGCCTTGGGTCTGGGTTGTGAGTGTTGGCGCCCAGGGCAGGGTGCCAAGTCTGGGTGTCTTCACTTCCTGCCTCTTAGGCCTGGGCTCCTCCACCTCAGGATGGGCCTGACCCTCTCCCGACATCCCTTCCTTCCTGGGCAGAGCATGCGCCCAGACCAGGTGGCTCTCCACTGTGCCCATCCCAGGGCCCGGGTCCCCCTTCTGCCAGAGGGGACCTCCCCCTGAGGACACTCTGGGCAGCACTGGGACCTGTGCGAGAGGGGGTGTCCACACGCGTGCCCCACTAGCTCTCCACTCTGTGGCCCAGCTGGAAGGAGAAGCAGGAGACCGTTAAATCTATTACCTTCTTGTTTTTGTGTAAACAGGAGTATGTAGTGTTTCTCTAATGAAAAACAAAGCCCCAGGCTGGGGTCGGGTGAGAACGATAGTAAAGAAAAGCAAATGTTGGCCTCTCAGACCTAGGGGGCGGAGGAGGGAGTCAGGGTGGGGTCTGGCCCGCAGTGGCTGCAGAGCCCTCAGGGAGGAAAGACAGGCTCCTGGGGGTCCTGACCAGAGGGATAGTGGCCACCTTCCGCCTCTGGGCCTCTGACCTGTCCCTTCCTCTGCAGGGAGCCAAGTGCCGTCCATCGAGAACGTCCTGCAGGATGGCAGCCCTGAGCCCTGCAGCCATGGCCAGCCCCGCCTGCCGGCCGATATCTACCTACCAGGTAACGGCATTCGGCGGTGGGCCGGGGGGGGGGGGGGGGGGCGTATATACTGTCACCGTCCCCATGGAGCTTGCGCTGACTCTCCCCATGGTGCTAGGGATTTGGTGTGACTGCTCGGGGAGGGGCTGGCCTGTTAGGAGCCCAGGTTTCTCTCCCTGGCTCTACTCACACTCCTTTTGACCCCAAAGCACAGCCTGGCCCTGGCTCCACAGTCACCCCCCTGCAGCCCCTTGCTCTCTGGTGCAGGGCCTGTGCGTGAGGCCCCTTCATACCCGGAGCCAGCTCAGGATTTGGAAGGCAGGAAAGGCTTCTTGTTCAAGGACACGGTCCTTCTTTCCATCCATCTTCTGCGTGGAGCCTGGTAGGCCGCTCTAGCCCCGCTGGAATCTCCCACTCTTACTTCACCCGTGGGCCCAGTAGGCCCTGTTCGGGTGCCCCAACAGCAGGGCCTCTGCCCCAGGGAGCTACACACAGAAAGCCACCTGCGTGCCCCAGGCATGATGCTGGCCACCAGTCGTCTGCCACCTGCCTGAGGGGCTAACGGGCACTCACAGGGCCCAGGTGATGTGGCGCATCGCAGGCCAGCGCTGGGAGGACAGGTGGGGTGCCAGGCACCTGCAAGCCCCAAGGGCAGTGGGGGAGGGGTCTTGCTTCTCTGCCCCCCTTTTCCAAAGGCCTCTGCCCCCTGTCCCCAACTCTGCTCTCTGCTCCTCTGGGTCAAGATCTTCAGCTTTAAGTCCCGGGCTCCAAAGATGGGGGACAGGAGTTGAGGGCTCTCAGAGACTGGTGCCTGCTGCCTGCTAAGATACCATCGGAGGGTCCAAAATCAAGATAAATAGCCACGATACCCTCAAAGTCCGGCTCCTGCCATGTGGCTAGGAAGCACCTTTGCCCCCTGCCTGCCCCAGTTCTCAGTGACCTGACCTGTGCATCGGGCCTGGCTGTGATGTGCTTTGGTTTGGAGGTGCCTTGTCCTGCCCGCCCCAGCATCTGGACAAGCAGTGGCCTGTGCAGAGGGTCCAGTTAGCCCGGAGGGTGGCACGGTCACCAGGGGTAGGAAGGGCAGGGCAGTAAGTGCCGTCGGCACTTGTGCGCCTACCCAAAGAGAAACCGTGGGTGAAAGCCATGTTTAGGACCAGCGTTCCATAGAGTAACACAGAATTCCAGTAAGTTCTTTCAAGGAACTTCAAGGATTTTCTTAAAATTACAAGCTTGGGGTGATGGGGAGAGCCCGGAGAGGGACTTCCTAGAAGCATGAGTGAGAGTTGTGATTCTGTGGGTGAAGGGACACCTTGACCCCACCCAGCAGTGCCGGCCACCTGCCCCGCGGTGTCTGCAGGTCAGGACAGGTGACACCAGGCTCTGTGGCTCTCTCACCCCCCAACCCCAGGCCGGTGACGTGGCCTGCTTCATTCAGCTCCACAGATGGGGCGGGGGGGCAAGTTGGCTGTGGAGGTGGTAAAGGAGAGGCTATTTCCGTGTTCGGGGCAGCAGAAGCCCGAATCCAGCCACGGAGCATGAGGAGGCAGCAGGGTGGGGCGATGCTGTGGCTCTGGGGCCCGCGCCCCACCGGGGTGTGCATGCTGCACGCTGTGCCCTGAGCAGCGCCGTGAGCACCCGGGGGCTGCCCCCGACGTGGGGGCCGGGCAGGGGTCCTCACAGACGCGCACACCTTTATAAGCATAGGTGTACCTGTCTTCCTTTATTCCCGAGCTGACACTTTCTGTCCTGCTACTGGCTCTCGCTTAGCCGAGATGCTAAACATCTATCACATCGGGCTGTGTTCAAGAACAGGGACATGCCCACGGGTGTCTTCGTTCTTTACAGAAGCTGCACAGCTGTCCCCTGGAGGGACGGGCACATTGTAGTGAAGCTTCATGTCCATAGTGTTGATAAGGGGAAGATAAGGAGGCTGGGCAAATCCATGTTGGAAAGCTAGATGCGGGTAGCCCTGTGAGGGTGGGGGCCCCCTGGGCACCGCCTCCCTTGAGGTGAGCCCCGCCCGCCCCGGCCCCTGCCCTGTGCATGCTTCCCTGGGCTGAGTGCCTCTGCGTTGGACTGTGGCCCAGTGCTTTGTTCTCCTTTGTTTCAGTACAGGAGTCTGTGTGGGCGTTTCGTCCGGTCCCCCCCCCCCCCCCCCCCCCCCCAGGGAATCTTGTCCTAAAGCAGTGCATTTGCTGCGGAATGTGCTGGTCTGTCTGAGTGCTTTGCTAACTGAGCTTCCATCTTTCTCCTCCTCTGCACAGCCCTGGGGCCTGACTCCTGCTCTGTTGGTATAGAGGAGTAAGCTGGTACGTGATCGCCTTCATCCGTGTTGTGGGGTGGCTCTGAGGGGCATCCTTGACAGTGCTGGACTGAGGACCTCCCCAGCTCCCTCTCCCTCTCCTGCTTCTTCCCTGGGGGTTCCTTGCCCTTTTCTGGGCTTCTCCACATCCATGTCTTCCTTGGGGTCCTGGATTCTGAATCCAGAGCTCTCCAAACGTGCTACACCTTTGCCCCTAAGAGGTGGTCCCAGGGGGTCTGACATTGGCCTACTTTTGGAGCCAGAGCTTTTTCTGTCTGGACTGTGTGGCCCACCCAGGCCTTTTTAGCCTTTAGGGCGCCAGGAATGGTGACTTAGCCCTTGCTGAGATCCCCGTTGCTGCTGACTAACCTGTCCCCCAGCCTATGTATGGAACTTCGGAACACCAGCACAGGCTGAAATCAGGCCATTAGGAGGCCATGTGAGGTTGACCTCCACCCTGATTGGGAGATGCCTTCTACCTGGGTGACCTTGCCAAACGATTGTTTATGGAAGGTCGTTCTAAGAGTACCACCACCCAAACAAGCGAATGCGATTAGGACCTTCTTCCCCTTCTTCACATGACGGTAGCAGCTCTGGGAAGTCTGGTGGTGGGAGAACCCGGTGCCTTCGGTGGCCCGATCTTTCCCAGATGCGTGTGGGGTGGAGCGCTCCAACAGGACTCCGGCCTGTCCTGGCAGCGAGAGCCTGGCAGCCCCTGCGGGGACATGTGCCCCAGGCTGGTGTGCGGCCTTCCTCCTAGCCAGCTGTCCTCAGCTTTGGTGTCTGTCTGCTCGTTTTGACAGCTGCTTTTACGTCCTTGCACAAACCTTTCTTGTTCTCCTTGAATGTTTCTTCTGATGAATCTTTTCCTCTGTTGAAGTAGGGCCCAACGCTTTTATAAAGTCAGCCCTGGTCTCCATGTCAGTGGATGTTGAGTGCTGTGATCTGAAACTTCCAGGAGTAGAAAATGCACAGGGGTCAGGCTGAGCTCCAGGGAGCTGTATTTTGCCTGCAGGCTGCATAGCATAGCTGACGCCCTGCACGAAGCCACAGATCCTAGGAAATCAGTTCCTCCACCTCAGGGTCTGTGTCATGGGTGACGGGGCAGATGCACTCCTCGGTTTGTGATTTGAAGGCTGTCCGGTGGTGCTCGTGTTCAGTGGGCGGGCGGCCGGCAGCCGTGCCTCTGCAGGTCTGACAGTCCTGCTGGTACTCGCTGCTGCAGGCCCGGGTCACAGCTCCAGCACCAGCGCCCTGGGGAACACACTTAGTCCAGGGACAGAGCGCCTCATGGCATTGTGAGGCAACAGTGTGATCATGGCGGAAAAGGCCCCTGAAGAAGGCAGGGTGGGACTCCGGGGGCTGCTCTGAGCGCAGAGATGCCCCCAGGTCCAAGTCCACTCCCCCTCTGCCTGGGCTTGACTGAGTCCTGGTATAATTCAGTAGTGAAGGACAACAGCTGGTCAGATCCCAGGAAGCAGGGACTGGGAGAGGGAGGAGGTGAGCGAGGAGACCCCAGGAGGCGGGAGCCCACGGCGCCCCGTTGCATTCTGTTCTGGGGCATCAGCTGGTGCTGTTGCCTGGGATGTGCTCCAAGAGAGAGAGACTCCTCCTTACTCTCCTGGGGCTGGAGTTCCAGGTCTCTGGGTGGCCCTGCCCTCTGTGGGAGGCTCATGGTTGGTGAAAACTGAGCCTGATGGGTGAGGTGGGTGACTCGGCCACCCATGACCGCTTCGCCCTCTGCTCCTGCCCGCAGGATGGTCCACCTCCATGGAGACGCCCCACAGCCTCCGTACCACTGGCCCGCCCTGGCCTGTGCTCGGTGGCCCCAGTCCTGACCCTGGGGCCACTGAGCTGACCCCACTCTGAGAGCCTGGCCAGGCTGGCAGCATGGAGCCCTTAGCTCCCCAGACTTTGCTGAGGGGCCACCGGATTCCAGCGTGACCCCTGGCCTCTCCTGTCTTGCACGCTCTGCGTGGCCACTGGTTCTGAGGGGCCACACGACCCTTGATTGAAGAGCACAGTGGACTGTCTCCTCTGACAAATTCCTTTTTCTACAGTTGATGTATTTGTAAATGGTACAAGATGAAGGACGGCAGCTTTCTGTTCTGGGCTCTCAGCTCTGGGGTTTCCCCCAAACGCCCCATTGGCTAAGTGGCTGGGACTGGGGCCTGACCACCCCTGTGCAGCCTGGACCAGCTTCTTGCAGCATCCTAGCTACTGGGGACTTGACATCCCAAGAACTCACAAATTCTCTGAAGAAAAGTGTGTTGGTGGGTGAGGTGGTATCTTCACAGGAGATGTTATAGGGACCTTGTTGGCCGAGGAGGAAAGGAAGTGGGGACTGAGTCATGGTCAGTGAAGGAAACAGTGCCTGTCCCCTGCCCCATGTGCGCCTGTGTCCTTGGCAGCCCAGCTCTTGCTGCTCGCACCCTCTGCTGCTGCTTCCCCTTCCTGGTCCAGTCCGGCGGAGTGTGGGGGGGGAGGCGGATTGCCTCCCACAGCTCCCCCTCCCCCTGGGGGCTGGGGGCTGGGTCTGCCGCAGGGGCAGAGGCAGCAGACAGAGACCTGTGGCCCCTCTCTCGGCCCTGCGCCTTCTCTGAAGCGGCTTTGCTCACATGGCAGGTCCCTGCAGGTGCAGGGGCTTCTGCTGGGCTAGCTGCTGCCCACTTGCCCCAGGGAGGGATCTGAGCAGCTTCCCTGCTCCCTCTTGGCCACTGAAGTGTCCCTTGGTTTCTCTTTGACTTGTTCTGTCTGGGGTCCCTGTAGTGGACTGCCTGGGGGACGCACATGGCAGATCCCATCTAAGGTGACCTCGTCTTTTTTTTTTTTAAAGCAAAACTTTCTGGGCAACAGCAAGGCAAAGGGGGCATCCAGCCCTGGTGGCCCAGGGTGACAGCTGCCCAGCAGGGACCTTGAGCCAGGTGGTTGGGTCTGTGCAGCTCCCCGAGGTGGGAACACTGTCTTGGTCTGGGGTGGGGGGTGCAGCGCAGCGCACTTTCTGAGGGGCTGCCCTGGGAAGGACGGTTCTGGGGCAGCTGGCCTGTGTGTGCAAAGCCCTGGCCCCCGCCCCGGCACTCTCCCTGTGGCTCGCCCCACAGGATGCTCAGGAGAGAATCCAGCAGTAGAGGACTCGTCTTCTCTCCAGTTGAGCCTGTGAACAGAGCGCTGCCCTAGACATAGCTCTTGGCCATGCGCAGGCCATCTTTTCCCAGCCACTTGACTCCCTGCCCTCCACGGCCCTCCCTGGCCCTCCCCTGCTCTCCCCTGCTGCCTGCTGTGCGCTCAAGCCTGGGCGAATGCCAGCGCGCACACAGCCTGGCTGCCTCCCTCCTTCCCTCCCTCCCCTTTCTGCTCCCGAACTGCCAACCCCGGCGACAGGCCCTTGGTATTGGTGCCAGTGCTCTGTTTGAAGGCCAGGATGCAGACTGGCCTGTCTTGGACTTACATGTGCTATCATTTGATGTACTCTGATTGGCTAGTTTCTGTTCGTTTTTACTGTATATTTATAGTAATAAAATCATGCAGCAATATCTTGTCCGCTCCTTCCTCTGCGCATTGCACCGAGGGACTTCAGCTGCTGCTTGTTCTGGAGGCAGGACGGCGGAGCGGCTCCGGGCAGCTCTGGCCGCCGCCACCGCAGCGTGAGCACGTCCGTGTGCGCGAGTTGTCAGTGGCACGTGACTTCCAAGAGGGCGAGAGCGCATGAGGTGGTACGTGAGGCGGTACGTGAGGCGGTACGTGAGGTGCGCAAGCTGCTGTTTGTTACAACTGTGGCCGTCGTGCAGATTCTGGGTTGGAGTGAAGTGGACTCTGGGGACGGGGCTCGTCTTCTGAGCGGCGGAGCAATCCCCGTCTTCACTGCCAATCGCTCCCTCAGATATTTACTGAGCACCTACCGTGCTGGGGCTGGAGGGGGCCCAGACCCGCATGGCCCCAGCCCCGGGAGTTTGTGTTCTAGGCACTGGGACACTGTGCAAGTAATCCGAATCTTCCCAGGTTGGGTGACTGTTGGAAGAGTCGCTGGTGACAAGGTGGAGCTGCATGGAGTACTTGATTTAACCTGTGGCGGAGGCGGGCCTCTCTGAAGGGCGTTTCAGCTGAGCCCTGCTGGTGCCGACAAAAGCCCTGGGGCCAGAGTGAGTCTGGTATGACCCCTGAGCAGAAAGAAGCCCTAGTGGCTCCCGTTGCTGGAGCGCCAGAATCGAGGAGTGTTGGTGGGGTGCAGATGCCTCAGGACCTTGTAGGGACAGTTTTATTCTGAGAACAGTCAGAGGTTTTTACACAGGGCAGCAACTCTCCACAGCTGTCGTGTGGAATGGATTAGAGGGCCAGGTTTGGTTGCTGGCTTCCCTGCCCTGCAGGCGGCCTCCCAGTAGGGAAAGGCTCTAGTGCCCCAGAGCTCCCAGGCAGCACTGGCCCCACTCTGCCTCCTCAGGTCCCCTCTGACTCAGTGCTTACTGGTGAGAGCATTGTTCTCAGCTAGCATGCCCCGGGGCAGGCCTACCACCCTCAGCCCTGCAGCGGCTGTCATGTTTGGGTCTGGCATGGTCCCAGGGTGGGTGGAAAGGTGTTCCATGTCAGACGAGTTCTTGCATGGGCTGCGCTGGATCTCCCTCTTTTGCCAACGGACCAGAAATTGTGTTAACATCTTGTGTCAGGGAGGGGTTGGGGGCATGGGGTACCTTTCCTCTGTGCCCCCTTACTTCCCCCTTCCCCCAGCCCTGGGTTTGGGTCATGGAGACGTGGCCGCCTGTGGCCTGGAGATGTGGTTGTTTCAGGATGGGCCCTTCCCCTCGCTGACCTCTCTTCAGACACGGTTGCTTGCCCTGGAATCTGGCTCCTCCCTGCCAGTTGTGGTTGCCCCTTCTGAGTCCTGACCCCGGGAGAGGCCATGGCTAGGGACAGAGCCTGCCTCTTTGGATCCTTATTCCCCATTTCTGAGAGTACCGGCACAGACTCACTGTGTGAACGAGTGTCTAGTGGGTCCTACCAACCCCTTGCCCGCCCTCTGCCCCTGCTCTCCTCTCCTCAGCCCTGCTCAGGGCAGCCTTCTCTGCCACAGCGCTTGCCCTCGCTCACTGCATGCAGTTCTCCGAGGCTGTGGCTGGGGCGCCCATCCTGTGAGTGCAGGTGGCAGTTCCTTCACTCATTAAATCCGTGCCCACTGTGGGAGGGGAATGGAGTTTGGGCCAACCAGTGGAGTGAGTGGCCCCATTGCAGGATTCCAAGGAGCCCCAGGGCTCCCTCTTGGACACTTGCTTCCCGTGTTCCCGAGCCCCAGCGACTTGCTTCTCCCGCAGACACGGGGTAAGTACTTCAGGCCCCCTTTGTGAAAGTTGGGAGGTCTTCTGTTGAGGACACGGGAGGAGACATGGTGGGAATCTAGGGTGGGATCCTGGCTCTGGCACCAACTGCTGGGCGCCCTTCAGGCAAGTCCTGTTCCTCTGTGTCCCAAGTTTCTCCTTGGTAAATGGAGACCCCATTTCCTCCCCCCGAACCTGGCATTGTGTCTGACTGGGAGGATACTTGGGATGCTGGGCTCGGATTTAAGGTACTTCCTCCCCCAGCACGATGGGTCTAGGAGCCCCAGGGGTTGTGCGTGGACACGGACTGTGGGGACAGCCGGAGCTCTGCCGGGCCCTGCTTTCCTTGCTCTTCTGGAGTCGGACTGACCGTCAGTGACCTTAGATGGGAGTGCTTGGCTGGCGCGTGTGCAGGGAAGGGTCGTAACCTCCGGTGCGGGGCTCCGCGGAGCCCTCCTGGGGGAGGCGCCGGCCGGGGAGCGAGGCGGGGGCTGGTAATGTGAAGCCTGCGGGGCGGCGCTCCCAGGGAGGCACTGGGGGAAGGCATAGGACTCGTTGCGGGCAGTCGGGAGCCCCCAGCCCGGAAGCAGCGCCCGCCCGAGGGCCCCGAGGCCCCGCTCGTTCGGGAGAGCTCAGCCCGGGCGCGGTGCCTCCTGGGCGTCCTGGTTCTCGAGGGCCGTGGGCGGGGGCGCGCGCAGCCCCTCCTTTTGCACACGCCCCTTCTGCGCCTCAACGACGCGACGGAGCGCCGGGAAGGGCTCGGCCCCGATGGGCGTCGGCAATTGGTGGAGGGGCGGACCTAAGAGCGAGCCCGCCCTCGGATTGGCCGGGCCTGGCGGGGGCGGGCCCGCGCATGCACTTAAGGAGCGGTGCCCCTGCCGCGGCGGGGCAGTGTCAAGATGTCGGCGGCGGTGCCGGAGCTGAAGCAGATCAGCCGGGTGGAGGCTATGCGCCTGGGGCCGGGCTGGAGCCATTCGTGCCACGCCATGCTGTACGCCGCCAACCCCGGGCAGCTTTTCGGCCGCATCCCCATGCGCTTCTCGGTGCTGGTGAGGACGCGGGTGGGTGGGCGGGCGGGGGACGGGGCGCCGCTCGCACCCCGCGCGCCGTGACTCGGCCCTCCCTTGCAGATGCAGATGCGCTTCGACGGGCTACTGGGTTTTCCCGGGGGCTTCGTGGACCGGCGCTTTTGGTCTCTGGAGGACGGTCTGAACCGGGTGCTGGGCCTGGGCCTAGGCTGCCTGCGCCTCACGGAGGCCGACTACTTGAGCTCTCACCTGACCGAGGGCCCGCACCGCGTCGTGGCGCACCTGTACGCACGGCAGCTGACGCTGGAGCAGCTGCACGCCGTGGAGATCAGCGCGGTACATTCGCGCGACCACGGCCTGGAGGTGGGGCCGCCGCCCGGGCCCCGCCCCCCGCCCCAGGGTTTGGCTCTGGCTCCGTGGAAGGCACCGATGGGTAACACGTCCCCCTGAGGGTCCCCTGGCCGGGCTGGGTGGGGTGTCGCTGTCTCTAGCATCGGGGTGGGGAGAGGGAAGTGGGGGCAGGTGTGGGAGCGAGGGGCCCGGGGCTGGGGGTTCCCTCGGGGCTGTGTTCCATCTGCCTTGCTGCCTGCCATTGCCAATCCTGGGAGCGGGGAGTGGGATCGGTGGGAGGATGGGATGGGGTAGTACCTTCTGGGGAGGTGGGAAACTAGGGCGGGTTCATGGGCTGGGATCTCAGGGTTGGGGTGATGAAGGCTCTTAGGGTCTGGGTTTTTATAGTCTGGAGGGGCTGGGAGTCATACTTGGGATGTTTGGGATTCACCTGTGGAAGGGGGAGCATGGGGTATGAACTGGGGGGCTTTGTGCCAGGGGATGGGAGCTGGGACTTGAGAGTGCAAAGGGTGGTCATGGGTGCATGGGGTCAGCTTTGAAACTTGCCTGGAGAGTAGAGGGGCTGCACTGCTCCAAGGGTACGGCTGGCTTCTGCCTCACCAGACCCTGCCCGGGTCTCGCATTACAGCCTTGGCAACCTGGCTGCCCTTCCCCTGGCCTAGCAGCTCACAGGCTCCTCCTGCTAGGGCTGCACCATTGGTGTGGGGGCCTGATCCCACTCTGGTCTCTCTGTGCAGGTGCTGGGGCTTGTGCGAGTCCCACTTTACACCCAAAAGGACCGAGTTGGTGGCTTTCCCAACTTCCTGAGCAACGCCTTTACCAGCACCGCCAAGTACCAGCTGCTCTTCGCTCTCAAGGTGCTCAACATGATGCCCGAAGAGAAACTAGCTGAGGCTTTGGCCGCTGCCACTGAGAAGCAGAAGAAAGCGCTGGAGAAGCTCCTCCCGTCTTCCTCCTGAGGTTGTCTGTGCGGCATGTCTCTTACCCTCCCCTGGTTCTGTGCCCTGAACTCCTAGGAGACTATCTCCTCCTGTGTGTGTTCACAACTCCTCTCCGCTACCCTGAGCAGCTACTGGGTGGTGGCTGGGTTACTGGGAGCCCACCCTGCTCAGTAGGTGGCCTGGCTTTCCAGGCTCAGGACATTTTCTCCTACCCCAAGATGCAAACTCTCCACATGCGACTTGGGTGGGTGGAGGTATCCCCCATTCATTCAGGTAGGTAGGTAGACACACAAAGACCATCGAGAAGTCAGTTTTATTCTTGTGGAGCATGCCTTGAGTCCTGTCACCAGCCGGCCCCAGGGCTGAGAGAAGAGCTGGCTCACTTTTGGTGGTGGTTAGCCTCAATTTTTTCTATGGTGTGTGAACTGGGAATGAGGCTTTGAAGCCCCTTTACCCCACTGGGGCTTGGTCCCTAAGGTTAGTTGGGGCCATGAGGCCGAGCTGGAGCTGTTGAAAAAGAAAGGACAGGAAAGTCCATTCTCAGCTGCTCTGTGTTCTCTGGTCCCAGCCACAGGCCTGGGGCTGGGTGCACCGGGCGGGGGGTGGTGGTGGTGGGGTTTTTCCCACTACCCAGGGACTTAAGGGCGGGAGCCACGTGCAAGAGTGCTGGGGCTCCATTCAGTGTGGAGCTGATACAGGCCTCCTGTCCCAAGGGGAGGTGGTGTCTGCCTCCCTGTGGTTGTTGTGGGACTGCCGGCTTCAGGCCTCTCTGGGCCCCAAGCCTGGTTCAGGGCTTCTGGCCACACGGGGGCTGAGCTCACTGCTCTTTGCTTTGCTTTGCAAGCCTCCCTTTCTGCATTCCCAGCACAGGCTGCAGGCAGCTTCAGGACATGGTGTGGAAGCAGGCCGAGTGTGCAGAATGACAACCACAGAGCCACCACAGACGGGAAGGTCACCACTGGCCTTATGTCCGGAAGGACTCCTCAATGAAGCTAACAAAGTTTCCATAGCACCTGATTGGCCTGGTAAGGAAAGCTGTGCTCCGGCCCAGCCTGAGTGTTTGTTCCACCTTAGAGCCTCGATGAAGTGGCCAGCACGTGTGGGCATAGGCACTTCATTCTGTAAATAAAATACCTGTACCTTGTTCCTCTCTTACTTCCTTGGGGCTTGGGGGTGTGCATCACTCTTCAGATTGCTTCTGTAGACTCGATGGGGCTCGGGGCAAAGGCAGCCCTCGATGCAGGGGACGGCAGCGCAGGAGGGGGTCAGGCGGTCTGCCCTGCTCTGCACGCAGTGGTCTCTGTCCTGAGGGGGCCTGGGTCCCAGTGGGTTTAGTGAAGTGGGGGTCTCGGCCTGCCCTGCCCCTGGCTTTGGTTTGTCAGCCAGCACTGCATGTGGTGGGACCAGAACGGAGCCCCTTACCAGCAGAGCTTACATTTTATTTTCCAGCCAATGACATACGCTGCCCAAGTGCCCAGTCCTCTCCGTGTGGCACCTGCGGTGTACGGGGACCCGCTCTCTCCCCGTGGCCCTGCCCGCTCTGGGCCTCACCCCCAGGTTCTGGCCTAGAGGCCCTCGTCCTGCCTTGGTGTGGGCCTCGCTCCTCGCCCCGGCTCCAGCCCTGTCCTGCTTGCTGCTCCGGGGGCCTGATCCTCTGGCCCGCTGCAGCCGCTTGCTCTCCGCGCTCCTGTCTTCCAGGCACACAGCTTCAGGGTGGATCAGTCACCCAACGTCGGATTCTGAGAAGGGAAAGGGAAGACTGAAGGGAGAGCTCACTGCTGCCCAGGGCGCCCTGCTCTCCCAGCCCGGCACCTGGGCTGGCGGACACTCACCGTCCCTCCCAGCTAAGGCTCCCGCCAGTTCTCCTTCCCGTTCAGCACTTGCAGCTTCTCCAAGCTCTGGGTCACTGAGCATAGCACTCGCCCTGAGGACGGGAGCAGTTAGTTACTGCTTTGCAAGTGTGAGAAGGGGGGGGGGGTGCCTAGGACTGCGTGGTGGTGGGGGTAGTAGGCCAGGGCAGGGCTGACCCAGGGGTCGGAGCTAACCAGGCGGGGCTCTCCCTGTTCACCCACTTTTGGCCCCTGCTGGGGGTGAGGCCACTGGCTGCCCTCTTGGAGACTCACCCATTTCCTGGACTCGATCCTCCAATGCTCCTGACAGCTCAGGGAGGCTCAGGGCCTGCAGGGAGGCTGGCCAGCCGTTGGAGTCTGCGGGATAGAGAACCAGGTGGGCCTGGGGTCTGTGTGGTCACCACAGCTCCTGCCTCTTTGTCTTGAGCTGCTGGGACCAGGGGACCCACCCAGCTGTTGGTTCCTGCGTGACCTCGTTATACCAAAATATGTTCTCCCATCTGTTTCTCCAAAGCACTGTCAGGGTCCAGCCCCAGGAATGAAAGTGTGAGGGTCCCTGGCCTACAGTGAGGTCTTGCCCTGGGGCAGCCCCAGCTGTAGGCTGCAGAAGTCACTGCAGATCCTGGATAGCCCAGTTGGCCAGGGCCCGAGGGCTCTTGCCTCCCACCATGGGGAGGAAATGGGGGTGACAGGGTGCCCTCACTCTGGAGCCTGGGATGGTGTAGAGGAGGGGTGGAGTGTCAGTGTGGTAACTGCTGGAACAGGTGCTAACACTGGGCCCAGGGCAGCATCTATGTAATCTGGAGCCAGGACACTGTTCTTACCAGCTGTGGGGAGGGCTGTGCCCAGGGGGGACCCTCGGGTAGACACCTCCTGCTTCACTCTGGCTGACAGCTCAGCTTGACAGGCTCTGCCAGACACAAGGCCAAGTGCTGGTGAGGGAGAGGCCTGGCAAGAGTGCCTTTTCTGGCCCCCGCGGGGCAGCAGACACCCCCACCTCCCTAAGTGTCAGGTGGGGCTCCGCCTTCACGGCAAGCTCTCGAGGCCTGAGACCCGGGCAGAGGATGAGTTGCACGTAGCGTGCAGATTCTCGGGGCCCTGTTTGCTGCCTCGGTCTGCTCTGCAGACAGACCCAGAACAAAATGGAGGACGACAGTGAGTGACTCCAAAAGACCCTACCAACAAACCCTTGGTTGAATCTGGAGGCATCGGTGACTCAGGGTCTGGCCTGGGCCTGGGGGCAGCTCAGATGCCCACTCACCGCAGCTGGTCCAGGATGAGAGCAGCGTCCCGGGCGAGGGCCCAGGTCTCCTGCAGCTGGGCGTGCACGTCCTTCCGGGCGCCGTCCTGCTCCAGGAGGCAGCTCTCCAGCACGGCGCGTAGCCCCTGCTCCTGCGACACCTGGCCTCGCATGGCCTCCACCTCCTCACAGCGCTGCCGTGCGAGACGCAGGAGCCCGCGTGGCTAAGTGAGCCAGGGGTATGCGAGGCCGGGTGCCCCCGACCCTGGCTCGCTCGCTCTGCCGTCCCCTGGGCCGGAGGATGGGGACGCCCATCTCCAGATGGAGCCGCCTCTGCCCAAGCGTGGTGGAGTCCGAGCCGGCTGCTCATTCTCCGCCCTCCCCCTTTATCTTCTGGATCCGTCTGCGCTCCTGCCCGTGCATCTCCCCTCGGGCACAGGAACAGTGCCGCTTTCTGCCCTTGCTGTCCCATCGCCTGTCCTGGCTGCTTCCCCTGCTGACCCTGGGTACTTGTCCCCACTGCTCGCTCTCCTCGTCCTTCGCTGCAGCCGTGTCTCCACAACCCCTCTCTTGCACGGCCCCTCCCCTGCTCCCCACCTACTTTGTGCAGCTGGATGGCGAGCTCCTGCATCTCGGCTTCGAGCCGGTCGGCATAGGCCAGCTCCAGGGCATCGCTGGGGGGACGGGCGCTGCTGTGCCATCGAGCAATGGCCGAGGTCATCTTCCTCTTCGGCCCAAACAGCCTGCAGGGGTGAATTTGAGAGAAGTACACAGATCGGCGGGGTGTGCAGAGGTGCCACGGACCGTCCTTCCACCAAGACGGTCCCCTAGGCAAGGTCCCAGCTTGGAAGGGGGAGAGTGACCCCCAGGATCCCGGGACAGATGACAGAAACAAAGGGTTCCAAGCAGTGACCCCAGTTGGGGCTGGCCTCCCCTGCCTGGTTGCCTCCCCTGCCTGGTTGTTGCTGATTTCACTCAACAGGGAGCCCAGGCCAGCCAGGGCCAGGCTGTGAATGGCCTCCCACCACCTTGGGAAGCTCTCAGGTGGACAGCCGGGCCAGCCTGGGGGGCTGGAGAGGCCAGCTGGCTGCAGGGAGCGAGCGGACTTCTGGACAGGGTGGCTCGTTCCACCGCAGCCTTGGGACGTTGCAAGCTAAGCTGGCCCCTTCAGGCTCAGTGGAAACCAAGGGCCCCTCTGCACTCACGTGATGCCAATTTCCTTCAGGTCGCTCTCAGTGAGGGTCAGGAAGATGCGGAGGTCCACGTCCTGCTCCTCGAACACCTGCAGGTACTTCAGACACCCAATCTGCTCCAGCAGCGCGGCGAGGTCCTGGAGGGCAGAGGAGCCAGGGCGGGTCAGAGGGCGGGTGGGGACCTACAAAGGCACTGCGGCAACGCAGGGCCCTTCCTGCCAGGCGTGCGTTCCTTGGTGCCGCCAGTCCCGGAACCCCCCCCAGTGGGATGGTGCTGCGGGCGCCAAGGGCTCCAGCCCCCTCCCTGTGCCCTCAGGCGGAGTAGACGGTCCGGAGGGCCTCAGCCCGTTTGTCTGCACTTCAGCCTGGACGGTATTAGTGCTTCTTGGAGGGCGGGTCTGCTAGCAACAAACTTGGAGTCTGTTTACCTGCGCCTGCGCAACCATCTTAATTTCTTTCACTTTGAAAGGACAGTTTTTGCTCGGATATAGCATTCTTGGTGTTTTGTTTTCCTCCTCTCATTACTCTGATTTGGTCATCAAATGTCCTCTAGGTCCCATGGTTTCTGATGGGAAATTAGCTGTTAATCTTAGGAGGGTTCCTTATGTGTAAAGGACTCACTTCTCTCTTGCTCCCTTCAAGCTTCGCCTTTTGTTTTTGGACAGTTTCATTACTTTAGGCCTAGCTGTGGACCTGAGTTTAACTTACTTAGGGTTCATACGGTTTCTTGGATCAAATGTAGGAAGGTTTGGCTATTTTCTTAAACACTTTTTTGTGCTCTTTCCTACCTCCTCTCCTTCTGGAACACCAATTATGTATATGCTGGCTGCTTAATGGGGTCTCACGGGTTTCTGTTCATTCTTCATTCTCTTCTCAGACGGGAGAATCTCAATTGATCAACATCAAGTTTGTGGGGCCTTCCACATGCTCCAGTCTGCTGTGGAGCCCTCTTGTGAAACATTCATTTCAGTCATTGTACTTTTCACCTACAGAATCTCTGTTTGGTTCGTTTTTATTTCTTTCACTTTATTGATAATCTCTGTATCTAGATAGGTTTTCTTGAGCTCACTGGACGTATTTGAAAAAGCTGATCTAGAGTCTTTGTCCAGTTAAGTCCCAGAGTGGCCATCCTCAGGCACTGCTTCTGTTGACTTTTTACGGCCTATGAGCCATACTTCCTTCTTTGCACATCTTGTCTTTTTGATGAAATTTGGACATATCCAAGATTTTAAGTAATCTGTACACCCAACAGGGGGCTTGAACTTACAACCCCAAGATCAAGAGTCACATGTTCCACCAAACGATCCAGCCAAGTGCCCCTCAAATTCGACATCTTAAATGTGGTGGTTCTAGAGATTGAATTCTCCTCCCTCTCCACAGCTTGTTGCTGCTGCTTGTTGTAGAAGTTATTTGTTTAGTGCCTTTTTGATAAAGTCTGTGTTCTTTCTCACATGTGGCCACAGAAGTCTCTCCTCGGCTAGCTTAGTGGTCAGCTAAGGACTGGACAGATTTCCGTAAACACCAGAGACCAGTCAGTCTCCCCCTCTTTGCTGCATAGCTCTGTAGGCTTGGCTGGGGCATATCTTCAACACTCAGCCAGGCAGATGACAGTCCTATCTTAGCCTTTACTTCCTCCTAGCTAGAGCCTCAAGGCCATCAGATGTATTCTCACTTCTTTCCTGACCATCCACACAACACAGCCTTGAGCAAGTGTGTGGCCTCCCAGATTCCCAGGAATATGTCAGAGCTTTACAAACCTCCTATGGACATCGCATTCCCCAGTTTTTCCTTTTCAGCTTTTGTGGTTAATCTTATTTGCCCCAACTATTATCCAACACCTCAGGCAGCTGCAAAGTTAAAACATACACCTGTAATTATTTTCAACACACATTGTTATACTGGGTAGACAGGCTCTCAGTCAACTCAAACACAGTTTTGTAAGCATGGCCTCCTAGGGAGTCATCAGATGCATCCCATCATGCCAATTATTTGAGAATGAAGCACTAAAGAGCCCCTGCACTGGCTGTCACAGATACCCTGGCACTGGGGAGTGCAGATGGGACTAACGCGAGTTGAAGTGCTACAGAGCTTGCAGTTTTGGGATTCAGCCACTTCTCTTGAATGAACATTTCCAGGTTGCTCCAAGCTTTTGCTTGATTCACAGAGTTTTGAAAAAAATTATTCTGACCACTTCTGCCAGTTTATTGCCTTTAATAAGGAGAAGCAAATTTTCAAAGATCGTTACTCTGCCATTTGTCTTAACCTACTTTCTGAAACAGCCTAAGATCCCACCACCACCACCATCCATTCCCCCATGAACATGTATTTAAGGAGTTGAAAGGTGTAGCTGTTCACTGAGCCTGGAAACATAGGCCCTCGAGAAAGCTCTCTGGAGGGGCCACAAGGAGAAGCCAGCAAAACTGCAGGCTTTTAGTGAATAGCAGAGCTGTGACTTTAATAAATGGCAAAAATGTACTTCTCTCTTTCATCTTTGTACTACTTACGCCTACAGAGGGCAGGAGAAGTCAATAAACAGTTGAGCTGCTGTGCTGGACCCATCACCCCTAAGAAGCTGGTGAGCCAGAGTGACCCACAATGAGGAGGACAGAGATGGCAAATTTCCTTAAGCACCACTTTAGCTCTGCTTCATATGCATCTTGTCACAAACTTCTGAAAGCAGCTCCCTAAGACTGGTCCTGTTTTTCTCCGCCCCAGGCTCAGGGAGGCTGAGTAAAGTATGGAAACTAAGGGGAGAGACAGATCCCTCCCATGGAAAGGGATGGAACAGAAACCCTACGACTGGCACTTGGAGCCCTTAGGACTCCTCTCAGCCTAGCTTCCCAGATCATTTGAGGGAAAACCATCACCACACTCTGCTCTCCACAGTGCCCGGCCCATCCTGAGTACACAGTGCGGGCCTCACGGAGCACAAGAGGTCTACGTGCCTGCTTCACAGATGGCCTTACCTGAGGTCCTGAATGGCGGGACCTCTCGGTCTGGGGCATCGATCCTGGAGAAGAGGCTGCCCCCGAAGTCCCAGTGCTGGGAGGCCACTGGCTCTCGCTGTTGCTGTAACGATTCTTGGTCTTCATATAACTTTTAGTTTGCTTGCGAACCGAACTTTTACAGGCATGATCCGAATCCTGTGGCAAGAAGTGTGCTTGAAGTTAACACTATGGGGCTCACAGCTAACGGAGCTGCATCCACTCTGCCCTCTGTCCCAAAACTGTAGCTGGGAAACCCCCCCACCGGCCACACACAGGCTTCCTTGGTGACTTTCACAGTGGTCGCTGCCCACGGAGGGCAGCCAAGGACACTGTGTGTCTGACACGCACGAAGTCCTTGTCACCAGACTTGCCCTCTCGGAGGAGGCAGCCCCCACAACACCAAGAAAGGGGAGGGAGGTGGGAGATCAAGAAAGGAGAAGCTTCACCTCGTTGCTCTCCAGAGAGGCCTCACTGCTGACTCCCGGGGCTCTTGTCAGGCCCTCACTGCTGCTGCTGCACCTCCCAACCCCCAGGTTGGTGCCGAAGGCGTGCTCTTCTGACAACAGTCAAGACAAGGGCAGCTGACCACAGGTCTCCCTTGCAGGGCCTCCCCAGAGCCCCACACCCACTGCATCCAACTCCTGAAACAGCTCACTGTCTCCTCTGATGCTGGCCCAAGCCCTCCTGCCCTAGCACGTGGACAAGAGCTTGGCCCGTTTTGTTCACTGTTAAATCCAAGCGTCGATCTAGAGCAGTGCCTGGCCCAGCGGACACTCTTGTCAACAGCTCCCGAACAAATGGTACATGTAATAGAACGGACATTTCCCCGAGGGCTTGCCAGTCAAGGAGCCTCCCTGGTTAGGAACGACTCCCGCAGATCCTGCACCGGGACACACCGGGCCAGAAGCTGCACCTCCCCCGTGTCCGAGCCACATTCGTGGTCCTCACAACAGCCAGGCCCTGCGGTACCCTTCACCCCCTCGTTCTCCACTGGCTGGACCTGCCACAGTTCCGTGCCCCCGCTGGGTGGGTAGAGGGGTGATGCACGGGGACTCCCCACAGGGCCCCCCACACACCCCGACTGCTGCCGCTGCTGCTCTCCACATCCCGCTCATTGATCGGGGAGGTGACGTCCCTGTAGCAGAGGCCCCCCCCTTCCAGAGGGTTCTCATCACTGCTGTTGAAGGTGACGTAGCCCGGCAGAGGCACCTGCTCTGTGGACAGAATGGGGGACATAACACCCACGTGAGCACAAAAGGGATAGAGTTCCTCCTTCCAAATTCAACCACCCCAGACGAATCTGGGCATGAGGGAAGGCCCAGGATTCAGGCAAGCAGAAAGAAAACTGCTATCTAGCTGGCCACTACCCCCATCGGCTCCAACTGCGCGGTCTGCAGGTGAAGAAAGATTCTGAGGGGCATGGGGACCAGTCTGTGTCCCACAGCAAGAGCACCTGGATGGGGACCAGCACCCAGTCCAGTCTGGCGCCCCTTCCATCACACCATGTGCCGCTTTGCCGAGTGGACAAAGCAGGAAACGGTTAGCTGTGTTCACAGGTTCCTGAGGCGAAGGAAAACCAGACCACTAAGTGGTCCTCGTAGCTGGGAACAAAATCTCACACACACCAGCTTTCATGCTCCCTGTGACTTTTCAACACACACATCTAGGGGTGCTGCTCCTCGGGTCAGTCAGCCCCAGCTAAACAGATCTGGCTGAGCAGGGAGGCAAGAGGCCCCAGGCTAAAGATTAACAGCAGTAACACCAAGTTACATAACCTCTGAATGCATCTGCCTGCAAGAAAATGTTTTTTCATCATTGGCAAACAATATACACACATATAGAGAATTTAAATATCACAAGGTATAAGAGGAAAACCAAAATTATGAAATAGCACAACTAAGGGACAACGAGCATCATTCTTTGGTGAATGTTTCTCTGCCTGTGTGGGTGCATAAAAAGATTTCTGTATAAATGGGCTTCGGCCAGATTATTTTGGGAACTCGAACAAATTCCATTTTAAAAAGCATGTGTTGTAGAGCAACACAAGTTAATAACCCCCCCCACCCTGGGTAAGACCCATCTTCCGGTGTGCGCCCACCATACCTCAGGTGGGACGGGTAGCAGGGACTCCTCACAAGAGAAGCACCAGCCACATGCCCCAGAGCATGCTGCTCTCACCCAGCAGCAGCCTGACCACAGCTGGGGGCAGCTTCCCCAGTGGCCCAGTCAGCCCACCCCTCTGTGGCTGATGGGAAAAGGTGGGCCTGGAGCTCCCAACCCAGCACTAAGACTCCTTCCAAGGGTCATGGGAGGCAATGGAGCAACTTATATATTCTTGACCGAAGCATGATCTCTCCACTGACTGGGAAAGTCGGTTTCTAAGCCCAGGGGTACTGGCTCACGAGATGGACCCATCCACCCACCTTGCTAGACCAGCAGGATTGGCCCGGCCACTGATGGGTGACAAGACGTCAAAGATGTAACTCACACCTGAGACTGAGCACTTGGTCAGGGCCAGAGCAAGAGTGTCAGCGCCCCCTGCATTCACCATGAGGCGCTGACAATGGGAGAGTAAACTCATTCTGGCCCACAAAGTATATGATCCGACAATTCTCCAATCTAGCACTTTGAGAAGAGAGAGCAACAGCCTGCCCAGAGACACATCCACCTCCAGCTGGTGAAGTGGGCAGGGACCAGACTTAAACATTTTCTCTGCACTAGCTGACCTACCACATGATAAATGAAATCCCAGCTTTGCTGTATTTCCACCACTGGAGAGAAAATTCTATTTGTAACATAACCCATGGAAAGGAAAATTAAAGGATGAACCCAGAAGCTAGCCAGTGATCAATGTCTTTTATCCCTCTAATCAATTCCGAGTCTAAGCTGCAGTGCCCGCCAGGGCCCACATTTCAGAAGGCTAAGAACTGTTGTGGAGGCAGAGCCGAAGAGCCAGCAGGACATGGGGGCACTCACCACAGCAAGGCCGCTGCATCTTGCCTCCAAGTCCGATGGCTGTGATCCTTGCCAAGGCTCGAGGCCCCTCATGGATGCTGAGGCCCTTCTTCCGACAGGGCCTCTGTCTCTGGGGAACAGGGCAGGATTCATCTGAAGAGCTTAGATCTTCAAATTTGTCTGTGGGTCAAACACCAGAATTAAGACATTTTGTTCAGTGATGGACTAATTTAGTAACCCTCATAATACGTGGGAATAAAGTCATCATAATTGGTTTTCTCACATTAAGGAGATTAAAAAAAAAAAAAAAAACTGTTTCCCAGGACATCACTAGAAATAATGGGCCAGTCCACTGCTCAGAGGGGCCACGGGGAGATCTGGGGAGAAAGCAAGCCTGCTAAACATGAGTCTCAACTGAAAAAGTTCATGATGATGGGGGAGTCTTAATTCTTATTCTGCTCTTTGGGTTCCAGAATTTTTTATAGCAATATATACTTAAAACCAGAAATAAATTTTGTTCCAAGTTGAGATGGTAAAGAAGATCCATCTCTTCACAGACATAGACAATATCAGTCACAACTTCTGTCAACTGTCTCTTCTCTACCTGCACGTCTTGGGAAACAAGGGGCACGTGCCAGGTGTGTGCCAGGTCTGGGGAAACACTCCGCATGCCACCCGTCACGGTTTGAGAGCTTGACACGCTCACAGCCCTTATCATCCTATAGCTTTTCCCAGTTTTCCTTCTTTCATCATACCTGGAAGGCAACATTCATGACCATATTTGCATAAGGCTCCCATCTGATAAGACCTCATTCTCGGGCTGATACACTGGGGCTCAGATGCTGAAGGAGCCCCTCAGCCCACTGCCCCCTTGAGAGCTGGTGTCTGTCACCAATGATCCCGGGCCTGGGAAGGGAGCCAGGCCGTGGACTGGTGTGAATGGAGAGCTCAGGTCAGTGACTGCCTGCGAATGAGGGCGTTATTGAGGCAGGTTCCAAACCAGTGACCCCGGGCCAGTCACCCTCTTCCCCACTCAGCTCGCTCCCATGCGGTCCAGGATCTACACCATCAGGAGGAGACTGTGGTCCCGCCCAGGCAGAAAATGGAGGAGTCCTAAAGAATAAAAGGACAGGGGCGCCTGGGGGGCTCAGTCGTTAAGCGTCTGCCTCCGGCTCAGGTCATGACCCCGGGGTCCTGGGATCGAGCCCCGCATCGGGCTCCCTGCTCAGTGGGGAGTCTGCTTCTCCCTCCCCCACTCCCCCTGCTTGTGCTCCCTCTCTCACTGAGTCTGTCAAATAAATAAAAACTTAAAAATTTTTTTTCATTAAAAAAAAAAGAAAAGGACAAGGGAAGAGGGGTAACCGACGCAAAGGCAGCTCTGTGAATCTGAACCTCCCCGCACATCCTCTCGAACCTGACAAGTCAGCAAGGGCAACAGACAGAGCCACGCGAATCCTACCCCTTCCCCAGAAGTGGGATGACAGCACCCCAACCGCCCTGTTCCTTGCTCCTATGGAGAGGAGCCACGTCCATTTCTCTTCTCGCAGAGAGACTTCTTGCTCATGCACACCTAGTCTCCGCAGGGAGCGAGCAGGTCCCGAAGAAAGCCACACCCGAAGAGAGACAAGGCGACAGAAGTGCCGTGCTGTCCCCAGAAAAAGTCCATCCTGTGGCAGAAAAATCGTCCTGGCAGAGGAAAGCACAGCCCCAGAGAAGCAACTTAAAAATGCACACGGGACATGAGGGAGCAGAACAGCCCCACTCCTGGCTGACACCTTGGGGAAACTGAGAAGTGGACAGGAAAGCAAGTGGGGGAACTCCAGGATCGGGCAAGACAAAAACATAGCAAGGACACACACGCCCTGGCCTCGCTACATCCCCCTCCAAAAACAAAAGCAACCCCCAAAAACCCATCTAGCAAGGACTCCCCTGGAGACCCTGGGGAGGAAATCCTAAAGCAGGACGCTCACACCAGCCAGGCTGCTGAGCCCCGGAGCTCCAGCCCTCTCCACACACAGCTACTCCAAAGAGGACACAGGAACCGGGGGCAAAACACCACGGCGAGTAAAGACGCCCCTCCCTCCGAAAGAGGTAGAAGAGGTAGAGGTAGAAGGTAGAAGAAAGCTAACACGACACTGCGCGGATACGTCCTTAAACAAGGGTGGAGGAGTGGAAAAAGCATCCTGGTTCAGAAATCCAAAACAGAAAACAGAAAGACACAGGCACACACTCGCAATGGTGAGAAAGGAAAATGGAACTCAGGAAAGAGAAAACAAAGGTCAATAGGGCACCTGGCTGGCTCAGTCGGTGGAGCAGGCAACTCTTGACCTCGGAGTTGTGAGTCCGAGCCCCATGTTCGGCGCAGAGATGACTTAAAAATAAAATCTTAAAAAAAAAAAAAAAAGAATGCAAGTGATGACCTCTGAGAAGCTTGTAAACTGCTAAAAAACAAAAAACAAAATAAAGGTCAAATTTTTTTAAATGAAGACCCAGTCACGAGGTGCTCA
Organism: Callorhinus ursinus; assembly: GCF_003265705.2. Classification (NCBI taxonomy): domain Eukaryota; kingdom Metazoa; phylum Chordata; class Mammalia; order Carnivora; family Otariidae; genus Callorhinus; species Callorhinus ursinus. The sequence goes on along the minus strand of NW_027397075.1, from coordinate 12,161,644 downwards.
AGGCAGAAGACATTTGAGTGGAAAAGCAGTACTGCAGGAAAAATGAGAAAACCACCAAAGACTGAACAAGAAAGGGGAGAGAGAGGGTTGAGTCGGGAGGCGGGCAAGACTGCAACGACACAGGAAAATAACCACTGGAACTTTGTAGAAGGAGACAGAGAAATGGTTCTGCACACCTCTATGAGAGTTGAAGTTGAAATCCTGCAGAAAAGGATTTCCTAGGAAAATGCAGTTTACCATACCTGGCCCCCATGAAACATGAGAAAGCATAAGCAGACCAATTTCTATGAAAGAAACAGAAACACATCCCACAAAGACCAGGTCCAGATGGTTTCACAGAATCCTGCCAAACCTTCAAAAATCACGGGGCATCCATGCTGTATAAATTGTTCCAGAGCACAAAAAAAGAAAGAAAACTCAAATTCTCTGTATGAGATACACTGATGCCTACACCCGATAAAACAGAATCACAAACCAGTATCATTTATAAATGAATAGCCATACAGAAACACTGAATAAAATACTGGCAAACAGAATCCACATCACTTTAAGAAAATAATACACCACATCGGATTTATACCAACAACATAAAGTTGGTTCATTATTAGGAAATTCACTAATATACTCTATTAGTAGATCTAAAGAGAAAAAAAAAATTTTTTTTTAAGATTTTATTTATTTATTTGACAGAGACACAGCGAAAGAGGGAACAAGCGGAGGGAGTGGGAGAGGGAGAAGCAGGCTTCCCGTGGAGCAGGGAGCCTGATGCGGGGCTCGATCCCAGGACTCTGGGATCATGACCTGAGCCGAAGGCAGGCGCTTAACGACTGAGCCACTCAGGCGCCCCTAAAGAGAAAATTAACAATTGTCTTTGTAGATGCTGAAAAAGCCTTTGACAAAATTCTACACTTATTCCTGTAAAAAACGGTCACGAATACAGAAAAATGCCAGATACTTTCTTAACATGATAGAAGACATGTACACCTTACCCTTAAAGCCAGCATCTCACCTAAGGTGGCATTTCCACTAAGGTTAGGACGAGGTGCATGCCCACTCTCCCCAACACATTCAACCCCTTACAAGAAGTATTAGCCAATGCAACTAAATGAAAGAAATCAGAGGTACACAAGTCAGAAAGAAGCAGTAAATCTATCTCTCGGCAGACTGTCTGGTAGCATACCTGGAAAACCCTGGAAACTCAATAAATTCAAGCAATGAAAGAATTCAGTAGAACAGCAGAATATAAAACTGGCAAGCAGCGGCGCCTGGGGGGCTCAGTCAGTTAAGCATCTGCTTTCGGCTCAGGTCATGATCCCAGGGTCCTGGGATCGAGCCCCGCATCGGGCTCCCTGCTCCACGGGAAGCCTGCTTCTCCCTCTCCCACTCCCCCTGCTTGTGCTCCTGCTCTCTCTCTCTCTCTCTCTCTCTGTCAAATAAATAAAATAAAATAAATAAAATGAAACTGGAAAGCAGACACCAACAGCCTTCACACTCACACACAATAGGCAGAGGACGTGAAGGCAGTGAAACCCCATTTACAACAGCAACAAAGAAAGTCAGACACTTAGGAAGAAAAAAAGTTATATGCACAATGTCTAGGAGGAAAAATTTTACACCCTCCTGTAGACACAGGAGTACACTTGAACAAAAGACATCCCTTGTTACAGAGGACGACTCAAAAGCATAAAGGGGTAGTTGATTTATAAATCTGCCACAGTCTCAATAACACGCTGTTTCCAAGCAGCTAGACAAGCTGATGTTCAAGTTTACACAGAAAAATACACGAGCAATACTAGGGAACACTGAAAAGGGAAAGCTGCAGGGGGACTGGCTGACCGGACAGTCCAATGTACTACAAAAAGCCTCTGCAAGCTGACAACAGTGTGGGTCTGGTGTGTGGACAGACAGACCCGGGGAACAGAATAGCAAGTCCAGAAACAGACCTGGGCACAGGTGGAAATTCAGAATACTGACAAAGACAGCCTCTCAGATCACTAGGTCAAAGATGAACTGTTATATAGTTTAATGAAGCCAGGACAATGGGGAAGCCATCTGAGAACACCACACCTCACACCACGCATGACAAAATAAAGTACAAAGGATCAGAGATCTAAACATAAAAAATGAAACCATGTAAGTACCAGAAGAAAATGGGCGAATTCTTGTACAACCAGGAAACAGGGAAAGATCTTCTGTGACCCCAAATCTAAAAGCAATAAAAGACTGATGAATGTGACTATACAAAATTAAAATATTTCGTATGGCAATGGGCACCCTAAGCCAAGTCAAGAAACAACAGCTGTAAGCAGTCCCGTCTGGAGGCTGCGCGCCCACCTCTCCGTGGCCTCCGCCAGCATCCTGGGCACACCTTCAGCCTGGCTGGTCCCACTCCACACTGACGGATCTCTGTCCTGTCAGACCAGCTAGCCTCAACCCTGACTGCCCCGTGGAGTCACGGGGAAGGCAGGGGCCCCCTGGCGAGGCCGCAGGAGCCACACTTCAGCAGGGCCGGTGGGAGCCGGCAGCAGGACCCTAGCAGAAGACCCAGCAGCACAGGAGCAGGTACCTGGGCTCCGATAGAGGTTCTTGGGCAGAGAAGGCGAGTGAGCGTCTATCAACCCCACGATCTTCATGTGTCCATACTGCTTGGCCAGCATCCGGGCTGTGGCTCCACTGTGGTCTCTTGTGTCCACTCTGACTCCCTGTGAAAGTTCATGGAAGTTCAGGAGCTGGGCACTTCCCCTGTAAGGCACTCACTCTTGTTCCCTCACGTGGGCTCTAGACCCCAGCTAGGACATGCACGGGGGTCTCAGCGCCCCGGGCCCTCCACAACCCCACATCTGCGCCAGAAAGAGGGGAGGGCCTGTAAGGGCCCTCACTGTCCTTTAGGATAGGGGGGGGCGCTGGGGAGGGGCTCAGTGGCAGGATTCCAGCCACCTGGTGGCTGCAGCAGCTCTCGGGCCCCACGCCCCGCAGGCAGATCCTTCCGGGATCGGCGGTCACGGGCTCCAGCTGGGGAAGGGCACACTGCAGGCCACTGGGGCCACAGCCCAGCCTTCACCCTTCCCACCTGGGCAGGCCCGCCTCACTTCTCTCCACCAGAGAAAACTGGAGACAACAGATGCACTAGAGAAGCAGCCTTTAAAAATCATAACCACCACCAGAGCACCATCCTTCTGAAGATGAGTCTGGTCATTTTTACCCAAAGCCCTAAAATGTACCTATAGTCTTCTGCACAGTTAACTCCACTTCTGTGACTCTCTCCTAAAGAAATAACTCCAAGCAGAGAAAGCTTTTGTGACACAGGTTTTCAGTAGAACGTATCTGCAATAATGAAAACCTGGAGACCTTGTGAATGCGGGCAGAGGCAGCCATGTTATTACCTTAATGCTGGCGCTTACAAATAATTGGTAGAACCAAGTTTTTGAAAGGACCATGATACGTCTTTATGGTATCAAAGGTATAAAGTGTCCTCATGAAGAAGAGAAGACGACACGGACACGTGGGGGAAATGGCATGAGAAGACAGAGGCAGAGATTGGAGGGATGCATCTAGAAGCCAGAAACACCAGGAGCCAACAAGAGCTCAAAGCCAAATGCAAGCATTCCTCCCAAAGCCTCTGGAGGTACTGTGGCCCCGCTGATGACTTGGTTCTGGAATTCTGGCGTCCAGAACTGTGAGAAAATAAATTTCTGTGTTTTAAGCCCACCAACTTTACGGTAAATTGTTAAAAGCAAGAAACTAGTGCACTCATTTCTGTGTGAAATTATTCAAATTATGGCGCATCGCTACTATCAAGTACTGGATCAGGAAGAATGAGGCAGGTTTCTCTGTACGCATGTGAAAATAAGTTTGTGATATTTTGCTAACATTTAAAAACACACTGCAGAAGTAGATGGATCCCATTTATGTAGCAGGATTCCATTCATGGAGAAATCTATTCACAGCTGTTAACACTCTGGGGGGAGGAGGCGATGTAAGAAAACTTAGAGGTTTTTTAATGCTTATTTCTAGATTTTTGATTAATTATCCTCTAAATGTTATTGTTTGGCTTTGTTTAAGCCTGTAAGTTATATTACTTTCATACGTGTTTTTAAATCATGAAAACAACATGCACTGTACAGGCCTCAGACACTGCAGGCTCAGCTCCAGACCCCCCCACGATAAAGTACCACAATAACACAGGCCAAAGGAAGTTTTTTGGTTTGCCAGTGCATATAAAAGTTATATTTACACTATACCATGGTCTTATTAAGTGTGCCACAGCATTATGTCTAAGAAAACAATGTATATACCTTAAAGAAATAAAATACTTTATGGGGGCACCTGGCTGGCTCAGTCAGTAGAGCATGAACTCAGGGTCATGAGTTCAAGCCCCATGTTCAGCGTAGAGCTTACTTGAAAAAGATAAACTTTATTGCTAAAAAATGCTACCATCTGACTTTTCAGCAAGTCATAATCACTGATCACAGATCACCGTAACAAATACGACAACAGAGGCGCCTGGGTGGCTCAGTGGGTTAGGCTCGTGCCTTGGCTCAGGTCGTGATCCCTCTGGGATCGAGATGCATTGGGCTCTCTGCTAGGTAGGGAGTCTGCTTCTGCATCTCCCTTTCCCTCTGCCCTTCCCCCTGTTCATGTGCTCTCTCTGCCCTCTCTCTCAAATGAATAAATAAAATCTTTAAAAAAAAAAAGACAATAATGAAAAAGTTTGAACTGTTGCAAGAATTACCAAAATGTGACACAGAGACACAAAGTGAGTGAATGCTGTTGGAAAAATGGCACCTGTAGACTTGCTCGATACAAGGTCTCTACAAACCTTCCATCTGTAAAAAACGCAGTATCTGTGAAATGCAATAAAGTGAAGCACAATAAAATGAGGTGTGCTTGTTCACATTCATAAGTTATAGGAAAATTTCCCTATAATACCATTACTATTGAGGATTTAAGAGAAGTTTTATATTTTAAAATATTTTTCAGAGTTTACTTGTTGATACACTTTTACAGGTTCATGGAAAGGCACAAGGAAGTTACCCAATCATTGTTTAAGAAGCTCTTTAAAAAAGGGCACCTGGGTGGCTCAGTCGTTAAACATCTGCCTTTGGCTCAGGTCATGATCCCAGGATTCTGGGATCGAGTCCCGCATCGGGCTCCCTGCTCAGTGGAGAGACTGCTTCTCCCTCTCCCGCTCCCCCTGCTTGTGTTCCCTCTCTCACTGTCTCGCTCTGTCAAATAAATAAATAAAATCTTTTTTAAAAAAAAAGCTCTTTAAAAAGGAAAAACTTTTTAACTATGAGAGGTGATGGGTGTTGACTAAACTTACTGTGGGGGCGCCTGGGTGGCTCAGTCGTTAAGCGTCTGCCTTCAGCTCAGGTCATGATCCCAGGGCCATGGGATCCAGCCCTGCATCGGGCTCCCTGCTCTGAGGGAGGCCTGCTTCTCCCTCTCCCATTCCCCCTGCTTGTGTTCCCTCTCTCGCTGTCTCTCCCTGTCAAATAAATAAAATAAAATCTTAAAAAAAACCCAAAACCTTATTGTGGTATTCATTTCACAACGTATACTAAATTCAAATCATTATGTTGTACACCTTACTTATATAATGTTATATGTCAATTGTATCTCAAGAAGACTAGAAAAAGTATTTTAAAAATAAAAGATTAAAAAAAAGGACCATGATACAACACTGTACCTATATTACAACAGCAGCAAAACAAGACAGACAAAAATGTGTATAACACTAGAAGAAAGTGTGCCCAAACTGTTAATATTATTTCTAAGCAGTAGGATAGGGGGATTTTCCCCATCTTCCTAATCCTCTATATTCTCTAAATTTACTACCACGAGCACACTTACTTTGAAAGTGGAAAAGACAATAAACTTTCCATTTTAAAAGCTTCAACCACGCACTCCGGGGTCTGAGGGCTGGACCACTGGAGCTCAGTGCTCTGGAGGGGAAACAGTAAACGTGCACACCCCTTTGACCCAGCAATTCCATTGCTAGGGATTTAACCTTAAGAAAGAATTAAAGACATACGCTAACATTTAGGATTTTCCCAGCAGCATTTAGTATCGTGAGAACTAGGAAGAACGTAAAATCAGGAATTAGTGAAGGGGGAACACATCTATAGAGTGGAATACCACTCCCCCACTTATATGACCATTCCGTCCAAGTGTACGTATTAACATGGAAGGGGGTGCACAGGACATCGTTAAAAGGAAAAAAAGTGTAATACAAAACATTCTGTATAATGGGACTCTACTCGGACTTAAAATATCTGTTAAACCAGGAGGACCCTTGTCAGGGTGTTAAAACATGCTATCTCTGGGTGACGGGATTATGAGCAGTTCTGGCTTTCTTTGTGTTTCCCTGTACTTCCTAATTCTTTTATAGCAGATATATAACACTGTATGATAAACATTTACTTATGCACACTTTCCCCTATTTTGAAAATCTATGACTGGGGCGCCTGGGTGGCTCAGCCATCAGGCGTCTGCCTTCGGCTCAGGTCATGATCCATCGGGCCCTGCATCGGGCTCCCTGCTAGGTGGGGAGCCTGCTTCTCCCTCTCCCACTCCCCCTGCTTGTGTTGCCTCTCTCACTGTGTCTCTGTCAAACAAATAAAATCTTAAAAGAAAAAAAAGGGGGCGCCTGGGTGGCTCAGATGGTTATGCGTCTGCCTTCAGCTCGGGTCATGATCTCGGGGTTCTGGGATCGAGTCCCGCATTGGGCTCCTTGCTTAGCATGGAGCCTGCTTCTCCCTCCGCCTGCCACTCCCCCTGCTTGTGCTCTCCCTCTGGCAAATAAATAAAAGTCTTAAAAAAAAAAAAAAGAAAGCCTATGACAGTCTTGGTTGAGCCTAGTATAGAAGGTGATTATCACACGTCCTCTGGTAGAAAAAACTGTTTTTTTTTTTTAAGGTTTTATTTATTTATTCAACAGAGAGACAGATAACGAGAGCAGGAACACAAGCAGGGGAAGCGGGGGAGGGAGAAGCAGGCTCCCAGCGGAGCAGGGAGCCCGATGCGGGGCTCAATCCCAGGACCCTGGGATCATGACCTGAGCCGAAGGCAGATGTTTAATGACTGAGCCACCCAGGCGCCCCGAAAAAACTGCATCTTTACAAGACCTTAACTGAGCTTTACTTTCTATAATCCCCCATTTCCAAGAGCTCTGGTTAGAAATCAGCTCTAAAACCTTCAGCCTTTATCACTTCTAGAGGGGTCTGGAAGGGGAAAGTGAAGGCAGTCAAAAGGCACAAACTTCTGGTTGTAAGATACAACATGACGACCGCGGCAAGCACGGCCACATGATAAACACGGAAGCTGTTCGGAGGGTAAATCCAGAGCTCTGGCCACAAGGAAACACTCCCTCTCTGTGCCCGCATCTACATGAGACAATGGACACTCACCAGACGGGGTGTGGTCATCACTTCACAACACGCTGAGTGACAGCAGTGCGCTGCATTCCCTCAGCTTCTACAGGGAGGTCTGTGTTTACATCTCGGTAAAACCGGGCGGGGGCGGGGGGAAAGAAACACCATCTTCACTGTAGGGTTTTAACTATCACGTTTTTAAGCCCAGAAGTCTTCAACCTCAGATTACAGCTAAAGGGGGAAAAAGCAGTAATACTATCCCTTAGTGAGTAAATGAGGAAGAAAACAGAACCAAGAACAAGGTCCCCGAGGTGAGGGAAGAAAATACTAGAATTTGTTTATCCTTTACATTTTGGGGGGTTTTCTTCCTATTTTGTAATGTACATAACATATTCCTAGAGACGTACATGATCAAAACTCACTCTGACAGGAAAGCATGATCAAAGCTTCGGAGACTGTGGCCCAAGAGGATGGCGGGCACACTTGTCACGTGGGGGCCAGGCGATCAGCTCAGCTGTCCCCTAAGAGGCCTAACCACGCCCAGATCATCCTGCCCCGCCAGCAGGAAGGGAATGGGGTGGAAGGGAGGCAGCTACAGCCCTCTCCTATCCTTGCGGAGCACAGGGAGCCCAGCCTCCTGCAGTCCCCCATCTCCAGGAATGGGGCCTGGCTCTGGAGGGCCAGCTCGGGAGACCGGTGGGCCCGGCCCTCTGGCTCCCTCAGGTCTAACCCTGACTGAGAGGAGGAAATTTGCAGGAAATGAGGAGCAGAGGAGAAGCCGTGCAGGGTTAGCCACACGGATTCCCCAGCAATGGAAAAACGTGGCCCATTAGCCACATGCTCCCAGCCATGCCCGCCAGCCCCCCCACCCCTGCCCCCCAATGCCAAAGCAATCATGGCGAACTGCCCAACACCTTCTACTCCTGATTAGTGCTAGGGGGAGATCTCATAGTTGATTTCCTGAATTTGATCACTGTATGTGATCATGAAGACAAAACTGTTTTCAGGAAATACATACTAAATAAAGTATTTAGGAAGAAAACGGCATTACATTATGTCAGCAACTTACTATCCAATGGTCCCAAAAAGACAGTATGTATATAGAGACTAATAAAGAAAATGAGATGAAATGTTAATAATAATAAATGTTAATACTGGGCAATCTAGTGAAGATACACAAATTCTCTGTATTATTTTGACATTTCTTTAAGTCTGAAATCATTTCAGAATTTTAAAATTTTAAAAATTTTCTGAAAGAAATCCAATATAATTTGTTTCCTCTAAATACAAGTTGCCCAATAAATAAAATCTTTAAAAAAAAAAAGGGGGAGCGCCTGGGTGGCTCAGTTTGTTAAATACAAGTTGCCCACAACACACAATCTCATTCCCAACTGGGGAGTAAAGGTACCAAATGAGGGCATAATCTGCATGGTAGATAAATGATCTAAAATCTCTGATTTTCGGGGCGCCTGGGTGGCTCAGTTGGTTAAGCGACTGCCTTCGGCTGAGGTCATGATTCTGGAGTCCCGGGATTGAGTCCCTGCTCGGCGGAGAGTCTGCTCCTCCCTCTGACCCTCTTCCCTCTCGTGCTCTCTCTCTCTCTCAAATAAATAAATAAAACCTTTAAAAAATAAAAAAATAAAAAATAAATAAAATCTCTGATTTTCCAGTATGTTTTCCAATGTGAATGTCTCTCATGACTTCTAGTTCTACCTAATATATATTTTTTTAAGATTTTATTTATTTATTTGAGAGAGAGAGAGAGAGAGAGAGGGAAAGCAGGAGAGGGGATAGGGTCAGAGGGAGAAGCAGGCTCCTCACTGAGCCGGGAGCCCGATGTGGGACTCGATCCCAGGACTCTGGGATCATGACCCGAGCCAAAGGCAGTCGCTTAACCAACTGAGCCACCCAGGTGCCCCAGTTCTACCTAATTTAAAATCAAATTCTAGGGCGCCTGGGTGGCTCAGTCAGTTAAGTGTCTGCCTTCAGCTCAGGTCATGATCCCGGAATCTCGAGATCGAGTCCCGCATCAGGCTCCCTGCTCAGCCAGGAGTCTGCTTCTCCCTCTCCCTCTCCTCCCGGCTCATTCTCTCTCTCAAATAAATAAATAAATAAATAAATAAATCTTTAAAAAAAAAACTTCAAAAAATATATAAATAAATAAAAATAAATAAAATAAAATTCTAGGGGTGCCTGGTGGGGTTCAGTCGGTTAAGCATATGACTTGTGATTTCAGCTCAGGTCATGATCTCAGGGTCATGAGACTGAGCCCCACGTCAGGCTCTGCACTCAGCGAAATCTACTTGAGATTCTCTCTCTCCCTCTGCCCCTTGCACGTGCACCATGTTCTCTCTCTTAAAATAAATAAATCTTAAAAAAAAAAATACATAGTAGGGCACGTGATATGATGAGCACTGGGTGTTATATACAACTGATAAGTTACTGAACACTACATACGAAACTAATGATGTACTATATGTTGGCTAATTGAGTTTAAATAAAAAATTTTAAAATAAATAAATACATAAAATAAAATTCTAAACTCAGAAGCCGAGGTTATGCTTTTTACAGGTTTGAGCTCTTACCCATCTATTCTTGACCCTATGTTAGGTCTTAAGGGTGCCTAGTCTGTGTAAGTGGAATTACTTCAAAGAATAATTATTTGCAGCAAAGAAGCCCAAATGGCTGACAAATATAAGAAAAGATGCTCAACCTCACCAGAAATCCGGGAAAGGCAAAAATCAATAGGAGACAGCTCATCTGATACCAGGTACCAAGTGTTCCTGAGGGTGTGGAGAAGAGAGCTATAAAATACTATCAGAACGTCAATCAGGATGACTATGGAGGAAAGTAAGTTAATACTCTCCAGTCAAGATCACCCTACCCTACACACCAAAAGTTCTACTTTGAAGAATACATCCTGATTTCTTTAAAATCCCTTCTACATGCTCAAGAAGACAGGTAAAAAATGGGAACCACAGCCCTGTCAGGAATAGCAAAGTAGACACATGTGAAATGTCCACTAAAAGACGAATGGATAAACGTAAAATACTCATACATTCAATACGTAGAGAGCTGTCAAAATGAGTGAACCAGGCCCCCACGCACTGGCACTCTGTCAAATGACACAGTCTGACACATTATTTACATAAATCTTTAAAATATATCAAACAACCTGTGCCTTCCTTAAGGACACACAGTGCGTGGCACAAGCATAAAACCAGGAGAAGGAAAGCTGCAGATCAACATCTGTTTAGGGGTCACTCTGGGGTCATGTGGGTTGTATTAGTATCATCCTCCGTAGTTTTCTATATGTTGAAAGTACTTCAAATTTAAGATTCATAATTCTTGCTGCTGTGGAAAGAGTATAAATTGGTACAATTTGCTCTTCAGGTGGCAAGTGGGCAACCCTATGTTAAGACTGTACTCACATTCCATGCAACATTCTACCTTCGGTACTGAACTGGACAGATGTGGTCACACGCGTGTGCAGAGATGTATGTGCAGAGTCTCCACAGCACTGTGTGTGACAGCCAGAGGCTGGCAACGACTCACTTCCAACGACTCTGATTCGTCCCTACAAGGAAATGCTGTGCCGCCACGAAGAAAAGAGAGAGAGATTAACATACACTAATACAGAACAATCTCCGAGAGACAGAGAGAGAGAAAGAAAGAGAAAGAGAAGGAAGGAAGGGAGGGAGGGTGGGCGGGCTGAGGAGCAGCCGTGGGGAGAGACCAGGAGACCGAGGCAAAGGGGGCAGGCAGGCTCCTGTACCCCCTCAGTCTCATGTCTAGTTTTACCATGTAAGGGTACCGTTCCCAAATCCTTTTTTTTTTTTAAGTCTATGAGCTGGCACATTTATTTATTTATTTATTGGGAGTGTGAGCACAGAATGTGGGGGAAGGGGAGAGGGAGAGAATCTCAAGCAAGCTCCACGCTCAGTGCGGAGCCTGAGCTCAACCTCACGACCCCGAGATCATGACCTGAGCAAACCAAGAGTCAGACACTTCACTGACTGAGCCACCCAGGTGCCCCCAAATTCTTTTTTCAAAGAAAGATAGCATGTTAACATTTTATTATGCTAAAATATCCAGTTGGACCCCCCCAAGAGAAAAATCATAAAATAAATACAAATGGCCAATAAATGCATTTTTAAATGTTCAACCTCACTAGTAAGTATAAACCAAAACAGATGCCACTTTTCTCCCACCACACTGGCAAAAACGTAAGACAAGTAACTTTCAGGGCTTGGTGAGGACATGAAAAAGTGGGCACCTTCACATATTACTGGCAGGGGGGCGGGGAGGCAAAAGAGACAACCTTTCTAGTGGGAATCTGTTAAGACTTACTATTTCAACCCCACTGCACTTTTTAACAACTTTATTAAGACAAATTCACTTACCGTGCAATTCACCCACTCACAGTTAACTCACTGGCATGCAACCATCACCATAATCAATTTCAGAACACTCTCCTCACCCTAAAAAGAAATCATGTGCCCCTTAACCACCACCCTCTCCCTAGTACTTCCATCTCTCATCCCTTCCCATCCTGCCCTCTGCTGCCGGCCCCAGGCCACCATTAATCTGCTTTCTATCTCTACAGATTTGCTTACTCAGGATATTTCGTATGAAAAGAATCCTACAATATGCGGTCCTTTGTGTCTGGCTTCTACCACTGAGTATAATACTTTCAAGGTTCATCCATATTGTAGGTGTCAGAACTTCATTCCTTTTTATGGCTGAATAATATTCGTTTGTGGAGAGACCACACTTACCTTAACCATCTATCAGCTGATGGACATGTGGGTTTCTTTCTTTTGGCTACTGTAAATAACACTGCTATAGACATTTGTGTCTAAGTTTTCATGTGGACCAATTTTCAGTTCCCTTGGGTATATACCTAGGAGAATGGCTGGGTTATACAGTAGCTTTATGTTAACTGTTTGAGCAACTGCCAGACTGTTTTCCAGAGAGGCTGCATCATTTTACACTCCCACCAGCAGTGTGTGAGGTTCCAATTTCTCCACATCTTCACCGACTCTTATTACTGTCTTTTTATGTTACAGACATCCTAGCAGTTTTGATTTGCATTTCCTAGATGACTAATGATGTCAAGCATTTTTTCATGTGCTTATTGGCCATCTATAAATCATCTTTGAAGAAATGTCTATTCAGATCCTTTGCCCATTTTTTATTGTCTTTATTAGGACCTATTAAGTGTCACATGTGAACACGAGCAATCCCCCCTACAGAAACAGAGTATACCTGCATGCAGGCTGAAGCTGCCCATACGGAGCTAGTCCCTGGAGCACTGTTTATAACTGTAAAAGGTCAGAAACCTAAATTTTGACAAATAAGGAACTAAGTTAATTATGGCTTGGATTACACATGGGATACCATAAGGAAAAAATGTCTATGGCATATTAACTGAATTTCTAAAAGCTGTAGAGTAAACACACAGTAGAATCCCACTCTGTTCAAAATGAAGAGCAACTTGTGTGCACCTGTCTACAGACAGACCTTCCTAAGCAGAGAAGTCCTGGGCTGTCTCTATCAAACCAAGTGGGCATATTGGGGAGGAACCGCGGGTGCTTGAGAAGGAATATCTTAGCATTCTTATTCTGTATGTTGTTTTTAAGTGATGGGATGATAAGTGTTACCTACTTTTTAAAATATATTTTCCATACTTCTCAAATAATAGCATTTTCAAAATTATTACAGGACTAGGTGTCTATTTTTCCTCACCACTGTACCACTGAGCGCCATTCAATACTTGGCATCAGTAGATACAATGAAAATGTGCCGAGTAAATAAGGAGCAGCTCTTTCTGTGCAGCAGAAAATTCTGTTACAGCTCATGCTTCAGGGACAGGACTCCTCACCTGCCATGACTAAATCGTAAGCAAATCAACAGGGTCACTTACATGATTGAGAAAATACTGCACAATTATTTCATGGCCAGCGGCAGCTGCTTCCATCAAAGGAGTAAATCCATATACCGGCTCCCTGCAAGACAGAGGCCATGGCCAGACGATGAGCAGAGAGGAGCTCAGCCAGGCAGAAGCTTTCCTGCTGCAGACAAACCCAAGCCAGCTCGTCACCCATCCCAAGGCATCCAGGTCTCCCTCTCGCCAGAATGAACAGGGTGACACGAAAAGAGTTCCTATCAACACATGAGCCTCATAAATTTTTCTGCTTCTACCACCAGCTCTAGTCTCTCTTCCTGAAGACAATCTGTCTCCCCATCTTCACTCCCTCTAAGCTGCTTCCACTGGCTGACTCTTAAATCTCCGTTTTAATTACAGGCAAAAAGCACCTGTTGCCTTTCAGTGTGCACAGCCAGCCAGTGTCTCCCACCCACCTATCCAGATGATCTTTGAGCTCAGCGTCTTCCAGGAGCCCTCCCAAGAGCTCTGAGACTAATCATCTACCTTGTCCTTATCTCACCCACTATCTGATGCTTATTTCTGGGCTCAGCGCTGTCTCCAGATGCCTCCTGACCCTCCCTTCTCTCACGCTGGTCTAGAAGACAGGAACCAAGCTAAATCCTGGGTTGCACCCACTCTAAGACACCATTTTCACATTCTCACATCTCTGAAGTCAGAATTTATCTTAAAACCAATAGGCAAGTGGCATTTTAATCAGTGGCATTTCTTTCTCAGTGGCGTGTGAAACTATGATGCACCTTACAGGGGGTGACTTCAGCCAGGGGCGGGCACCGTGCCAGCCAGAAGCTGGGGTGGTACTTGCTGTGTTGAAAGGGGATTATCGTCATGACATGCTTTAGACAACACAACACCCCTTCCAGCTTGTAAAACTCATGACTGCTTTCAAAGCATCACCTCACCCGATATAGACAAAAGACAGGAAGGAAAAAGGAATTAGCATTTAATGCATGTCAATCAAGGGCCATTCACTATGCCAGGCCGCTGGTGTGTGACAGAACACGTAATTCCTCCAACAACCCCATGACATTGGTATTGCTGGCCCCAGTTTTCAGATAAAGAAAATGAGGCTCAGAAAGTGCTGCACCCAGTGTCCCCTGACAGATGCAGAAAAAAGCTGGGACCAGCCCCAAGCTTCCCACGCCTGGGCAGGCCTGTCCCCTCCGCCCACGGCAAAGGCTACCCTGCACTCTGGCCCGTGGCTGCCTCCCCAGCTGCCCCCCTTGGTTACAGCGGCCACTAACGACCCGGTAATCACCTCACGTTGGCATTCGCTCCACTGTCCAAGAGGAACTTGACCATCTGCTGGTGCCCAGCGCTGGTGCAGTGGAAGAGAGCAGTCCAGCCCTGAATGTCCCTCATTTCCAGCTCGGCACCTTGCTTTAAGAGAACACAGAATGCTCGTTACCGCCTCAGCTCCTCTGTGTGGGGCAGGCGCACTCCGGGCCGTCACGCTGCAAGAATCAAAGTGATGACCCGAGCAAGCACACGTACGCCATGGCCTGCAGTGGTTCCCATCTCCGCCAGAGCGGCCAGGAGCCCCTCGTGTCTCTGGGCCTGAGTCCCCTCGTCCCTCACCTGGAGGAGAAAGTAGGCGATGCTCTCGTTGCCACAGCTGGAAGCCAGCATCAGCGGAGTCTGCCCTTCCGGGGTCGGCACGTTCACGCTCACCCCTGCCTCGAGCAGCAGGTGCACGATGGTATCGTGTCCGATGTACGAGGCATACATCAGCGGGGTCCAGCCACCACCATTCTTCTTATTCAAATCTAACTCTCTCCTAAACAAACACAAGATACGCCAGACGTGTCCAGCCATCTCACATGTGAGGTTTACCAAAGCTGGCAGCAAGGCCGGGCCAAGAGAAAGAGCGGGAAATACAGCCAGGAAGCAGAACTTATCTGCCACCCTGAACGTCATGGGGGAGGGGAGGCAGGCGGGGAAACCATTAGGTTTGCCACACAGCTGCCTCTGCAAAGTCCTCAGAACCGTCTTCCTCCTCCGACTGCACATTCTCATCGGCCCCTCCGCCTACCCCAAGGCCAGCAACTCTTCTTTCCTACCCCAGCTACACAGATGGTTCTCAATCAGGGGTGATTTTTTGCTCCAAGAGACATTTGGCAAAGTCTGAAAACATTACTGGTTGTCACAACTGGAGAAGGAAAAGCTACTGGCATCTAGGGGGTGGAGGCCAGGGACGTGGCTAACCGGTTATCCTACATGCACAGGTCCCCAACGGAGAATGATCTGGCTCGGGCTGTCCAGAGTGCCAGTCAAGGAACTGTGACCTTGAGCCCTGACTGCCTTCTTCTCCCAAAAGACCAGAATCTGCTAGTGTGGGGCTGGGTGGAAAGGGGAATGGGAAGGGACTCAGAAAATGGACAATATTTCTCCCTTGTCACCTCATCCTACAGAAACATTCTTGGAAAATCATTGACCAGAGAATCCTATCTTTCTCATTCATGTCCATCAAAATTCCGGAAAGGCGTTTCCCGCAGGG
The DNA here is from genome assembly GCF_003265705.2 of Callorhinus ursinus. Taxonomy (NCBI): domain Eukaryota; kingdom Metazoa; phylum Chordata; class Mammalia; order Carnivora; family Otariidae; genus Callorhinus; species Callorhinus ursinus. The sequence continues at coordinate 12,145,827 of NW_027397075.1, read as the reverse complement.
AAAAAACCATGGGCTTCCAAGCCCAGAGTCTGGGGTTGGGGCATGGAAATCACATCCACTTCCAGGACACCCTGAATAGTTCATGTCCCACAGCCTTTTTTCTCACGCAATCCCTGCCTCCAGCAGAGGCAACAACTGACAATCAATCCAGTCTGTGCCTCTCAGAGGTATGCACACAGGAAGCTACACAGACAATTTTCCATTCACTAGCATCTTCTAGTAACTCTGGGATGCCCACGCAGCCATTTCAGAAGGTCCTGATCCCAGGAATGCAGTGGCGGCCACTGGCTGGGAGAGCGCACAGAGACCAATTCATCCTGGCCACACGACCTTCACTGTGGGAGTGCTCAGTTCCACGTGGAGAAGAGCCTAGCCCTTGGCAGAGCATCTCTGAGGCTCTGACATGTCTAGGCGGGCCCAATCCTCCCTTCGGAGGCCTCTCCTGCCCTCAGGCCCCTGGTCTATGCTTACTGTGGCCAAGCTTCAGTGTCAGCTAGGGCCACAATCCCAGTCAGAGCACAGACACTTCCCCTCTCCCCTGTGGAGCCATTTGGGACCGTGAATTTAAACAGCACACCCAAAGGCTTAAAAGCCCAAGAATGCCAAAGGAGCAGAATTGTAACTGGGGTCTCAGTGACCCTATGAGGGAATGTGCTGCCTGTGTGCCCAGCTGCACATTCCTAAGGCCACCTGGTACAGGAGTATGACAGAATGTCCCTTACCACAGGCCTGCACTTGTACTCGACTGGCCAGATATTCATAAGTGATGGCTAGGACTTGGGAACCAGAAACCTGGGACTCAAATGAGGCTTTGCTTTGGCTCCCCAGGAACTGAAAAAGGCACGTATGGGTACGGACCTGTGTCCGTACAGGTCGTTTCTCCAAGTTATTGATGAAAAACTGAAACAAGGAAATAGGTCAGTAAGGGGGTGGAGAGGAGGAGATGGGTCCTTTTCCAAAAACTACATTAACATATGTATAAGACTGCAGGTGGCAACCCCCAGAGAGGAAGATAAACCCCACTTCCTCCTCTATAGCAAAAGCTAGAAGGGAAAGGAAGGCAAAAAAGATAAAAATGAACCTTCTGGGGAAAGAAGGCCATAGGGCATCACTTTCTAACTTTATTTTTGTTTTGTTTGAACATTTCTGCAATTCATAAAAGCCATTAAGTGACTCTACAGAAAGCCCGAAACGTTTCATAAGCCTATGAAAAAAGTTTAAAGCCTCTCTTTCTTCCGAGGAATACAAACTGACTTCCTTATTAGTGTCCAGCATAAATCATTACTGACCACTGTCCGAGAGACACGGGGATTGATCTGTGTGTCTGAAATGTCTACAACTATGTGAGGCCCCATGAGCTTACTGACAGCTCTGTCTGGGATGTGAAGCATCCCAGTACAGAGACGGTACTCAAAATCTAAGCAGAAGGAACATTTCCCAAGATCTCTTACCGCTGCACACATTCCTTCACCACTTCATCCTGGCCGATGGAAGCAGCTGTGTGAAGATCCAAGGGGACGGCCAGCTCTTCCCGGCTGACCTGAGCACCCAGCCCATGCCACATGGACAAGCTGCGGTTCAGTTCTGGCTCACTAGCTTCATCGCTGAGCTCCGACATCACTGTGGAGGGAGACCCAGGGGTTAGGTCTTTCCTTCCCGGTTGTTCCAGGGAGTGAAACACGATGGTTACACTCCTACCTGCAGTAGGCCTCGATGTCACTATCCTAGCAGACTCAATGCAGTCAACTCCTGGGACAGACTTAGAAAATTTTTATTAAATACCGTATGGGTTTGGGCAGCTCCATCCTGCTAATACTGGTGAGCTTGTCACCAGACAGAAAAAGAGGAGCACATATGGTGAGTCACACACTGCGGTATATACTTTCCTTCATCAATCCTCGGGCCCCAGTTCTGCAAAGGGAATTCTCCAGCAACTCGGGAAGCCTGACAACCTCTTGGATGGGCAGTCAAGAAATGCTAATTGAGTCACTGGACCAAATCACCTCTTGGGTGGGGGGGGAAAGAACCCTGGACTTGGAGTCATATCAAAATTTAGCTCTGCTATTTAACATCTCCAGTCCCTAGTTCCTTGCTGTCTAATGGGGACATAGCTTAAAGGGCTGCTGTTAAAACACAGGGAAGAATGGATAAATAAATGGCAGAATAGCATATAATGGAACGCTAGTAATAAGCAGAAGAAACAGTTGATATGCATAACATATGAACGAATCTCAAACACAGTTGTGCAAACAGAAGCCATACTCAAAGGCTACCTACTATATGATTCCATTTATATGACATTTTAGAAAAAACAAACCTGAAGGGCTGGAGGACAGATCAGTGGTACCAGGGATTAGGAACAGGGGAACCTCGAAGGGACAGCAAGAGAGAACTTGGGGGTGACGTACCTGTTCTGTATCTTGATTGGTGGGTATGTTGACTCTATACATTAATCAAAACCCATAGACCCAAACATCAAATGAGTGAATTTTACTGTATAAAAATTTTAAACAAATAGGGTGCCTGGGTGGCTCAGTCAGGTAAGCATCTGCCATCGGCTCAGGTCATGATCTTCAGGTCCTGGGATCGAGCCCCACATTGGGCTCCCTGCTTGGCGGGGAGTCTGCTTCTCCCTCTACCCCTCTCCCCTGCTCATGATCCCTCTCTCTTTCTCAAATAAATAAAATCTTTTTTTAAAGATTTTATTTATTTATTTTGATAGAGAGATGGCGAGAGAGGGAACACAAGCGGGGGTCGGGGGTGGGAAAGGGAGAAGCAGGTTTCCCATGGGTGGAGCAGGGAGCCATGTGGGACTCGATCCCAGGACCCTGGGATCAACCTGAGCCGAAGGCAGACACTTAACGACTAAGCCACCCAGGTGCCCTCAAATTAATAAAATCTTTAAGAAAAAAAAGTTTTTTAAACAAATAAATCTTGAAAAGAAAGTCCCAGCACAGAAACTAGGATGTGATTGGTATTCAGTGAATGTTAACTGAGCAGGAATCCACCTATGAATTCCTTGAAAGTGGGACAGATGGTGGGCAGGGATGGGGGGGCGATGTGACAGACTGGTAAATTTGTGGGGTGACGGAACTTTCCCAGAGATACAACACCACCAGAATGAAAAGTCTACGACTGGGGTGCCTCGGTGGCTCAGTTGGTTAAGCGACTGCCTTCCGCTCAGGTCATGATCCTGGAGTCCTGGGATCGAGTCCCGCATCAGGCTCCCTGCTGTCAGCAGGGAGTCTGCTTCTCCCTCTGACCCTCCCCCCTCCTCTCATGCTCTCTCTCTCCATCTCATTCTCTCTCTCAAATAAATAAATAAAAATCTTTAAAAAAAAAAAAAGGCTTCGATTATGACAGTCCCTTATCCTGGGAATCCTAACCAAATCAATGCCAAGCCCTTAGCTTCCTATTAGAACCTTTAGGTCCAAGAGTAACATTTGTCTCCGTCTCTACTATGGGTGGGAAAGAACAAGAAAGCAAGTATAGAAAAGAGAGAAAAGGAGAAAACAAAGGTCGGGTCCATTCAGATGGCCTAAAGGTGCCCCAGCAATTCACAGATGCCACTAGGACCTCAGTCTCTACTAAAGAATGCTTCCAAACTCCAGGAACAGCTGAGATAGGCAAACAAGCAACAAGCCACCAATCTGGGGGACAAAGAATTTGTAAGCCCTTGGCCAGTATGTGTACATGTGAGGGGGGCTGTTAAGTAACCAAGTTCAGAGCAAAGCCCTGCTTTCTGATACCACCACCTCCTCACACCCGCAAGGCCTGAGATCAACCAGATTTCTCACTGCGCAGGTGAGAAACCCCAACCTGAATAGTCCTGGCCAAGAGACACTGGTTCAGAACCCAAATAAGCCTAGTGCCAGTCCAGGGCCCCTTTCAATACACCCCTCAAGCCTCCAATGGGCGTGTCTCTTCTACTCCAAATGCCAGGGTGGAGTCCAAATGGTCTCTCCCATTATTGGAGGGAGGCTCACACGGCTGACACCCTGCAGGGTGGCAATCAGAACCAGACCCGGCTCAAGGAGCCTAGGGAGGGAGAATTCGGATGCCAAGGGGCCACAAGGCTACCGCTACTTCTTTTATCACCCCACCACATGCCATACTCTACAATGACGGGGTATTTGTTATGAATAAAACGGTTATGCTCATCCACATATTTGTATACTCGCTCAGCGGCCGTTCCTCTAAACCAAAAATCTTAACTAAAAAATAATGACGCTGGTGGTCGGCCGCCATGCCTAAAGGGAGGAAGTCTCGTCTCGGCGCGTATGCCTTTCACAGGAACCGGGGTACCCATCCTGGTTCTCAGGCCCTGGGGGGGTCCTTCGGGAATACCCCGAGCCCCGACTGTACTGACGTCCCTTGACGCCTCCTCCCGGTAGCCCTACACGGCACGTGGCTCTGTCGTCCCCGCCGCACCGCTGCAGAAGCGGAAGCGCAGTCAGAAACTCACGCGGCGAGCAAGCGGCAGGGCCGGGCCGTCTGGCGCCGGGCCCCGCAGGCGGGCTGCAGGTGCCGGCACCAGGCGGGGGAGCCCGGCCGCCACGGAGCCTACCTGCGCTGGGCCCCGGGCAGCCGCCGCCGCACTCCCTCAGGCCGGCCCGTTCTCCGCCAAGCTCGCCCGGACTCCCTCCGCGCGGGCTGCCGCCGCAGCGCCCGGACCCCGCGGCCCCGCTCCCGCCCCGGAAGTGGTTGCGGGAGGCGCGGAGCACGCCGGGACGCTCGCCGGGCAGCGGGGCAGCTCCCGGCGCCGCCGGGCAATTCGTCCGTCCCGCACCCGAACCTTCCGGTCAGCCCGCCTGGCTGACTATGTGACGCCCACGTCAGCCAATGAACAGGCGGACCTCGCCCTGCCCCGCCCCTCCCCTGGCCGGGGGAACCAATCCCGTTTCAAGAGAGGCAGGCCGCGCCGAGTCCCGAAAGAGGAGCAGCGGGAAAAGTGCGGTTGGCAGTCCAGTAATCTAAGACTCTGCCGAGGGGGGATTCCAAAGGCCGTGAGAGCCTCAGTAGTTGCGCCGCGGCCCGAGGGGGCGAGCGCGACCGGAGGGACGCACTGGGGACTGTTTATAGCCCTGTCAGGACCGCGCAGGGAGGGGAGGCGGAGGCCTGAGGTGAGTGGCCTCGGGCCTGCCGCAGCCGCGAAGGTACAGGCCGGGATTCGGACAGGACGGCGGGAAACAGGGAGTGAGGGTGGCTGGGAAGGTGGACGATGGGTTTTCCTGCTTCCCAGCTTTAGATTTTAAAAGTCTGACCCGGGAGGCCGTTGGCGTCTGGTTGTCATAACAACGGGGCGCCCCGGGCAGGAGGGGCCAGGGGCGGGCCTGGGGGCGGGGCTAATGGGCTGCAGCCAAGAAACGGACATGGAGGTACCGCCAGGATTCGGAAGAGACTGGAGCTCCTCTTTGGCTTAGCTTTAGGCATTAACCCCAGTCCAAAATCCTCACCTGCGCGATCTAGTCCGTTTTCACCGCATATTCCAGCAACTGATAACTTCTACCCCGCAACCTGTTGGGCAGTTTCCGCTCCTCTGAGCCAATGTACATGCTCTTCCTGTAGCCTGTAGTGCCTTTCCCTCTTCTGTTGCCTTGCCTGCCTACAAGAACCTAGTCTCTGGTAGCCGCCTTCACTTCGGTGATTCTGTTGTTCTACAATCTGCCCTACAGAGGCCGCTTCCAAAAAAAAACATCCCCTGATGTGTGTTGATGGGTGTTGCATCCACACCCTGCTGTTCACAGTTCAGGGTGCACCAAGCACAGAAGCAAGTACCCCACCACTCACATCTCCTGCTGGTACCCTGATGGGGTATTAGCCGGACAGTGCTCTCTTCCCATTTACCCACTCACAGTGGCCTCTGGCGCTGCAAGGGATGTCCAGACACTGGCTCTGAAGTACCATCATTCCACTCTCTCTCTCTGCCTCCTCCCCCTGCTCTTGCTCTCTCTCTGACAAATAAATAAAATCTTTAAAAAAGGATTGGGCAGGGGCCCCTGGGTGGCTCAGTCGTTACGCGTCTGCCTTCGGCTCAGGTCATGATCCCACGGTGCGGGGATTGAGCCCCGCATTGGGCTCCCTGCTCTGTGGGAAGCCTGCTTCTCCCTCTCCCACTCCCCCTGCTTGTGTTCCCTCTCTCACTGTATCTCTCTCTGTCAAATAAATAAAATCTTTAAAAAAAAAAAAAAAAGATAAGCGTCTGCCTTCGGCTCAGGTCATGATCCCAGGGTCCTGGGATCGAGACCCACATCCGGCTCCCTGCTTTGCAGGAAGCCAGCTTCTCCCTCTCCCACTACCCCTGCTTGTGTTCCTGCTCTCGCTGTGTCTCTCTCTCTGTCAAATAAATAAATAAAATCTTTGAAAAAAATAAAAAATAAAAAAGGATTGGGCAGAGGGAGAAGCAGGCTCCCCGCTGAGCAGGGAGCTTGATGCGGGACTTGATCCCAGGACCCTGGGATCATGACCTGAGCCGAAGGCAGACACTTAATCAACTAAGCCACCTAGGCGTCCCCTCCCCCAAAATTTTATTTTTAAGTAATCTCTACCCAGTGTGGAGCTTGAACTTACAACCCCAAGATCAAGCGTCACATGCTCTACTCACTGAGCAAGCCAGGCACCCCTCCACATATAACTTTTGACTCCCCCCAAAGCTTAGCTAATAGTCTACTGTTGATTGAAAGCCTAACCGATAACATAGTCAATTGACACATATTCTGTAAATATTTTCTATATTGTATTCCCACATCAAGTAAGCTAGAGAAAGGAAAATGTTAAGAAAATCATGAGAAAACACATTTACAGTACTGAACTGTATTTATAGAAAAAAATCTGCATACCAGTGCACTGGCACATTTCAAACCCGTGTTGCTCGGGGGTCAGCCATATCTGGGTTCTACCTGCACCAAACACACAGCGCGGGCACAGTGACTGGCAGGAATAGGAACCCGCAGAACCAGAAGGGAAACCAAGTGGGAGATCTGGGAGTCTGTGTTCATCCCCCACAGTGTGGTAGGTGCTTTGAAAAGGCAGCCCTCTCCCCCTGCCCCATCCTGAGCTCTTGATCCTTGGCCCCAGGACCCTCTCACTTCACCCTGTGTCCCCTGCAGGGCTGCTTGGATGATGGCAGGCTGAGAATCACCCCGGAGCCTGGGCCTGCATGGCATCCCAGGACAAAGATGAGGAGTCCTCACCTCGCTGGGCCTCCCAGACAGGGCCCTGGGATGCCATCCTCGAGGCCGTCAGGGAGCAGCTCCCATCTCTGGACTCAGATTCCTCCTCGGTAAGCAAGCACCTTCTTCCTATGTCTTCCTAGGCCCCTACTGCCCTTTCTTCCCATGGCAAACATGATGCTGCCCCATGAACAGCTTTGGAGCTTATCAGCTTCTTTGTTTATCATAATCTCAGTTTTTGTTCTCTGAATACATTTATTGATTCTTGGCATCCTCATGGGCCATTGTGCATGGCAAGGCTAATGGAGAGTAGATAATGTGACCCCAGTGCCTTGTCATGTCTCCAGCTTCGTTTGCTCTCACCCTCAGATATCCTTGTGAGGTGAGCTGGGAACTCTAAGTGTCCCCTCTCCCCTTAGAGGCACCAAGGCTCTGTGTCATTTAAGTGTTGGCTGAAGGTTGCAGGGCAGGGGGAGAGCTGGGCTCTTCTTTCAGCTGCCACCTCGCTGCCCTGTTCATTCGATGCTGGCCATTAACTGGGCACCTGTTATGTGCAGGGTCTTAGGGAGCAGCAGGTATGTGCAGAACGGGGAGCCCTGGATCTCACCTTCACAAGGCTGTGTGGCCGAGCCCTTTTCTAAAGCAGTGGCAGGACGCAGCCCGGGCAAGGGCCTCTGGGAGAAAACTGATCTCCCCAAATCACTCTGAGCAGCAGGGCAAGGGCTCCTGGAGCCTGAGGCCCTCCTGGCTCTGCCTGCCGCCCCATAATCCAAAAGTCCTCTCATTTGTCCACAGTCAGACTGCGGGCCAGAGGAGCTGTTCATCTTCCAGCGAGATCAAACTGCCCTGATCCCAGACTTGTCAGAGGAGCTGGCTGAAGAGCCTGCCAGGGCCTGGCTTGCTACGGCCGCTGGGCCTCCTGAGGTGTGTAGGAGGCAGGCTCCGGGGATCCACGACGCTGGGCCCCTGCGGGCAGAATGGGGTATGGGTCTGGGTGGCCATGCTCTCACCAGACCCTAATAGCAGTGGGAGTCAAAGAGGTTAAAAGCCCAGCACTCCCCAAACATTTGTTGATTTAAAAAGGGTGACAGTGGGGATTCAGAGATAAGAAGGTGCCCCTAGCTGGAGAGGCAAGGCGAACACAAGAAACAATTAGAAAACACCACAGCACACTCTATAACTAAGTATCATAGTTAGTCATTGCCAACCGGCAAAGCAAATTTTCTATCTTCTTGTCTTCCCATTTCTCAGAGAGCAAAAACTCTATCTAAAATTAATGGCTTGGTGCTTAAAGTTAATTGCTGCCTTTATAAATAGAAGCCATCAATAGGCTTTCATCCCTGGGCAGGTCCCCAACCGGTCAGGCCTGACTCTTGTTAAAAGCTCCAGGAGACTGGCTTAGCTCCGTTGTAACTATTATGACTAGTGGTCACTCATTAACCAGGGGAATGGGGGATATTGTCAAAGACCAACGCAGCCAGACATCCGTCAAGGCAGCGAAAGCAGACTTTATTCAGTAACTGCTGACAGCAGGGGAAAGAGCTGAGCGCTGTCGGGTTTGTGCAGAGGTGACTGGGGTTTTAAAGGGAGGAGGGAGGAGGAGCGCAAGACCCACTAGAGTCAGGGTCGTGAACGATCACAGACAGCGGGTCCGTGGGGGTGTGACCAGGCCAGGAGGTGTGTCACTGGCAGGTATGGAAGTCAGCAGTCTATCCTCCCACGGAGAAGGGAGACAGAAGCCAGGTCCCTCCAAAAGAATGGCTCTCCCATGACAGATGCTTCTCGGTTTTAAGAGACACATACTCACAATAATAAACCCTTTTTAGTAAATGCTCTAAGAAAGGGAGGTCAGCTGTTGGCTGGAACAAACACTAAATTCTCCCTGCAGCATTGAGCTTTCTCAGGCAGGGTTGTGGTCATCCTAGCCATGCGCTGCTGGAAGCCATTCTAGAGTCTGGTCAAGTCTCTCCGTGCTGGTTTGGGCCGAGTGGTTATGTGCCACAGTCTGTACCTCTCAGTGCAAGCACTGACACGGGGTCATTTTACGGAACCAGGCAGGGCATGTCTCCTACCCATCACTAGGACAGACGTCACCCACTCACCCAGCCATGCCTGGAAGTATAACCCCAAACAGGAGAAATTCCCAGGGCTACTAAGCCCTGTGGTTAGTGCAGGTGCAGTGATGTCCACATGGTCTTATCTCATGTTTTCTTCATTTCTATAATTACCTCGGTGACTCTTCTGGAGAATTTTTTTCAGTCTGGGAAGGGAAAGTCTGCATCGACTCACAGGGGCGGAGACTGTGGGCTTGCTCTGGAGTCAAAGGGCCTGGATTTCTTCTTGTCCACCCCTTAATAGTTGTGTGGCCAAAAGGTAGAAACAACCCAAGTGTCCGTCAACACAAAAAACGGACAAACAAAATGTGGTGTATCCATACAATGGAACCTTATGCAGTCCGTGAAAGGGAACCAAGTACTGACACATGCTACCACCCCAGTGGACCTTGGAAACACTAAGCTAAGCAAGGACACAAAAGGACAAATACTGTAGGATTCCACTTATATGCCATACCTAGAGCAGGCAAATCCATAGAGAGAGAAAGTAGACTGGAGGTTACTAGGGGCTGGGGGGTGGGGAGGCACAGTCCCTTTGGGGTGATAAAAAAGCTTTGGAAATAGACAGCGGTGACGGTTGCACATTATGAATGTACTTAATGCCACTGAATGATACATTTTGTAACAATCAAAATAGCAGATTTTATGTTACATATGTATTTTACCACACACATAAAAATTCCCGGCAGTATGTTTTTGAGGATGCTAAGAACACCTGTTTTCTCCACAGCCAGATGTGGTGACTGTGGAATTCACTGCAGAACCCTGGAGTAAGGGGGGCCCAAAGACAAGGGGTTCTGCCTCTCTGCAAGGCAGGGACCCTGACGGGCCTGTAGAGAGCTGTGGTGAGGCCTGTTCCCTTCTTCGGGTGCCTGAGGACACCCCCATGTGGCAGGAAGGCAACCGTGGGGCTGTGCCCTTCAGCACCCAGGGTCCTCCCCGGGGGCCACACGGAGAAGCCACCTTCTCCCCGTGGGAATGCGACCGGAAAACAGAAGCCCCAGGCGCTGCCTCACGAGCCCGTTGGGGCACAGACTCCACAGCCCACAGAGCCCTCCAAAGGGAGAGAAGGAAGATGATTGAGAAGGACATACTCCATAAAGTTACCTGGGATGCCCGGGGCCCAGCCTGCCGTGACCAAAGTCCAGTGGAGGAGGCACCCAGTGCCGCGGGAGTGGCAGGTCTGAGACCAGAAACACCCCCGGAGGGGCCTCAGGAAGGACCTCCGGTGCTCTCCCTCAAGGTAGGCATCCCCCTAGCCTGCACTTCCTTGGGGTGGGGGGGGCGCCCTTGCACAGGCCTGGCCCCACTATACCTGTCCTAGTCTATCTGGGCTGCCGTGACAAACTCTCATAGACTAGGGGGTCTTAAACCCCAGAAATTCATCTCTCACAGTTCCAGAGACTGGGAAGTCCAAGACCACAGCGCCGGTACACTTGATGTCTGGTGAGAGCCTGTTTCCAGGTTCAAAGATGGCATCTCTGGCCGGGTCCTCATATGGTGGAAGAGGCAAGGAAGCTCTCTGGGCCTCTTTTATAAGAGCTCCACCTTCATGACCTATTTATCACTTTCCAGCAGCTCACCTCCAAAACACCATCGCACTGGGGATTAGGATTTCAACCTGTGAATTTTGGAGGGACGCAGACATTTAGTCTACAGCAACGACCTTAGGCCCCTAGGCCCATGGTCCCAGGTCCTTCAGTGGGCGGTCATGCCTGTCTCAGCGGGCAGTGGTAACAAGAACAAGGAAGAGCAAGGAGACTCCAGCCTTGAAAGAAAGAGAGAAAGAGACAGAGAGAGACAGAGAGAGAAAGAAAGAAAAAAAGAAAGAAAGAAAAGAAAAGAGAAAGGAGGAAGGAAAGACAGACTAATCCAAAGCATGTTTATAAAGACAAGACAACCACATGTAAGACATAGAACAAACTTTGTTAAAACATAATTCCCCAAATGGTAAAGCCCTCATTTTCATACAGAGAGTGTGAGCACCTGTTAACATTGTACTTAGCTCATTAACGAGAGAACCAGCAGGATGATGAAGCCGGTTCAGAGAGGTTATGAGAAACTGGGATTTTGTAAAACACTGGGGAGAAAGAAAGGGACGCTGAGGAAAATTGCACATGAAGCACAAAATTGGTCAACATCCGACAAGCCGCAAAGCTGTTTGTTACCTCTGGGGTCATCTCCACGGGACAGAGAAAACCCCTGCACCTGTTTCTCAGTTTTACAAAGTCGTAACATAGGTGGACCCTGGTCGCCTGCGGAAACCAAATTACCGCCCTCAGGGAAGGTGGGCTCGTCAGAAAAGCTCCAGCATGGCATTTAAACATTGTGCAATTCTTTTTTGCCTTATTTGCAAATTTTGATAATTTTCTTAACAACTTAGAGAAAACTGGCATCAGGTTGTACATGAAGGTCATTTTTACCACTTCCATTCTTATCAATTGCTGTTGAAATAAGCCATTCTTTCCTTTCTGCTTGCCCCGATACACTTGTTTCCACTCACCTCTGGGGCTGCACGGAGCTGCAAGAGGGTCCCCAAGAAACACCAATTCCTACTTAGCTTCCTCCCTGCTCTCATCAGACCCAGGCGCCCCCAGCGCTCTCTTCCAAGTCCTCCTGTGGATAGCACCAGCCCAGAACAATCTGTTCCTTAAAAGAGCAAACCGTTTAAATCTCCCAACACTAAACCTGTATAAACCTAAGGAGGTTAAGACGACACTGGGTTTCCAGGCCAAACAGTCTTTGTACCAAAAACAAAAGTATTGCTCAAAAGAGGCATAGGAAGGACATGGCAGGAGGTATGGGTGAGAGTGCCCAGGGGGGCAGGCACCTAAACCCTGGGGATTTCTAACCCGAAACAACCCTCCGTGGGTCACAGCAGCTGCGGAATCGGGCATTCCCACCGCGAGGACCGTGTGGCTACCTTGTAATCACTGCTTTAATTATTTCAGGAACTTGAAGAGTGGGATTTGGATCACATCCTTCAGAGTTTGGCAGGGCAAGAAGGCAGCAGGGGAGATCGCGCACCTACAGCCACGTGGTGGGCAGCTGACCGCCTGGGCCCAGGTCTGACCTTGAATGCCAGGGCCCAAATGCATCCCCACAAGCAGCTCGTTCCAGATCCTCTCAGTAAAATAGGGTCAGCCCTGCAGCCCACCATGTCCTCTCTGCTGCTCAGCCCTCACAGTCCCAAGCACACAGGTGCCAGTCCGTGGAAACTTCCACCCATCCATCCACTCACTCATTCACTCATTATATACATGACCCCCTACTAGGTGTCGGGAGTGGACAAGCCCCAGAGGGGACCTTCAGACAGGTCCCTACCCTTGACTCACACCTTTCCCTCCTGCCCACCTCCAGGGCTTCCTCCCTCTCTTTCTGGGAGCAAAGCAATCTGCAATTTGTGCTCCTTCAGCCAGCAACTAAGCATACCCTGCCTCCCCTCACCTCCCCATCGACAAAGCCAGGGATGTGATTACTGCCACTGCATTTGTGCCCTTGCTCTGGGCAGTTCTGTAAATAAAAGGAAAGCTCCTCCCTGCCTCTCCAGCCATCCTGGGTCACAAATGTAAGCGGAGGCTGGTCTGAGGCAAAGAGCAAGGAGGTGTGGGGGTTCTAGCCTCCAATTCCAGAGCAAACCTCCTCTGTGTGGCTGTGGCTGACAGCCCCTGGTGCTGTTTCAACGTGGTTTTGTTTGTTTGTAATTTAAAGCCTTATAGCAGGATGTGGAGAAACCCTCCCTCCTGTCAGGCAGGGCCTGGGCTGGGGCTGTAACCAATATACCCTCTTTGGAGGGCAATGTGGCAGAATCCATTCTCTGTTTAAAGCCACATAAGCCACATCGTCCACTTATTCCACTGCTAAAGTCTATCCTAAACACACACCCCAATGGGTAAAGATGTGTATCCAAGGATGTTCATTACAGCGCTGTTTATAATTGTGAAAATTTGGAAATGACCCATATTCAATATTCAATAGGAGTCAAGCTAAATCAGTTATACCACAGAATGCTCTAAAGCTCAAATGAAGAGAATCTATGTATATTAACACAGAACGACATAATCTATTCAGTGAAAAAAAAATCTATGGAGGATAATCCTGTTGCTATTTTTTTTAAAAAAGTGAACACACAGAACTGTTAATTCTGGTTCCCTCTGACGAGTGGGACTGGGGAGTGAGGAAGTGAGGGAACCCGTTAATAAGTCACTCCTACTTTACGGGGCCTTTACTTTACAAGGGAGTCCAAGGGGTCCTAAGGCTCAGGCTGCTGTAAGTCAAACCGTGGGTGTCCCAACTCAGCAGCCTCCCTGCTCTCCCATCAGACCACATCCTGCCGAACAGCCAGGACAGGCTCATGGAACAGCTCATCCTTCTGTGTGCCACACACTCCAGAGCCCCTTCTGCCTGGAAGGTGCCTGCTGACACACCTCAGGACACCATGCAGCAGGAGGCCAGGAGCAGGTGAGACTTCTGCCAGCCACAGCCCGTGTCCTCTCTGTGGAACTGGCCATGGTCTTGCAGCAAGTATCAGATGTATCCTGGGTGGGGCACTTGATGTAGAGTTCTCATTTCATCTCAAGAATCTGATCAGGTAGGTGCTATTATCTCCATTCTATAGACGGGGAAACTGAGGCTGAGATTGAGTTACCCAGGCCATACATGGCAGAGCTGGGACTCAAGCCCCAAAGCACCTGCTCTTGCACACCCCCTGGGAACCCTCCCTTCACCATCCACATGGCTTCCCCAGAGTAGGACCCTGCCCCTCTGGCCGCTGTTAATTAGGCCAGCCCTGGAGTCTGACCCAAGCCAGGCCAATCAGAGCCTTTCTGTGAGAATTTCCAATCTCCCTGTCTCTGGGTGGGGGTGGGAGGGCAGAGAAAGGCCAGCTGTAGTGAGAAACACTGAAGCTGGAGGGCAGAGGTGGGCGCAGGGCACTAGGATCCCTGAAAACCTAGCTTCCCACTCTTTTTTAGGAATCTGAGAGCCAATGAATTCTCCTTTTCACTCAAGCCATTTGGAGTGGTCTTCTGTTCCTGGCAACCCAGTGACCAATAGGAATATCTAGGGGTCTCTGGGTGGCTCAGTCGGTTGAGTGACCAACTCTTGGTTTTGACTCAGGTCATGATCTCAGGTTCCACATTCAGAGGGGAGTGTGCTTCCCTTCTCCCTCTCCCACTGCTCCTCCCACCCCCGCTTGCGCTCTGTCTCTTTCAAATAAATAAAAAGTCTTAAAAAAAAAAAAAAAAAAAGGAAGGGCGCCTGGGTGGCTCAGTCATTAAGTGTCTGCCTTCGGCTCAGGTCATGATCCCAGGATCCTGGGATTGAGCCCCACATCGGGCTCCCTGCTCCACGGGAAGCCTGCTTCTTCCTCTCCCACTCCCCCTGCTTGTGTTCCTTCTCTTGCTGTGTCTCTCTCTGTCAAATAAATAAATAAAATCTTAAAAAAGAAAAAAAGAAAAAAAGCACTATCTAGACTCGTACTGTCCAATTGGTAACCACTGGCCACATGTGGCTACTGAACCCTTGAAATGTGGCTGGTGCAACTGAGGAAATGAATTTTTTAAATTTTTTTTTTTTAAAGATTTTATTTATTTATTTGACAGAGAGAGAGCACAAGTAGGCAGAGAGGCAGGCAGAGGGAGAGGGAGAAGCAGACTCTCCACTGAGCAGGGAGCCCAACGTAGGGCTCGATCCCAGGACCCTAGGATCATGACCTGAGCTGAAGGCAGACACTTAACCAACTGAGCCACCCAGGTACCCCAAATTTATTTTATTTTTAAATTTAATTTTAATTAGCTTACAAGTAAATTTAAAAAGCTACTTGTGGCAAATGGCTACCACACTGGGAAGCACAAATATAGAACATTTCAGTCACCAGGGACAGTCCCGTTGGGACAGTGCTAGCCAAATCTTGAGGCTTCTGAAGAGCAAAAGAGCAGGTGCATTTACAGGGCCTAGATCAGGTCACACCATAATCATGCAGAAGTGACTCAGAAACCCTGCTCTCTCATCTCAGATCTGCTCCGAGGGAGCCAGGCTTCCAGGCTGAGCTGGGCCTGACACTGGCCGAGAGCAGGCAGCTAAGGAGCCCCGCAGAGCCTCCCACCATCTTCATCGATCTGCGGCCCTCGGAGCCATCAGACCCCGGGTCGGTGGAAAGGTACTGGGAGTGGTGACAGCCCTGCTTTGCACTGTTCCCACTGGCCTCAGGAGGAGCAGGTGCTCATACAGGTGGGAGTCACACTGGTGTGGGCTAGCCCCAGAGCACTGCTCAGTGGAGAAGTGCTGTTAGCCAGGAGCTGAGCCTGGCCGACAATCCCACTTGGTCCCATCAGCAGGCTCTCCCTGCAGGGAGGGAAGAACCCAGGTGGAGCTCTAAGCAAACAGAGTCTGGGCTTTGGTACATGGCCCTGGGGTGTGTCCCTCCACCTCTTGGCAGGAAATCCCAGTGGCCTGGGTGGCCTGGGGCACATTCCGTGAAGCCAGCTTTCCTCTCCTCCAGCTCCAGCCTCAGCTCCAGCTCCTCCGACAGCGAGGAAGAAGAGGAGGCTACAGTGGCCCTCAGAGACCAGCAGGGCCCAGCCAAGCAGGAGAGTCCTTCCTCCCGCCGCCTACGGTAACCACCAAGGGGCTCCCATCACCTGGGGACGTCCCATCCCTGCTTTCCACAGCAAGCCCTCAGGCTGGCACACTGAACATTTTTGCTTTCAGCTCTGTCTTGCACCCATAAGGCCAGCACGTGCGGGTCTGGTGGGGGGTCTAGGAGGTGGCCCATGGGAGCCCACTTGAGGCCCAGCCTGGAATGCTGTCCTCCCGACATCACCAAGGACACCTTAGTTCATTCCTGAGAAGGGATAAGTACTTGCCTTCTGAAAAATAGCTGCCCAAATTTATTTGCTCCCTACTCCTGATAGCACTGGAAATGAAGTTGTTGGGATGGAATGAAGTGATGGTTGTTGGCTAGAAATGAAAGGCCTGGGTGAAGGAAGCAGTGTCCCATTCAGAGAAGTCCAGCTCCCCACCGTGCAGAGGCCCCACATGGTGGTCCTAAGGCCACTTTTTGGAATTGCAAAGCCTGTGGATCCTATCCTCTGGGAAGATCAGTCAAATGCAGCTTTTCCCCTAAAGTGGTACATGATTAGGCATATAGGAAAAAAGAAGAAAAATCTGAGTTGAGAAGCATCACACGAGTGGGCTCCCAGAAGCCTTAAACATGCTAACATGCCCTGTGACTCAGCACGGGCTGAGAGGCCAAAATCTCTCACTTACCGTCCTGAGAACCAGGCAACACGCTTCTGGAAGCACTCTGGCCCCTTCTTGTGGGGAGGTCTGGCTCCACTTGGTGTTGATTGATCGTCTCTTGTGTCACAGGGACTGCACCGGGAAGAGTCAGCTTCTCCAACAGCTCAGGGCATTTCGGAAGGGGACGGCTCGGCCCAATTTGCCTGCCACGGGGGGTCCCAGTGGCCAGAAGGCTCAGGTCCCTGAAGATCCAGCCAGCTCCGCAACTGGGAGAAAGCAACATATACCAGCCGGGGCTGAGCAGCAGAGCACCCAGGCCAGATGCCCAGGGGGAGGTCCCAGGGCGCTAGGGGACGCTCCTGGGCCAGGGACAGCCAGGGAGGCCCTGGTGCCTCCCCTGGACCAACTGTAGCTGCGTCCTGGACCAGATGGGAGAAGGAGCTGGGCGGGATGATTCCACTCTCCATCCACATGCCTGGGCCCCTGGCTCTCCCTTGTTTCTGTGAGAAGGTGTTTCTTCTGCAGCACGGGGACCCTCAGGCTGCGGGGCAGATCATTCTATGTACTTAGAGCAAAGATGCCAGAACACAGTTGTACACAGAGCAGGACAATAGCGCCTTGGAAGCAGACCCCACGGAGAGCATGGTCCGTGCCAATAGGGGGACTGTCGGGTGTTTTCTCTCTCATGTCTGCACTCTTCTCTGTTATTGTCATCATGCAAGCTTTTTCTAAAGCTAAAACTCAAGTAAAACATATTCAGAGAATTTCAGGGTTTAGAGAAAGGGTCTTGGAGGAGAATTGAGCCTGATCTTCTGGGTCCCTGGCTGCTTGCTATTTATGTGCCTAAATGAACACACCACCCACTCTCTCTCACACACCAAATGGACTCTTTGATAAATGGGGGAAGACTGAAGGTTTTTTTCTTTAACCAAGATACAAAGGCACACGTTTTAGGGTCCTTCCAAACTATGGGTGGAGTTGACCTTTCCACAGAGATAGAGTACCGAGTGTCCTGACACCCAAACGGTCCCCAGGGAACAGAGCGGCGCCCGGCCTTGTGGAGGACATCCTTCTCGTTACTTTGCCAACATCACCCCCCACTGCCCATTTTCAGTCCTTTCGTATTGTTCTCAGCCCTGCTGTCCCCAACAGGCTGAAGCCCTGATCTGTGGCTACCTCTGTTCTCTCGTCAACTTGTTTCCGAGATTCTGCTTCTCAGAGTCTCTGCCCCACTCTGCCCTGCCTGCCCCATGGGAAAAGCAGTCATCTCGAGTCCCCCTGTGACATGGGCTCAGTGGCTTGGTAGGGTCCTTGGCATTTGGGCACATGTCCCAGGATTCAGCTGGGGTCACCACCTGTTAGCATGCGCTGAGGATGGGCAAGGGTCTCTTTCCATCAAGCCCTGCACCAGGCAAGGCAGGCTCTGCCTGGCCTCAGCTAGTCATGATCAGGGCCACAGACTTCACTTGATATGACCATGGGGGCCCCCACAGCAGCCCCCACCCACAACGATGAGGGGCCAGGGGCAAGGCAGCTTCCACCAAGGCCACAGGAAGCCCTGGGTGGGCCTACCGGCAGGGCAAGTAACCACACTGCATCGCTTGGGCTCCTGGGTCTTGCCCATCTGTGAAAGTCCCTCACCCTCTGCTCCAGGGCACGTGCAGTGTGGTCAGGGCTCAGGCACTGGGCAAGGCAGACTAAACGTGACCACCTCCACCCATGCAGCCTGTCAGGAGCAATGGCCAGCTTTTTTTCCTTTGAACCCATTTTCCCCATCTCTACCCCTTTTAACGTCATTAGTTTGTTAAGAATGTTTCACAAAGTGAGAGAAAATAAACTCTTTGTTCCAAGTTCAACTGGGTGAACGACCGTTAAGGCAAGCCGAAAGGATGATGTGGTAGGAGTTCTGCCACCTGGACAAGGTGAAGCACTCAGGACCTCAGTTTCCCATCTATAAAAGGAGAGTCACAAAAGCCCTATGTCCTAGGACTGTGTGAGAGAATATTCTGGAACGGGTACTAATAGGCCCAGGTCCCAGGCCAGGAAGCGGGCGGCCGGCGGCCTCCAGCACCAGCCTGGACATGACAGAAGTGAACCCGCAGACTCACAGCCGCATAGGGAAGGAGGGTGGTCGGCAAAGCCAAGTGTGCTCAAGAGCCCTGGCAGTTGGCCTAGAAGGTCAAACCATGCTTCAACTGAGTGGCCGCCTTCTCTGGAGAACACACCAGGCAGAGCACACGAGGCCAGAGGGACCGACTTTATTAAGGGAACCGAGAACAGATCACGCACCCTGGAACCTGGGTTATGCTGAAAGGTGTAAAATACCTACAGTGATTGGGTGACCAACAGAATGGAGCACAGCACGAGGCCCAAGGCAACCCCGCCATGGGAAATTGCCACACTCCCTGCATGGAATGTTCCAGAACCAAGGGGTTTCAGCAGCTGCTCCAAGACTCCAGTGATGACGAAACGAAACCAGGACTCTCTACTGCTCCCCACAGCTGCCCAGGACACAGTGGATGTGAACAGATCAGAAAGACCAAGAGGGGCAGCCAAGGCTGCCTCTGTCCTGGCCACTTGGGGCTGGAGCAAAGGCAACCCTGGACTCCTGCCCTGGGGATAGATGGCAAGGCTGGTCCAATCCACAGGCTTCCTCATGGGCCGGGGAGGTTGGAAGATGGGGTATCAGGGAAGCGTTCCCACACCAGGTATTCATCCTTTAGAACAGCCATGGATCTATGAAGGTGACCCCCAACTCACCCCACTACCCCGCTAACACCACAGAGATACAGAAAAAGCCCCCACAGGCTACATACTGGGTGTGGCAAGGCTGGAGGGGAAGGTGGGAGGCCAGGGAAGGCTGGGGTATGTTAACGCTCCAAGGAACTGGAGTTCTGGAGCCTTCCCCAAAGTGGGCTGACAAGCGTTCCCGGCTTCATGTCCACCCACAACCTCAGCATGTGCCCTTATTTGGAAACAAGGTCTATGCAGATGTAATTGAGATGAGGTCATTCTGGATCAGGGGCCCTAAATCGAATGACTGTGCCCTTAGAAGAGGACACCAGAGCAGAGAAGAGGCAGAGGCGGGAGCGATGTGGCCACAAGCCAAGAACACCGGGGACACCGGCAACACCAGAAGCCAGGAGAGAGGCGTGGGACAGTCTCTCCCATCAGGGCCTCCAGAAGGAAGCAGCCCTGCCCACATCTTGGGTTTGGTCTTCTAGCCTCCTGAACGGTGAGTATCCATCCCTGGGGTGGTGAGCCACCCAGGCTGTGGTCACCTGGACAGCGGCCCCAGGACCCAGGTCCACCTGCTCCATGTCCAGCTGCCACTGCTGAACTCAGTGCCCGGATTCTTCCCTCTGCCTGGGCACCTGAAATATCCCACAGCCATGGGCTGGGCCCCCACCAGGGGCAAACAGGGTCAGTCTGAAATGCCTTCAGATTAGGGTTCTGGTTCCAAGACAGTAACTCCAGCAGCTTCATGAACTCTGACCTCGAAATTCTGAACGGAACTCTGGAGGTGGGCAGCTCAACGAGTGGCGGCTGGGCTTCACCCCGGGGGCCTCCTGGAGCCACGCCGTGGGGCTCTGCAAGCCCGGCAGGCGCTGCTCTCCGCTGTGGGTCCGCTGGTGTTTGTGCAGGTCCGTGCCCCGGCGGAAGCCCCTGCCACAGGTCAGGCACACAAAGGGCTTCTCGCCCGCGTGTGTCCTCCGGTGCGCACTGAAGTGGGAGCTGTTGCTGAAGCGCTTCCCACACTCAGCACAGGCGTAAGGCCGCTCCCCAGTGTGCGTCCGGCGGTGGATGACCAGGCTGGAGCTCTGGCTGAAGCGTTTGCCGCACTCGGCGCACGCGTAGGGTTTCTCGCCCGTGTGGACCCTCTGGTGCGTGCTGAAGTTGGAGCGGTCACTGAAGCCCTTCCCGCACACCTGACACTTGTAGGGCCGCTCCCCGGTGTGCGTGCGCTGGTGCTTGGTCAAGTGGGACGTTTTGCTAAAGCCTTTGCCGCACTCGGGGCACGTGTACGGCTTTTCGACTCGTCGCGGCCCTCCTCTTTCCAGAGGCTGCTCGGGCCTGGCCAGGCCCCTGACCAGCTCTTGGTCCCGCTCCCTTCCCATTGACACGTCCTCCCTGGTGTCCTGTCCGTCCTCAAGTTGCAGCCCAAGCCCTGGGACAGAGAAAACACAGTCCCTGAGGCCTTCACAGGGAGAGGGGACAATAAGAAGGCAGAGGCTGGGCGGCTGTCCCACCTGAGGAACATGAGAGCAAGCCTCAGAGCACCTAGCAGGGGAGTGTCAGACCCTGAACGGAGACAGTGGACCGTGGCCAGCAGCTCGTGAAAGCCTCACAACGCCAGTGAAGCGCGTGCCCTTACTGTCCCATTGCAGGGCGAGGACGCTGAGGAACTCACCCAGAGTCACTGGGCTAGTAAGTTACAGGACGGGCTCTGGAGCCTGGGCTCATAACCTCTAGGCCAGGGGTTCTTACCCGGGGGCAATGGTGGCCTTCAGAGGGCACTTGGCATGTCTGAAGACAGTTTTGGTTGTCACAACTGGGGAGAAGAATGTTGCAAATGGCATCTAGTGGGTGAAGGCCAGGGATGCTGGTGAACATCCTATAGCTCACTAGATGGCATCCTAACGGAGGATTCTACAGCCCCAATGTCAACAGTGTTTTGGTGTTAACTAAACAGTGGTACCACAGCCAGGCTAAATAACCTCTCAGGATGTCATCTGTAGATCTGCTTAACATCTACAATCAGCTGACTGTAAATAAAGCAGATCACCCTCCACACTGCAGGTGGGCCTCGAAATCTAATCAGCTGAAGGCTTTAAGAGCAGGACCTGAGGTTTCCCAGGGAGGGGCAGAGGGAGAGAGGATCCTAAGCAGACTTCTTGCCCGGCATGGAGCCCCTTGCAGGCCTTGATCTCACAAGCCTGAGATCATAACCTGAGCTGAAATCAAGTGGGACACTTCACCAACTGAGCCACCCAGGTGCCTCCCCCAAAGAAGGAATTCAGCCTCCAGACTGTAATACAGAAATCCTGCCTGGGTTTCCAGTCTGCTGGCTGCCCTGCAGATATCAGACTCAGGACTGCAACATCAACTCTCACTCGAATTTCCAGCCTGCGGGCCTGTCCTATGATTTTAGGCTTGTCAGCATCAACAATCCTATGAGCCAATTCCTTAAAAATAAATTTTTTTTTTTTTTTTTTTTTTACAGAGAGAGAGAGAGAGCGAGAGCAGGAACACAAGCAGGGCGAGTGGGAGAGGGAGAAGCAGGCTTCCCGCTGAGCAGGGAGCCCGATGCGGGACTCGATCCCAGGACCCTGGGACCATGACCTGAGCCGAAGGCAGATGCTTAACGACTGAGCCACCCAAGCGCCCAAAAATAAATGTCTTAACTTACACACACACTATTGGTTCTCTTTGTCTGAAGAAACCCAACTGATACAAAGCAGCATCTCAATTCCTTCAGAACCTATTTCAGGGAGTGAATGGGTATCTGGAGTGCCAAGATGAGCTGAGCGGGAAGAGCAGAAGGAATAGTGTTGGGTGGTGGGGTGGGGGTGGGGGTGGGGGTGGTAAGGAGAGGCTGTGGATGGCCAAGGCCTTGCCAGAAGCAGCTCCACCCACGGGAGCCATGGGCAGCACAGAGGCCAACGTGAAACAGGACCAACCATGTGGGTGAAGGAACAAAAGAATAAGGAACCCAGGACAACCGTGGGCACCTGCCTGGGGCGAGGCGAGCAGCCACACTCTCCCCACTGCAGTGGGCCCCTGACAGGTGACTAGCAACCCTGGCTTTGCAGGCTGCACTCAGCTGGTTGCTGAGCAGACTCTCCAGGGAGCACCCCTGGCCCACTGAACCCACCTAGGAACAGGGTGTGAGTTCTTATTTCAACATGCTCCCCAGTGATTCCTCGGGCCACTGCAGCCTGAGAACTGTTGAACTGGCTTTTGTAAGTGGTACAGAGACAGGGGCGATACGGAGCAGGGAGATGCTGGGCCTAGGGTGCCTAAGGCCCACACACAACTGTTGGGAAATGCTGAGCTGGCCCCAGCCAGCCTAAGGGAAGGAGCTACCCTCCCCGAGACTGGCCCACTTCAGACACGCCACTGAGGAGCAATGGCCAGGGTCTCTCTGCACGTTACCCCCGTGTTCCGGCAGCATGTCCCAGCTGCAGTCCCGCTGAGCCGGGTCCACGCACTCCCACTCCTCCTGGGATAGGTACGCCGCCATGTCCTCCAAGGTCACTGGCACCTGCTGGAATGCAAGCCACTCAGTCCTATGCCACAGCTCTGTCATGTGGGCCAGCCTGGCGGGCTCACCCACCCCCTCCACCTGTATCACAATGGCAGGTCCGGCTTTGCCTCCCCCCACTTCCTCTCTCCAACACTTTCCCTCTCCATATGCTGTTGGCCACCCCTCCTCCTCAGGCTCCACTCACAGAACGGCTGAATCCTGCTCCCTGGGAGGACATCATCACCGCCACCCTGTCCCACTGCTGCTGGGCCAGAGACAGTGTGGACAGATTCACTGTCTGGAACAGCTGGTTCCACTGCACGCTCAGCCACCGGGGCCCACGTTCCCCAGGGGACGAGTCAGGCATGCCCTGCCTCAGCTCAACCAGCCCTGAAACCCGAGGGGGGTGTCTTGGGAACTTCAGGATGCCTGTAGGCCAGTCGTTCCAAATCTGGCACCAGACTGACCTGAGCAGCAGATTAAAACCCAAGCAAACAATGTCTAGAAGAGGCAAATCCATAGAGACAGAAAAGTAGGTTGCCATGGGCTGGCAAAGAGCGAATGGGGGTGTGCTGCTAATGGGTATGGGGTGTCCTGGGGAGGAAAGTCTTTTGAAGACTGTGATGATGGTTGCATAACTCTATAAATACGCTAAACACTATGCACTCTAAATAGCTAAGCTGCGTGGTATGTGAATTATACCTCAACAAAGCTGTTATTTTTTATTTATTTATTTTAGAAAGAAGGAGGGCACCTGGGTGGCTCAGTTGGTTAGGCGACTGCCTTCAGCTCAGGTCATGATCCCGGGGTCCTGGGATCGAGCCCCACATTAGGCTCCCCCTGCTCTGCAGGAAGCCTGCTTCTCCCTCTCCCTCTGCCTGCCACTCCCCCTGCTTGTGTTCCCTCTCTTTTTCTCTGTCAAATAAATAAATAAAATCTTTAAAAAAAAAAAAAAAGAAAAGAAAAAGAAAGAGTGAGAGTAAGCATGAGCAGGTGAAGGAGCAGAGGGAGGGAAAGTGAGAGAATCTCAAGCAGACTCCCCATTGAGCACAGAGCCTGATACAGGGCTCGATCTCACGACCCTGAGATCATGACCCGAGCCGAAATCAAGAGTCAGATGCTTAACCAACTGAGCCACCCAGGCGCCCCTCAATAAAGCTGTTATTTAAACAAACAAGCAAAGGAGACTCCAATTCCAGGCCAGGGCTGGGGGAGGAACCTATATTTTTACCCAAAGTCCCAAGAGTCTAGTGCCTGGCTGGGTTTGAAGCAATTGCCCCAGCTCACCATTAAGCCCCAGAATCCTCTGGGACACACCTAATACGCAGATGGCATCTAAGAGAAGACTTTCGGTAGGAGAAAGTTGGGGTAAAGGGGCCATTCCATGAAGGAGGAGCTCTAAGAGCTGGACCTGGCATGGGAGAGAAGTGTTCCCATAACAGAGGCAGGGGACACACAGGGATGCTGCAGATCAGGAACACCCACTCACCCGGGACCAGGATGAAACGAAGGACGTGGCCGATGCCGCCATCTCCTGATGCTGGGAGGCCACTGGGCCTGGGGAAAAAGCACAGAGTTGCCAGAGAAGGCCACACAGCCCATCCGTGCACACGGTAGCAAAGGCCCAGACAGGTACAACTACTCCCCACCTATACTCAGCTCCCAGGCAAGAACGTGTCCTTCCCATGTGCACAGAGGCCTAGCCTCCTGTGACACCCCTTTCCCTCTGCCTCCTTCCCCTACAGAGCTTCTTTCATCTAGAGGGATGGCTACTCACCCCTCTTTGGTCTGTGGCTCCATTGGGCTGGGGCCTGCTGGCTGGAGCATCCAGACCCTTCCTCCAGAGACAGCTCCTCTGGCCTGGCCTCCACTTGGTGTTTCAAGCACTGTTCTGTCCCATGGGACAGTACATCATCAGGGAGCACCTCCAGGCCCTGAATGCAGACAGAGATCTGCCCACCAGCTCCCAGAAGGCTGGGAGAAAACCCACAAGGTTCCCAACCACTCCTGTCTCAGGCTCCCCTGGCCATCCTCCTGTTCCCAGGTTCTGAACCAGCTGTGCCTCACCTCCCCCACGCCCAGGGCTTCCTCCCCCTGCCTGCCCCCATGGCCCTCCACATGCCACACAATCTTCCCTCCAGACACGCTGGGAGAAGAAATGTGAGCTGGGAAGAGGTCAGGCTCCCAAACGGGACAAAGTGAGACCTGCTCTGTCCCTGAGAGAGTCTCCCGAGTCTCTCCCCATCACACTGCACTGGTGTCATTGTCACACTCTTACCCTCCCTTCCTCGGTGCTCCCAATAGACCTGGGCCAGGAGGACCCTGAATCAGGTCTCATTTCAGAAATTCGCACTATTGCATGTGCTATGCTTTTTGAAGTCACCTACAAGTTCTCTGGAACAATCTATATCCCAATTGTAGCAAAGATGACTAGGATGACCTTGGGTCTCAGAGTTTACTGAGTTCTGCAATAGTACTTAAGTCAAGAAACATCCCCAGGGAACTGTGAAACCAGCACCAGGGACCCCTGCGTCAGGCTCAACATTGCACACCTCTAAGAGAAGACGGTCCTCAGAGGTTATGGGGTGCACAGAGACAGAGGGAAGCCATGCTAAGAACCCCAATGCCAGGGCTGGAGGGGCTGGGAAAGGATCCTGAGTTCTCGCTGGCCACCAAGATAGCAGGATTTGCTTACTGCAATCAACTCACACTGTGATCAAGTTTGGGGGGATGTGTCTATCCTGCTAGACAAAAAGGAAAGTATGTGGCCAATGGCACTAACACAGGAGAAAGGCCACCTGTCCATATCTACCAAATATTTAATCTGGAAAACTAATCTAAGCAAAAGGAATTTGTGAGACTTCCCACTCTTCAAATTCTGTTAGAAGCTGGGAATGTGCCCTAGAGCAGTGCTGTCCACAAAATCTTCCATGACAACAAAGTGTCCTATGTCTTCACTGTCTAGTATCCAGTATAGTAGCCACTAGGGACATCTGACGACTGCACCCTTGAAATGGGGCCAGTGTAACTTAGGAACTACATCTGACGTTTTATTTAGTTTTAATTAAAAAAAAAATCATATGTGGCTGGTTGCCACTGCATGGGATGACACAGCTCTAGAGGGCTGGGGACATGTGGGGGCTCTAAGCAGGGCACCCACCAGCCCCTGCTTTTTCTTCCTAGTGCTCCTCATTTTGGGATCTCGTCAATGCCCAGGGCTCTGCCTGGGAAGGTCTCCAGCCGCCCTCCCATCAAAACCCGTGTCTGACCGCCGCTGGGATGATGTTAATGAAACAACCCACACAGCTCAGAGAGAGCTAGTGGGGCTACATGTGCTCAGTCAACAGGTTTACACCCATCAGCCAAGGCTGAGAAACACTTTGCAGTGTCTTCTTCAATTCACAGGAGCAGGCAGCCCCAATTCCCCCATCCACAATGACCAAGGCAGGCCTGTGGCTCCAGAGCCCAAGGGATTTCCAAATGCAGATCTCAAGAGCAGGGCCCTGAGGTCTTGGGGGCCCCGTTTCCTCACCTCAACGCCAAATTGCCCCCCACCTCACCCGCTGCCTCTGTTTCCTGGGCTCCCGCTGCAGCCCTTCCACGAGGACCACGGCCTCCTCACCACTCTCCGGCTGTTGCTCCCGCACCCGGGCCTGGATCTCCCCTGGCAGCACCATCAGGAACTGCTCCAGCACCAGCAGCTCCAGGATCTGCTCCTTGGTGCGCAGTTCAGGCCGCAGCCAGCGGCAGCACAGCTCCCAGAGGCGGCTCAGGGCCTCCCGGGGCCCGGCCACCTCCTGGTAACAAAAGAGCCGGAAGAGCTGGCGAAAGGTCTCAGGGCTGGGGTCTTCCGACTCCAGGGAGGGCTCCTCTTCCCAGCAGAAATCTTCCTCCACCTTCACGATCAGGATCTCGTCTTGCTCCAGGGGTGGTGGAGGCTGGAGACCAGGTGTGGCTGCCATTGTCTGGGGCAGGTCTTGCTTTCTTGTGTCTCAGGGCTCAAACTTGTCTCTCTGGCCGGACACTGGAAATGATGTTTGCAGGGCTCTGTGGAGAAACAATAAATC
Organism: Callorhinus ursinus; assembly: GCF_003265705.2. NCBI lineage: Eukaryota > Metazoa > Chordata > Mammalia > Carnivora > Otariidae > Callorhinus > Callorhinus ursinus. The sequence goes on along the minus strand of NW_027397075.1, from coordinate 12,118,985 downwards.
ATTTGGGTGCAGTGTTAGGGCTAGATAAGCATCTACCCATAATGCTTGCTCTTGCCCCAGAGCCAACTCACCCTCTTTGGCAAAAGAAAAGGACTGAGGTAAATCAAGGCGTTCTTGCTGCTACCCTCCTGTTTACTCTCAGGCAAGTTAGAGGCCTTGGTTCCTCATTCAAAAAGTAGAGAGAGGGGCACCTGCGTGGCTCAGTTGTTAAGTGTCTGCTCAGGTCATGATCCCAAGGTCCTGGGATGGAGCCCCACATCCGGCTCTCTGCTCAGCAGGAAGCCTGCTTTTCCCCCTCCCACTCCCCCTGCTTGTGTTCCTGCTCCTGCTCTCTCTCTCCCTGTCAAATAAATAAATAAAATCTTTAAAAAAGCAAAACAAAACAAAAAGTAGAGAGAATGGTATCCCTACACATAGGCTGCTGAGAGGACTAAACCGACTTTTTTTTTTTTTAAAGATTTTACTTATTTATTTGATACAGAGAGACACAGAGCAGGAACACAAGCATGGGGAGTGGGAGAGGGAGAAGCAGGCCTCCTGCGGAGCAGGGAGCCCGATGCGGGGCTCGATCCTAAGACCCTGGGATCATGACCTGAGCCGAAGGCAGACGCTTAACGACTGAGCCACCCAGGCGCCCCTAAACCGATTTTGGAAAGGGTTTTCCGCATTGCCTGGGACGGGGTCAGAGTTCGAGAAATGCGGTTTTCATTATCACGGTAGGCCCGTTTGGGCTGGGGTCCCTTTGGAAATACGGTGAGAACCAGGGCCCCCTCTGCCCAGGAGGACGCAGATTCTGTCACGACCCGACCTCCGATTTTAGGCTCGGCAAGCCTCGAAGGCCACCCGGGTACCCCCGCCTGTATGGTCACCACGGCCTCTCCAACTCCAGGGTGCTGGGAAGGTTGGGAGTCCCCGGCCCGGATGCGTTCCCCGGTCTCGCCCTCAGGTGGAGGGTGAGCGGTGGCCCAGGCAGAGCACAAACCCGGGCTCTGACGCGGGCCGCGGGATGGAAGCTCGAGCCGGGACCCCGAGCCCGCACTCACCGGCAGCGCGGCAGGCCGGGCTGGAAGCAGGACCGTAGGTGCGGGGGGTACAGCCGGTAGGCTGTCCACAACGAGACCAACAAACCCGCAGAACGAACACAGCGAACTGGTCCTAACGAGCCACGGGCTCACCCCGCTGTGGGCGGGCCCACCGGAGCACTGTGGGTAATATAGTCCTCGCCCCATTGGCCGAGCTGGCTGTCGAGTGTGGGAATGAGCCGGCATACGCCGGTCAACGGGGGGCATTGTGGGCAACGTAGTTCTTGAACTGCTGGCCCACCAGCTGTAAGGGGATGAGAATGAGACCGCGTGGGCGGGCCCACGGGAGGCATTGTGGGTAAGGTAGTCTTGGCATTGTCAGTGAGCCGGCCAGGGTTTCGCGGTTCCGAAGGTTCTGGGCCATTCCCCCCGCGTCCTTTCCATCCGCCCTCCCCTGGCCTGAGAAAAGTACACTGTGGGAGGGGACTTGTGAATTTACATTTCTACTTACAGCGTACTTTGTCTGTTCTAAGTACTTACCAATTATTAACAATTCATCTTTAAAACTATCGTGGGAGGTAGGTACTTTTAGCAATATTTTATAGATGAGGAAAGGAGGCACACAGAGGTTCAATGACCTGCCCAAGGTCACACATACTCTGTAAGTGTGGCATGAGGTTGGAACCCAGGCATCTATGCTAGTCCACCTCCTTAATTTTAGAGACTAGTTAATGAAGACCCAGAAAGTTACTTGCTTGGGGCATCTTGGTTCTTTTATTTGTTAATTTAATCAACAAATATTTATTGGGCTCTGCTTTGTAACAAGCGGGCACCTCGAACAGGAGGTAACTAGACAGCCGGTCCCTGGTGTTGCTGTCCAGCCTGGGAGAGACTAAGCCTGGCCTTTAAGCAGGTGAAGGGTCATGGTGAGGGTTACCTGCCTAGCATATCATAAGTGCTTCATAAACATCGTCACTGACATAAGGACCCGGCGATTCATGAGTCCTTCAACTCTGGCATCCCCAGACCTAGCACCTTACCCCATCTTCCCACTAGCTTTTCTTCCCATTCTACTCTCCATTCCCTCTCGTTTCATTTTTCCCACTACAGCCAATATTCAGTTTTTATTGTGAGCACGCCGAGCAGAACAAGACGCTGGGCTGCCCGTGACTAAATTCTGGACACTGCCCCTTCCTGAGTGGGAGGCATCTTTAAGGGCAGATTTCAGGACTATCCCAGGCTTCCACAGCCTTGGGGTGGGGCCTGAAGAAAGGTAGGACCATATATGCCTCAGTGTCTCCTTCAACATGGGGTTGCTGGTCAATAAGGCAGGGATGTTAGAATGAACTAACACCAAAGTGTGCAGCCACTCAGAGAACTGAACACAAGAGGCCTGCGCTCAGTTTGCTCTGGGAGGAGAATGTGCAAGGGGGAACTTCGAATAAGTCACAGGAAGTATGTAGCACGGGAGGAAGAAGACAGAACAAATAAAGTGGGAGAGGGAAAAGGAGGAAAACAGAAGAGCCTGGTGGAGAATCTGAGGGAAAATCAGCAGGTTCTATAGGACTGCATGACCATGATCTGATTGCAGAGCATGCTGGGTTGTGTGTAAGGAAGTGGAGAGGTGTGGGGACGTCAGCATTTTCAAAGCTGTGCCATGCCTTCCCCTTTCTAACTCCCTCCTGGTTAGCTGAGGGGACCAGGCATCTTCTCCTCAGAGCCGTATGTTAGCGAGTCTATGTAGTGACCAAGGCCTGGCTGACATAGCCCTGGTCCTTTCCTGTCTGGGCAATTTTCAGTGACTACAACCAACAGAGATTTAAAGGACAAATTTCTGCTTTGCTCAGGATTTTGTGTTGGTTTGTTTAGAATTTCAGTCTTTTTTTTTTTTAAGATTTTATTTATTTATTTGAGAGCGAGAGAGAGTGAGAGAGAGATCACAGGTAGGGTGAAGGGCAGAGGGAGAATCAGGGTTCCCGCTGAGCAGGGAGCCCAATTCGGGGCTCGATCCCAGGACCCCGGGATCATGACCTGAGCTGAAGGCAGATGCTTAATTAACTGAGCCACCCAGGTGCCCCTTGGATTTCAGTCTTAATTCTATTTTGGGGGAGACACAAACATGCAGTCCTTAACAAATGTAAATCGGGATGAATTTGGGCCTTCACAGACATACACCCAAGCCAGTGCTTCAAACCCTGGCTCCACCACATATTAACTAGGTACGCCTTGCCTTCCTCACCTGTGCAACGGGGATTGCCATACCTGCAACTTCAGAGAGCTGAAGGTCAGGATTAGATGAGATTGTTTGTAAAGCGCTAGTGACAATGCCTAGTGCATACCAAATGCTCCCTAAGCACCGGCTCTATTTCATGCCTTGAGCCACACTGAGATGGAGAATGCGGGTCTCAGTGTGTGGGTCGTGGATACCTGGTGCCGTGGAGTTCCTGTAAGAGGTCCATGGGTCCACTAAGGCCCCAAGCATTGTTCACAGTCTGAATGAAAAGTATTTATAGTTGGCGAGTGCTGTGAATTGTGCAAGACTGTTGAATCACAGATCTGTACCTCTGAAACAAATAACGCAATATATGTTAAGAAAAAAAAAAGAAGAAGATAGCAGGAGGGGAAGAATGAAGGGGGGGAAATCGGAGGGGGAGACCAACCATGAGAGACGATGGACTCTGAAAAACAAACTGAGGGTTCTAGAGGGGAGGGGGGTGGGGGATGGGTTAGCCTGGTGATGGGTATTAAGGAGGGCACGTTCTGCGTGGAGCACTGGGTGTTATGCACAAACAATGAATCATGGAACACTACATCCAAAACTAATGATGTAATGTATGGTGATTAACATAACAATAAAATTTTTTTAAAAAAGTATTTATACTTATACACACGTATCACTATTTATATTTACACTTATAAAGGTAGCTTGTTTTCATAGTGTTTATGGAGTCTACAAAACAGTTCGAGTTAAAATGGCAGCCTCATACTCAGAAGTTTGCAGCACAGACATATCCTTCTCTCTGAAGAGAGAGGGGAAGATCTCTTCAGACTAATGGCACAGTTCCGTCATCACATACGAGGCACCGATTCAGCTATTTGCTCTTATTATTTAAATGTGACGGAGAAAAGAGGCTGTACAATCAAGCCCTCAAAAAGTTGTCATCTTTGGTAGCAATTTTTCCATGTCCAAATGACAGAAACAAAAACTCAATATACAAGTCAAATGGTTAAATTTGACTAAATAATCTAAGAGAGTCATCAGAGAGTGCCATGCCCCAAAACTGATATATAATGGGTGTTTTATTACATTTTTTTAAGTTTTTTTTTTTTTTTTAATTTGAGAGTGAGAGAGGAGGGGCAGTGGGAGAGAGAAACCTGAAGCAGACTCCTCACTGAGTGCGGAGCCCGACTCAGGGCTTGATCCCAGGACCCTGAGATCATGATCTGAGCTGAAATCAAGAGCTGGCTGCTCAACCAACTGAGCCACCCAGGCGCCCCTACACTCTAAGGCCTCCATGAGCCACTAATAAAAGCTGTAATTTTTTTAAAGATTTTATTTATTTGTCAGAGAGAGAGACAGCACAAGTAGGAGCAGCAAGCAGAGAGAGAAGCAGTCTTCCCGCTGAGCAAGAAGCCCAATGCGGAACTCGATCCCAGGACCCTGGGATCATGACCTGAGCCGAAGGCAGATGCTTCACCAAATGAGCCACCCAGGGGTCCCAAAGCTAATGTTTTTTACACACTTCCTAAGTCCACAGGATTTTTTTTTTTATTGTGCTACTTAAATCTTCACAATGATTCTCTTGTATAGATATCATTATGACCCACGTTTTAGTTGAGTAAACTGAGGCTCAGAGAGGGCACAGCCCTGCTAAAAGCCACACAGCCAGGAAAGTGGAAAAGCCAAGTCAAACTCAGGCAGGTCTGCTCCAGGGCCTGCTGCCCCAACCACCCCCCTAAGGTTCTCCTGAACACCAGCCAGGTATTAAGAGCCCTGTCTTGGAATAAATATCTGAATGATTTCTCGGAAGACTCTAGTCCTGCCTCAAGGTTATCTTTTGAGGGGGCCACTTGGGGCCATAATACCCTCTGATTTTCTAAACAGTGGGCAAATCTGCTTGGTTCATAGAGGTGCTCAGTAAATATTTGCTGAATGACTGAAAAAATGAATGAGAAGAATTTGTTCTTCAGACATTGACGTCTGCTGCCCAGCCTTATACAAACTTGATTCACAAACATGATGACGGTGGTATATGGAGCTAGACAGTACCTGTGCCCCAGAGGACACTTATGAGGATTGAACGATCTAGTACATTAAAACGGTTCACTCTAGGGTGAAACCTAGAAGCAGTCAGTAAACATTAGTATTGTTACTATTTTCATTAACACAAAGGATGAGGGAAAAGAGCATTTGCTGGGAATGCTGGGAAATTTCTCCTTGGAGTCCGCCTGTGTTTTGGTTCCATTATTAAATGAGACAGATGAGAGGATATGTCAGTTAACAGGGAGGCAGGAGATAGCCATTGTTTATACCCTCGACCACCCAGCATTTGAAACTTTGTCTTATCCCTACAGCCAGCAGGCCAAATGACAAGCAGGCAGGTAAGAACAGCCTTGCAACGCATGACCACTCCTCCCAGGGAGAGCTGCCTCCAGGATAAAGGAGGCTGGAGTGTGGAGAAAGAAGGGGGATTCAGGGACCCAGGCATGCTTGGAAATCTTTATTCATGGGGATGACATCTGCTAAACTCTCCTGTTTGTGGTTAGCCCAGGCATCACTCAGAATGGGGTGAATATTCCCACGGTCCTCTTGGGAAGGAAGACAGGTGTCTTGTTCTGCTCAGGCTGCCATAACAGCATACCATAGAGACTGGGAGCCTTAGACTACACACATTGATTTCTCACAGTTCTGAAGGCTGGAAGTCCAAGATCAAGGTGTCAGTGGATTCAGTCCCTGATGAGAGCTCTCTTCCAGCTTGCAGACTGCTACCTTCTCCCTATATCCTCACATGGCAGAGTGATCCCCCTTAATAAGGCTCCTCTTCTTAGAAAGGCCACAGTTCAACGAGGTTAGGGCCCCACCTTATCACCTCATTTAACCTAATTACCTCCTATAGATCCTTTCTCCAAATACAGTTACATTGAGGGTTAGGGCTTCAACATATGTTTTGGGGAGACATATTTCAGTCCAGACCCCTAAACACTGCCAGTCCTTGGAATGACCCATGATTCTCCTCGGTCCTCAGACCACCACCCACTCCAGACCAAGGCCAGGGAGGGAGGCAAGACTGGCCTTTCAACACAGACAGCTGGCACATCCAACATGCTGGAACATTCGTGCTATCCACAAAGACACTTGTTCTCCCCCATTTTTCTTAAAACACGTGTCCATCTCAGGGTCTTTTGTACTGCCACGTAGGAAAGTGACACGAGCGTGGAGATTCTCTCCCCACCAGAAGAGACACAGCAGTGCTGGGACAATGGCAGCTGCTGCTGGAAGCCAGTGTCAGGGACGTGGGGAGTAACGGGACATGGGCCCCCTGCTGCCAGCCCGTCTGACTGAAGAAGTCTGGTATCTGGATGTTCAGGTGAAAACTCCTAATTCTGAATGTAGACTCAGACTGGTTTTAAGTCCTGTGTGAGATAAAACACATCGACACGTTTCTGACCTGTGTCTGGCACACACTAACAAATAGAATGACATAGGTGGTGACAGTGTTATGAAGAAACATGCAGCAGGAGGGAAGAAAGGGATGCAGTTGTTCTTTTAGGTGGAGAATATTTACACAAAAAGACCATTAGTTCATGGGCACCTGAGTGGCTCACGCAGTTGAGCATCTGACTCTCGATTTTGGATCAAGCCCCACATCAGATTCCATGCTCAGCGGGGAGTCCACTTTAGATTCTTTCCCTCTGCGCCTCCCCCCCACTCTCTCTCTAAAAATAAATAAATCTTAAAACAAAAAACAAAAAAAACCAAACAAAAAAACCCCATTAGTTCACCTGGTGAGTCATCCCCCTCATAACAGAAGCCATAATCTCCTTAGCTTCAATACTCTCTTCAGTGGTTTACTCCAAAATGGCAGGAGGCCCAAGAAAAGGGAAAAGAAAGAGAGGTAAAATGTCCAGCTTCCCTCAAAAATCTATTCAGCCCTACTGAGGGCTGAAGCCAACCATGCAGAGAGCCAGCCTGTGTGAGAGACAGTGACAGACACAGAAAGTGAGAAATGCACTTCCTTCTCAACCACTGTTCAGGAAAGTTATTCATGCCACTTGTCAAACAATGGTATTGGAAAGCTTTATCCAGGACCAGAGATAGGTGCAGGGGCCATGCAAGGGGGTGTGTAGTGAGGGAGAGACACTGGGCTTAACTCCAAACACAACAAGGAAGGCGGGACTTTATAGCCAAAGTGTGGGAGGATGGAAAATTAGTAAGAGGAAACATCAGGGGGAGACTGTAGCTAAACCAACCCAGTAGAATTCTTGCTGAAGGCAGGCCAGCATGATCAGACATCACCTGGGGGATGCTGGAGGGTCAGGAACTCAATCAGATATCGAGGGTGGGGGTTCTGGCTGAACTGACTTAGCTGGATTCTTGCTATGAATACAGAAGTCCCAAAGTCAAGACCTTGTTGAGAAGAGTTCAGAGGAGCCTAAGTAGAGTTTGCTTAAGGAATCATTGCTACCACCTCCAGGGTAAATGGACTCTCTCATAGACAGGAAGGCTGCTCTCCAGAAGCAGGAAGTGGCCTTTGGGGTTCTCATTGCAGAAAGCAGAAGTTGTTCAAGACAGCAAGAGTTGCCAAATGCCCTATGCCCACTATCTTACCTAGGAGATTGAGACCTTCCAGGTCAATGCATAGCCCCAAGCTTGTCCTGCCTGCTTCTCTCTTCTTCTTCTTCTTCTTTTTTTGTTTAAGATTTTATTTATTTGAGAGAGAGAGCATGAGCAGGGTGAGGGGCAGAGGGCGAAGCAGACACCCCGCTGAGCAGGGAGTCCCATAAGGGGCTCCATCCCAGGAACTCCGGGATCATGACCTGAGCAGAAGGCAGACGATTAACCCACTGAACCACCCAGGCGCCCTGTCTCCTTTCTGAAATAATAATATTGGCCACCAATTCCTGAGCACGTGGCAATACACATTTGCTCTCTGTTCTTAATTTGGTAATAATAGGGGTAGTGTGATCTCTACAAGTAAAAACCCCTGACGCTCCGAGGAGGGTCACATAGACGGGAAGCGACAGAAACGAGACTGGAACCCACGCATTTGCTTCCAGAACCCCAGCCCCGAAGCACCAGGTTAAAGCATTCTAGCCCGGAATTATAACCCAGGCATCCTAAAGGTCTGACACGGTAGCCACACTTGACTCTTTCTCCTTGTCCTCTGGCTGAACACGCTCTGCCCCGTTTCCCCGTCTGGGGCGCGCCCACAGAGGTCAGGAAGGGGCCTCAGTCCAGGTTCGAGCCCCACCTCTGCCTGGTGGCTGCAACGGCGCTCCGCACACAGGAGCACAGCTAAGATGGTAACCCACAGACCCGCCACGGAGACGCCACGCAGATCCACCACCAACGCCGCAGTTCTCACGCGTCTTTCCCCAAACCTCGCGCGAAGTCCGTGCCCGCCGGAAGCGGAAGTTGCTGGAGCCGGAGAGCGGACCGGACTACACTTCCCAGAGCGCCCCGCGCCGCTCTGGGAAAGCTGTTACCTGGGCGCTCCTGGGGTGCTGTGGGGTGCAGCTCCGCCTTGGGGGTCTCCACGGGAGGCGGCCTTGCGAGGGCCTCGGAAGGTGGCTTCATCCTTAGGGCGGCCACGTTCAGGTTGCTGAGGCCGGGGCAGCCCCTCGTGGGCTCAGCCTCAGTTTCCACATCTTTGAATGGGGACGTTAGCCGTTTACGGTTGTAACAAGTTCAAAACCGTTCATACATATTTTCCAAAGCATAATGAGTCCTTCTGCTAGGCGCAGGCGTTACCGCAGTGGTTAGCAGGGCAGTGGTTAGCAGGCGCTTGTTTTCAGGAGAGGCTGCCTTGATCTTCGTAACTAGGATGGTGATTTTTAAAAAAGATATTATTGATTTAAGAGAGAGAGCATACAAGCAGGCAGAGCGGCAGGCAGAGGAAGAAGCAGGCTCCCTCCCAGCAGAGAGCCCGAGGTGGGGCTCGATCCTGGGACCCTGGGATCATGATCTCAGTCGAAGGCAGAGGCTTAACCGACTGAGCCACCCAGGCGCCCCTAGCATGATGATTTTTCTTTTTAATATTTTATTTTATTTTATTAACAGAGAGAGACACAGCGAGAGAAGGAACACAAGCAAGGAGAGTGGGAGAGAGAGAAGCAGGCCTCCTGCCGAGCAGAGAGCCCATTGCGGGACTCGATCCCAGGACCCCGGGACCACGACCTGAGCCGAAGGCAGGCGCTCAACGACTGAGCCACCCAGGCGCCCTAGCATGATGATCTTTAATAGGTCTTCTTAATTGCATATGATTGATTTACCAACCTTCCTTGGTATCTGTAAATCTTACATTCCTTTTTAGAAGGAGAATAGAAAGCCCTCACATGTCACAGAACAGCAGTTAGACATCTTGCTACACCGAGCACTGAAAGCTGTAAATAGGCACCACTAAATCTGCAGGGAATCAGGACGTGTTACAGGCCACTGCACCCTCTCACTGATTAATGACCCCCTGTCCCTTTAAAACCCTCCTCGCTAGGCAGAAACCAGGGAGTTGGCTTTTGGACAAGAGTCCACCTTCTGCCTAGGTGGCTGGCCTCCTGAGTAAACCTCATATTCCTTTCCAATCAATATTCATCTCTTGAGTATTGGTCTTTGGAGGGACATGCAGCTGAAGTTTGGATTTGTTAAAAAGAGGCATACAGGGGCACCTGGGTGGCTCAGTCAGTTAAGCGGCTGCCTTTGGCTCAGATTATGATCCCAGGGTCCTGGAATCGAGCCCCACGTCGGGCTCCCTGCTCAGTGGAGAGTCTGCTTCTCCCTCTCTCTCTGCCTGCCTCTCTGCCTACTTGTGCTCTCTCTCTATCTCTCTGTCAAATAAATAAATAAAATCTTAAAAAAAAAAGAGGCATACAGTGACGAAATCATATCTTTGGTAAATCCTGACAAAGGGTATAGAAGAGGGGGCTTGATCTCCTTTGGGTTCAAGTGACAGTTGAGTGGAGGTGTGAGGACAGCATAGAGTTAACCTAGGGAGTTGGGGGAGAGGGTTCCACACAAAAAGAGCAACAGGTGTGAAGGTCCAGAACGAGGCCTGAGAGATTGGGATGTGTTTGAAGGACAGAAAGGAGACCAGCATGGCCCAGGTGCAGGGGGAAAAGCTTGGGATTTGAGGCTGGAGAGGTGAGGCCACGCAGAAGGACCTTGAAGTTCTGCTGAGGATTGAGGCTGTTATCCTAACAGCAATGCGAAACCAATAGAGTTTGGGATTTCAAGCAGGATAGTGTTGGATTGGGTAGGAAGCTTTGTGGAGTAGAGATCTCAGGGAGAACAGAGGGAGCAGTGAAACCAGCTGGAAGCTCCTGGAGTGGTTCATAGCTGAGGTAATACTAGCAATGGTGGTAGTCACAAGGGATGGAGCTGACCGAGATTACTGAAGCCGAATCAGCAGGGCCTGGTGGTTAACTGGGTTGGGCTGAAGGAGAGAGCAAGAAAAATTGATTAGTAAAATGGGGATTATAACATCTCCTGCAGCAGGTACCATTTTGATTAAAAGAGGCAAAACAGGGATGCCTGGGTGGCTCAGTCAGTTAAGTGTCTGCCTTCAGCTCAGGTCATGATCCCAGGGTCCTGGGGTCAAGCCCCATGTTGGGCTTCCTGCTCAGCAGGGAGCCTGCTTCTCCCTCTCCCTCTGCCTGCCTTTCCCCCTGCTTGTGCACGCTCTATCAAATAAACAAAATCTTAAAAGAACAGTGTTGTTTGTAATGGCAAAACATAAATGTCAATCAACAGAATGATAATTCTCTCACAAGAGATGATGTTGAGCAAAAAAACAAGTGACAGTATGACACCATTTCCATAAATTATGAAAACATACAGAACATAATGTATGTGATTTAGGGATATATACCTATGTAGCAAAAAAGTGAAGAAATACTTGGGATCAGATAAACACCAGATTCAGGATGATGATTGCCCATGGCACTGGGGGCAGGAGTTGGAGAGAGATGGGTAAGGCATGCAGGGGGCAATAAACTGCAAGTTTTAATGTGCTTTTTATTTTATTTTATTTTTAAAGATTTTATTTATTTATTTGAGAGGGACAGGCAGAGGGAGAGGGAGAAGCAGGTTCCCCACCTAGCAGGGAGCCCGATGTGGGACTTGGGCTCCATCCCAAGACCCTGGGATCATGACCTGAGCTGAAGGCAGACGCTTAATGGACTGAGCCACCCAGGTGCCTCTTACTGTGATTTTTAAACAGCATCAAGGGGCGCCTGGGTGGCTCAGGTGGTTGAGCATCTGACTCAGATTTCAGCTCAGGCCATGATCTCAGGGTCATGAGGTTGCCTAGCTCGGGGCCCCACGTGGGTCCCCACCCATGCTCAGGGGGTTGTTTGCTCAAGATTCTTTCTCTCCCTCTCCCTCTGCCCCTCCCCTGTGCACGCTCTCTTTTTCTCTCTCTCCAAAATAAATAAATCTTAAAAAAAACCCCAACATCAAAATAGTTATTATTGGGAATTTGCATTCTTGAACTATTGAAACCTAGCAAATGTTTCCATAAATAATTTTCAATAAATGCAGTGCTAACTTGTATACTGTTTCTATTTCAATTATTTTAAATTTCTCCTTACCTTCTAAGATTTTTGTTTGAGGTCTAACATATATTGAGTAAAGTGCACAAATATCTCACAATGAAATGCACAAATCTCAAGTGCATGCCTCAAAGATTTTTACAAGTCTATATACTTATGTAACTTCCACCCAGATCAAGATATAGGTCCTCTTCAATGCCTCAGAAACCTCCCTCATGCCCCTCCTCAGTCAATATCCCCAACTCTGGCCTGAAACCACAAGTCTGATTTCTATCACCTTAGATTGATTTTTCGTGTTCTTGAACTTTATTTATATTTTTACAGATTTTATTTATTTATTTGACAGAGAGAGACACAGCGAGAGAGGTAACACAAGAAGGGGGAGTGGGAGAGGAAGAAGCAGGCTTCCCGCTGAGCAGGGAGCCCGATGCGGGGCTCGATCCCAGGACTCTGGGATCATGACCTGAGCCGAAGGCAGCCGCTTAACGACTGAGCCACCTTAACGACTGAGCCACCCAGGAGCCCCTGTTCTTGAACTTTATAAAAGGCATCCACATGGTACTTTCTATCTGCTCTCTGGTTTCTTTCACTCATCATTAGTTCTGTGAGATTCTTCCACGCTGCTGCGTGTATCCGCAGTCGGCTCCTCTTTATTGCCAAGGAGTGTTTTGTTGTACCACTCTTACCACAGTTTATCTACTGTCCTGTCACTGAACATTTGCAGTTTCCAATTTGGGGCTGCTGTGACCATTCTTGAATAAATATGAATACATTGCATGTAATCTAGTTGATGTTTTATTGTACCAGGTACATGGAAATTGATTTTGTGATTCCCCTTGTAAAAAAAATGCTCTCTATTGTTATTGAATATTATGACTGTATCATTATGACATGAACCTGCTTAGTGTCCTGCACAATGCAAACCTTCCCCCACCCCCAACACACACACTTACAGAACAGAACCATTTATCTACACAGAACCCTGAAGCAAGGGCTTATTGTTGCTATTCCTGTTTCACACATGAGGACATCATTCTGGGGTGTCAGGTGACTTGCCTAAAGTCCTGCAGTTTAGAAGGGGCAGAACCCTCACTTGCCGGGCCTAGGAAATCCCAAGATGTGTCAGATGAGGCCTCAGCCCTCCCCCAACTGGTGTCGGGCAGGAAATGCACAGGAGAGCTGTGTGAGGCCATTACTGGGCACGTAACGAACAGTCTGTGCCAAGTGTGAGTTGCAGAGTCACTGTAGGCATGGCGAAAGCTTCCAGAGCTTGGGGTAAAGTCATGGGTAGAGAGCAGGGCCGATGCGCCCTGAAATATCAGCACTCCCTGGATTGCCTCTCCCCAGCCTGAGAAGAAAACTGCCCTAGTGAACAAGCAAGGACAGGCTGGGTGAGGATGCCATGAGAGCAGGTTGTTGGAGGCTGAGGGAGGCTGCAGCAGAGGGAGCAGGAAGGCAGGCTAGTGGCCTTCCACCAGCACCTGCTGGCAATCCTGATTGCAGCACATCCTAACTTTCAGGGAAGGGATAAGAGCCAGTATTTCACACAGTACAAAAGGAGACAGAGGAAACATTAAGTCTCCTTCCCATTCTTGACCTCCAAAGCAACTGACCTCCCCAGAAGCAACCATTTGTTCCAGGGTCTTCAGTATCTTTCTGGAGATATTCATGCCCCATGTGCTGCCATCCTCTATGTCCTCTATTGCTCCTTGTTTTCCTCACATCAGTGTCATTAGGCAATCAGTCTGTATCTGCACAGAGTCATGATGGGGAACTCAAATTCGACAGGCTGTGGGCCTGCCCTTCACCACCTCTCTGTCCTCATTTCTCCCCACTCTCTCCCTTTCTCCTGGTTCATGTTGCTCCAGCCACAGAGGCCTCCTTGCGAGTCCTTGAACACATCTAACATACTCCTGCCCCAGGGCCTTTGCACTAGCAGTGGCTTTTCTCTTTGTGTGGAGTGCTAGGATTCTAGTTATCTCCGTGGCTTATTCCTTTACATCTTTACTCAATGTTCCCTTCTCAGTGAGGCCTCCCTGACCCCTTCCTCCAATTATAAACCCTAGACTGTCCTATACCCCTTAAATGCCTTACTCGGTGCCAGAGCACCCACCTAGGTGCAAGCTCCCGAGGACAGTGACTTGGTTTTGTTCCCTGCTGAACCCTTAGCCTCTGTAGCAGCATATAGTGGACCCTAAAGATCCATGAGTAGAATTAACACTTGGATGATAATAGTGCTACCTCAATTTTTTTTTCTTCCAGCTTCATTGAGATATAATCGACAAGTAACATTGTGTAAATTTAAGGTATACAACGTAATGATTTGATATGCATATATATTGTGAAATGATCACCACAATAAGGTTAGTTAGCACATCTGTCACCTCACATAGTTACCTTCTTTTTTTTTTGATAGTTTAATGTTCTTTTCTTTTTTTTTTTAAGATTTTATTTGAGAGAGAGAATGAGAGAGAGAGAGCAGGAGAGGGGGGAAGGTCAGAGGGAGAAGCAGACTCCCCACTGAGCAGGGAGCCCGATGCAGGACTCGATCCCGGGACTCCAGGATCATGACCTGAGCCGAAGGCAGTCACTCAAACGACTGAGCCACCCAGGCGTCCCATACTTCAGCCCTTTTCTTTTGCCAATGAGGCTGAGTTGGCTCGGGGGCAAGAGCAGGGCCTTATGGGTAGATGTTTATCTAGCCCTAACACTGCACCCAAATGATTTATTGTTTCTCCACAGAGCCCTGCAAACATCATTTCCAGTGTCTGGCCAGAGGTACAGGGAGAGACAAGTTTGATGTTTAACGGGCTGACACTTAACCGACTGAGCCATCCAGATGCCCTTTTACTTCATTCTTTTCAAGGACCACATTATATTCTATGGGGTGGTGGCTGAAGAATACGCCCCCACACACCCAGTATCCAATTCCTGTGCCAGAACTTATATATACGCTACCTTTTATGACAAAAGGGACTTTGCAGAGGTGATTAAGAATTTTGAGGAGGGGAGATGATCCTGGATTGCCCCAGCAGGGCCCAATGTAGTCACACGTGTCCTCATGAGACACCTGCAGAGGGAGATGGGCCGTGTGACAACTGAAGAAAGGTGGAGGAGGGGACCAGGAGCCAAGGCATGCCGGCAGCCTCTAGAACCTGGTAAAGGCAGGGAAGCCGACTCTCCCCCAGAGCCTCCAGAGGCAGCACCACCCTGTGGACCCTTCGATTTTGACCCAGTGATACTGATTTCAGACTTCTGCCTTCCAGAACTGTGAGAGAATAAATGTGTGTTGTTCAAGCCTCCTGTTTGTGCTTCTTTGTTACAGCCACCATAGGGAACAGATTCTTGTGGTATGGATACCCCATGATTTAATTAGCCGCCCATTCCTAGTGGGCAGTGCACTGTTTTCTGTCTTTACTACACTGGGTGCCACCGGCAGTGGCTCTCAACTGGGGAGATTGTCTCCCAGGGGACATTGGGCAATGTTTAGAGACAGTTTTATGTGTTACAGCTGGAGGGCTGTGCTACTGGCATCTAGTGGTGGAGGCCCAGGGTTGAACATCCTATAATGTGTAGACAGCTCCTACAACACAGAATGACCTGGCCTCAAATGTCAACAGTGCTGAAGTTGAGAAACTCTGGTCTATCCATTAGATCTGTTCCTAGAAATACAATTTTCTTTCTTCTTTCCTCCCTTCCCTTTTTCTTTCTCTTTCTCTTTTTCTTTCTTTCTTTCTTTCTCTTTCTTTCCTTTTCTTTTTCTTTCTTTCTTTCTTTCTTTCTTTCTTTCTTTCTTTCTTTCTTTCTTTCTTTCTTTCTTTCTTTCTTTCTTTCTTCTTTCTTTCTTTCACTTTCCTCTTCCTTCCTTCTTTCCTTCCTTCCTTCCTTCCTTCCTCCCTTCCTCCCTCCCTCCCTCCCTGTCTCCCTTTTCTCTTTCCTTCCTTCCTCTTTTTTATTTGCGGGGTGGGGGAGGGACAGAAGGAGCGGGAGAGACAGAATCCTCAAGCAGACTCCCCACTGAGCCTGGAGCCCAATGCAGGGCTCAATCCCAGGACCCTGAGATCATGACCTGAGCTGAAATCAAGAGGTGGATGTTTAACGGGATGAGCTGCCTGGTCGCCCTGAGAAATATAATTTCAAATACAATCTCTAAATACAATTGCTGAGCCTGAGGGTGTGTGTTGTTGACATTGCCATATTGTCTGGAGCTACTATTGACTTAAAGTATGTGCTCAGTCCCTATGTGGCAACATGCAGCCTCTGGGATGTTGGTGCAGACGGTGTGGGTCCCCACAGGCCCCGGGAGTTCCTCAAGCCTGGTTGGCAGGTTTGTGAATTGGTGGGGTCAACAGCTATGAGGCAGGTGCTCTAGGGTTCGTTCATTTAACAGCTGGGTCTTGAGCAGCTCTTATGTCCAGGATGAAGCTGATATATCTCTATCCTTACAGACCTCCCAGCCTGATAAGGAGACTGACCTGAAAACAAACCATGTGATACATACAGAGTGGGCAGCGAGGAATCACACTGGGGAAGTCAAAGAGGGCATCATGGAGGAGGCAACTTGTAGCTCCTGTGATGGTTAGTTTTATGTGTCAACTTACCTGGGCCAAGGGATGGCCAGACAGCTCTCAAGACATTATTTCTGGGTGCATCTGTGAGGGTGTCTCCAGAAGAGATTAGCATTTGATTTGGTAGGCTGAGTAAAGAGGATCGCCCTCCCCACTGTGGGTGGGCATCGCCCAACCTGTTGAGCGCTCTAAAAGAGCAAAAGAGCAGAGGAAGAATGGATTTCCTTTCCCTTCTTGAGCCGAGACAACAATCTTCTCTTCATGCTGGTCTTCCAGCGCAGGGCAAAGAGGAAGACAGCAAGGAGAGGCACAGAGTTTGGGGAAGATAGCCGAAAACGGGGACTTTTCAAGTGTTTATGACAGGGCCTGGCCCTGTGCCAGGAAGGAGGGTTGGCAGCGGCGGCGGAGCCTGATTTGGAACTTGGCTCTGGTTCTGGGGCAGAAGGGGCTGGCTGTCCAAGTCACATGCTCCCAGGTCTTCAGGACCCCCGAGGGCCTGGGGTCTCACACTGTTATTTAAAAAAAAAGAACCATACTTTTATTTGAGGATAGCTCAAAGAAATCATTTACAGAATGCCTTTTGTTTTCAAAGCACAGCTTTTCATAAAAAGCAATGTCCACCTTTAATACATGCTCTAGTACATAGCTGTGTGTTGGGGGCTGCCAAGGACACTGGGAGCCCCAAGGCCCCAGGTGCCCTGGTGCTCAGTACTCCTCATCATCTTTGGAGTCATCCTGGACCTGGTGGCGCACCTTTGAGGGCCGCGGGGTGGCTGGGGGGCCTGCAGGGGCCTGGGTCAGGTTAACCCAGCCAGGCCCACGAGGCAGCAGGTGGCTCTCATTGAGTCTGCAGACACGGTAGTTCTCGTAGTGGACGTTGTGGGTGATGTCCTTCAGGTCTTGGAGGTGGGAGCTGGGAGATGGGCAGAGGTTCAGCCTAGGCCCCACCACAGCATCCCCCTGGGGTCCCTGCAGCCCCCTGGGCTTCCTGCATCCTCACCGGATGAGCAGGTCTCTCAGGAGGGGAAACTCACAGTGCGCCAAGTTCTCCACTGTAAGTAAGACAGGACACGGAGTGCTGGCCCTGCCCCACTGTAAGTGTCCGCTGTATGCCCCCCAATATCCACCACAACCTTTCCCCCACATTTCGCACTGTCTTATCCCACTTCCCACTCATTCATTCATTGATTTGTCCCCGGCATCTGGTACAGGCAGCTCCTACATGTAGTTGAATCAGTGAATCCACTAATCATTTATTATTGTACACTTAATAATGACTACATTATTACATTACATTATATACCATATATACCATGTAAATTATATTCTTTTAGTAATTATATTGATAAATTGGAGGCTCAGGCCCTGGCTGGTCTGCCTTCACTTCCCAGTCTCCCCCACAAGGAGGCCTCCCTCTGCTTCCTTGGGTAGCCCTGTCTCCCACCCCACTTTCTCCCAGCCGTCATTGTCTCATCAGCTCTATGGGGGCAAGAACCTTGCCAGTCCTGCTTTCATCGTACCCCCTCAGGAAACACATATAGTCTGCCTGGCACACAGTAGGCCCACAGTAAATTCTGGTGAATGCCTAGGGTGTCTTCTGGGTGCTGGGCATTGTGCAAAGCAGTGGTCTGCCCTATCCAACCACCTTCCATGTGCAGATGTGCAGTTCATCTACTGCACAAAAGCAACTGGCTATGATGTTGATGTCCTCATGCCCATTTTACTGTGAGGAAACTGAGGCACAGAGAGTTGGGGAACTTACCCGAGGCCTCCCAGCTGCAAACAGGGACTTGATCCCAGGTCTGTCTGTTTCCTGACTCCTGGCCCCGTGATGGGTGCTGAGGGTGCCAAAGGCAGTTGGATGTGCCTGGCTTTTCACCCCGCTTCACTTGCTCCTGCAAAGTCCCTGCACTCACCTTCAATGATGCCCCACTTGGTCTTCCGGCCCAGGACACACCTCCCATTCACCAGGTGCTCTTGGTCAGCCCCGACTACAGCAAAGGGGATCCGGTCCTGCAGGAGGAGATGAAACAGAAGGGTTGGCCCTGTCTGGGAGGTGGGGAGAGAAGTCACTGGGGTGTGGTGGGAGAGGCACACTGTCCTCTGTAGAGAGAGAAAGTGGTAGGAAGAGCACAGAGATCTAAAGACATGGGGCAACTGGCTGGCTCAGTGGAGTGTGTGACTCTTGATCTTGGGGTTGTGAGTTCGAGCCCCACGTTGGGTGTACAGATTACTTAAAAATAAAATCTTAAAAAGAAAGTCACAGGATACACAGTCTCATCAATGGCTCAGTTTAGTCATCTGTAAAGTGGGAGTCAGAATGGCACACACATAGGGCTTTGTGAATGTTTGGGAAGGTTACCCAGGGTCACGTTAATAACATACTCTTGCCGATGGGCCTTCTCTTACCTGGGAAACAGGAACTGTGACCACCTTCATCGGTTATCATGAGGGTTAAAAGACACAGCTTCATAACCCAGGGCTTGGCAACCTACGGTAGGTGCACCGGATTGAGCCCGCACCTGTTTTCCCACATGGACCGTCTGTTGGCACACAGCCTGTGCCTTCATCTCAGACTCTGGTCAAGGCTGCTTCTGTGCTGCAACAGCAGACAGCGGTGACCGTGCAGGGACCACGTGGCCCGCAGAGTCTAACACCTTTACCATCATCTGGCCCTTTGCAAAAAAAAAAAAAAAGAAAAGAAAAAGAAAAAAAGTTTGCCAAGTCCTGTTGAAAATTCTAGTTGTTCGCTTGCTCGTGGCCAGAAGTGGAGACTCGAATCCCTAAATGGCAAAAGTGCTGTCCGGCGGTGGGGGGGGGGGGGTTGTTTTTCATTTCTCCAAGAGTTAATTTGTGATGAGGAAACAACACGCAAGTTGTCTGTTGCACGCTTGTTACGTGCCAGCCCTCAGTGAACGCCCCATGTCTGGATGATTTACTGAGATGTCGGGTTTGTTCTCCTTGTACCCGGTGGAGGGGTACAAGTGGAGGTCGAGGCTCTCCGAGTGTTTCACAAGAAATCCTGTCTGTTGCCCCAGCAGGGAGAGGAAAGAGGGAACGTGTGGAGACATTGGGTACCAGCTGGGAAGCAGGGCCTCCATGTCCAGCTGTGTGGTTTGTTCACTGCACAAAGACAACTGGACTTGAGGCTGGGTAGGGCCGCCACCGTGCAGGCTAGCAGGGTCCCCTGGGGAGGAAGTCAAGGCCTGGGGTTGGTGGACGATGAATCCCAGGCCTCACAGGGTCCTTCGCAGGATCCAGACAGACAGACATTGGATGCACCACGAGGACAGCAAGGTGGGGGCTTGGTGTTGGAATTCACTTGATTTGGGGAAAAAGAAGACGCCATTTTTCCTCTCTCTCCTTTTTTGAAACAGCTTAACTGGGATAGAATTCATGTGCCATAAAATTCACCCTCTTAAAGGTACCGTTCAGTGGCTTTAAAGGTACAGTTCACAAGACTGTGCCCCCATCCCCACCATCTAATTCCAGAGCATTTCACTGCCCCGAAATGAAACCCCACTCCTGTTAGCAGTCACTCCGCATTCCCCCTGACCCCAAGCCCCTGGCAACAACCACTAACCTACTTTCTGTCTCCATGGGATTTGCCTGGTGGGGACATTTCAGAACGGAATCATGTAATATTTAACCTTTTGTTGTCTAGCTCCTTTCACTTAGCGTCATGTTCTCCAGGCCCATCTGTGTGGTGGCAGGTTTTCTCTCCTTCTTAAGGCTGAAGAATATTCCATCGTGTGGACACACCATGCGTGTTTATCCCTTCATAAGTTAATATAAGACATATGCATTATTTCCCCTCTTTGACTACAGCAAATGTTTCCGCCAGGAACGTCCGTGTACACGCTTTTATGTGAACGTAGGTGTTCATTTTCTCTTGGGAGTGGATTGCTGCTGGGTACTCCGCTAACTTAGTGTTTAACCTTTGGAGGGACTGCCAGGTTGTTTTCCGTTTGACCTTCCCACCAGCAGTGTGCGCAAGTTCAACTTCGCCACATCCTCACCAGCACCCGGGATTGCCTGTCATTTTGATCGCAGCCATCCTAGGGGGTGTGAAGTGGCATCCGGTGGTTTTGATGTGCGTTTCCCTTATGATGGGTGATATCGAATCGACATCTTTTTGTGTGCGTATTGGCCATCTGTTCAAATTCTCTGAGGAAATGTCCCTTCAAAACCTTTGCCCGGGGGTGCCTGGGTGGCTCATTCGGTTGAGCGTCCGACTCTTGAGCTCAGCTCAGGTCTTGATCTCAGGGTCGTGAGTTCAAGCCCCGCACTGGGCTCCACACTGAGTGTGGAGCCAACATAAACAAACAAACAAAACCTTTGCCCGTTTCTAAATTGGTTATTTATCTTTTATTGTTGATTTGTAAGAGTTCTTTATATGTTTAGGATACAAGTCCCTATCAGAGATATCATTTGCAAGCATTTTCTCCCATTCTGTGAGTTGTTGATATGACCCATTTCTTGCTCACTTTTTTGAGTTTGTGGATGTTTGGAGATTCATACCTGCTAGGAGTATGTGAACATCCCCCCTGCCCCGAGCTGTAGAGAGAGATGAATCTTCAGATGGGAAGGATGAGTGGAAAGAAAACCACCCAGCCTTGGTCACGCCAGCCTGCCCACCCCCGTCATGGCCTCCTACCCGGATCTTGCTGTTGAGGATTCTGTCGTTGATGTCCTCATCAAAGCATTTCTGCGGGTACACGTCGATGCAGTGAGTCCTCAGATTGTGCTGGATCTGGGGACACAGGTGACCACATCTCATCCTGTGCACTCTGCCTCCTCCTTGCCCCCACCGACCCCATCACCCTGGGCGCCCAGATCACCCTGCGTCTGAAGGTCTCTCGCTCCTCAATGGTCAGGCTGTCGGCCCGGGCAATCACAAGCACCACGTTCACGGTCCGGCATAGCCGCTGTAGGAACTCAATGTCCAGGGGCCGCAGGCTGCGGCAATGATGGTGGTGATGGCACTGGTGAGTATGTGAGTGAGGGGGTGCCAGCCCACAGCCCACGCCAGGGGGCTCCTCCTCCTCCTCCTCCTGCTCCCTGCCCCGGGCAGGGGGTCCTACTCCAGCAGGCCCAGCCACCTCACCAGTGTCCGGTGGGCGGCACGAAGTATACACAGCAGTGCACCCGGGTGTCAGGGATGTGGCGCTGGCGGGTGATGAGGATCTCCTCCTGCAGGTACCGCTCATACTGTTCCTTGATGTAGCCTAGGATGGGGTCCCAGCTGGGGCAGCAGATAGACCCGACCTCAGAGCCCCAGCCCTGGGAGCCCCACCCCATTCCCCCGCTAGGAAGACCAACCGCCCTGGTTGGCCCAGGAGACGGGACTTTCAGTCCTGCACAACCCAAGGCCCTTGGTTACCCAGCATCTTCCTCCTACTCCCCGGAATCATCTGAGAGGCCCCCTGCCATTCTCAAGCTGGGGCCTCAGCTTCCCTGTTCCTAAATGGGGACGAGAAGGGGTGTGGTTTTGAAAGATGAATTGTCACAGCCTGGTTCAAACCACCGTGGACACTCGCCCCATTGCCACAAGGATCTCCTGGGTCCTCTCCCTTCGTCCCTTCTGCCCCTGCCAGGTTATTGTCAACATGGCACCCCAAAAGATCCTTTTACAAACAGTAGTCAGGGCACATCCCTCTTCGGCTCAGCCTGCGGTGGCTGACAGGAAGCCAGAGTCCTTACGTTGCACTCCCCACACTGTCCCACTGCTGCTTCCTGCCTGTCCTCTCCTCCTCCTTTAACCACCCTTCACACGCCGCCAGCCACACCAGCCTTCCACCAACAAACCCACCTCGGGGCCTGTGCCCGAGCCACTCTGCATTGCACACTCTCCCCCCGCGTGAGCACACGGCTCCTTCTCTCATCTCCTGGCAGTCCGCCCAAGTGTTCTCCTTATCCGGGAGGCCTTGCTTGACCACTCTGCTTAAAATCGCAACCCCCCGACAGCTCCCGACCCCTTTCATGCTCAGAAACGTCCTGCTTGGATGACAGAGTTGAAGTTCACCCTCTGTATAACTGATTTATTGTGCTCCTTGTCCCCCCCGCCCCCCGCCCCATGACAATGTAAATTTCATGTAGACGAAGATGTTCATCTGTTTTGTTCACTGCCCTATCCCTGAGACTAGAACAGACCCTGCACACAGAACGTGCTCTATGAAGCACCGTGTGCAGGGCTGGCTCCCCGGGAGTGCAGACGGAGCAATCCCGCAGCCTCCGCACTTTGGAGGGCCTGCACTTGGTTGAATGTTCTGTGGTGGTGGTTTTACAATTCTTCATACTTTTTTGAACAAGGGGACCCACATTTTCATCTCATCGGGTCCCACAAATTATGCAGATAGTCCTGATTTTGCGTGTGTATGTGTTACCAACCACTGTCACAGGGTTGGGCTCTCATCGAGAGCCTAGAATCACTCTGCAAGGTGGGTGTCCTCATTCCCAAGTGACAGAGAAGGAAACTGAGGCTTGGAGAACTTCCATGAGCAGTTCCCAGGTTACATGGCTGGAAAGTGGTCTAACCCAGTGGTCCTGACTCTGGAGTGTGGGCTTCTAACCCTGCAATACCATAACCTTTATTGATCAACGACGTAACTGTGCCAGCCAGCAAGCTCTGACCTTTCCATACTTAACTCCCTTCAATCTTGGAGGGATGGTTGCACATACCCATTATACAGACGAACAAACTGAGACTCAACAATGCCACAGCTGGGTTAGGTTGCTTCGGGGCTGGGCTGTTTCCCTGAGGCCAGAGGGGCAGGGGGAGGGACCACCAGGGCTTGGCCCCCACTCCTGAGGACCCACCACTTGTCGTTGTTGATCTGGTCTCCAAAGCCGGGCGTATCAGTCACCGTCAGCTTGAGCTTCACGCCCTTCTCCTCGATGACTGTTGGGGAAGAGCAGAGTGGGGGGAGATTGGCCGGGGTGGGGTGGGGTGGGGGTAGGGGTGAGGGTGGGGGGGCCAATCACCGTGAGTCACCGACTGCAGCTTCAGCGTCTGGGGTGTGGGCATCCCCAGGCCCGGTATGGTGGACTTCCACATCTTGGACTTGAAGAGGGTGTACACCATTGTGGACTTGCCCAGCCCGCTCTGCCCTGCGGGTAACCAGAGGACAGCAAAGGTGGTGGAAGTTTTAGGCAGTGCTTCTCAGGCTCTTAAATTGTTTTAGAAAGTGAACTGTTTTGTAAGCATAACATAAATACAGAGAAGTGGGTACTATCGTCAGGGTTCCCCTCAGTGCTTACCCCCCCTTTTTATTGAGGCAAAACTCATATGATAAAAAATGAACCATTAGCCTTTTAAAGTGAACAATTCCCCCTGCTTGTTGTCTCTCTCTCCCCCGACAAATAAATAAAAAAAAATAAATAAAGCGAACAGTTCAGTGGCATTTAGTACAGTCCCAGCGTTGTGCACCCATCACCTCCATCTAGCTCCTGTTAAAAACAAAACTGCACCCTGGGTCGCCTGGGGGGCTCAGTTGGTTAAGCGTCTGCCTTTGGCTCAGGTCATGATCCCAGGGTCCTGGGATCGAGTCCATATGGGGCTCCCTGCTCACTGGGGAGTCTGCTTCTCCCTCTCCCTCTGCTGCTCCCTCTGCTTGTGTTCTCTTTTAAATAAATAAGTAAATAAATAAATAAAATCTTTAAAAAACAACAACAAAAAAGAAAACCGCAGGCCCAAAATGACATCACTTAGGCCAAGTCCCCAAAGGAAGGCTTAATATCTAACCTAATTGCAGTTCCCACCTCCCCCAAAATGGAGTCTTGACTGGTAGGTCAGGAATTTTCTGGTCAGTACCAATGAGGTAATGTCACATGGGCCTCTCTATCCCCCAAAGAGAGAGGAGGTAAACCGCCTAGGACACCTTCTTGTCTCCTAAGGGAAAACAGCCTTGCCTGGAACAATCCTCTTCTTTTGCTAATAACTTCCTTGCACGCCCTCCCCTCCCCACTTCTTTTTTTTTTTTTTAAAGATTTATTTATTTATTTGAGAGAGAGAAAATGAGAGAAAGAGAGAATACATGAGAGGGGGGAGGGTTAGAGGGAAAAGCAGGCTCCTCGCTGAGCAGAGAACCCGATGTGGGACTCGATCCCGGGACTCCAGGATCATGACCTGAGCCGAAGGCAGTCGCTTAACCAACTGAGCCACCCAGGTGCCCACCTCCCCACTTCTTATAAAAATCTTCCAACAACAACAACAACAACAACAACAACCACCACCACCACCACCCCAAAATCTTCCATGCTGCACAGCTCCTTGGAGCTCCACTCTATTTGTCAGATGGGACGCTGCCCGACTCATGAATCATGTAATAAAGCCAATTAGATCTTCAAATTGACTAGGTTGAATTTTTTTTTCATTTTTTATTTTAAGTAGGCTCCACACCCAGCATGGAATCTAATGCAAGGCTTGAACTCATGACCTTGGGATCAAGACCTGAGCTGAGATCAAGAGTTGGACACTCAACCAGCTGAGCCACCGAGGCGCACCTGAATTTTGTTTTTTAACACTCAAAAACATTTGCATCGCCCCCCAAAGAAACCCCGCAGTCATCGGCAGTCCCACCCCATTCTCCCTCCACTGTCACCCCTGGCAACCACTGGGCTTCTTTCTGTCTCTGTGGGTTTACCTACTCTGGACATTTCCTGTAAATGGAATCATGCAATATTCACCCTTTTGTGTCTGGCTGCTTCCCCTAAATATCCCCTTTTCAGGGTTCATCCATGTCATACCAGCTGTGGGTGCTTTCTTCTTTTTCATGGCTGAATAATGTTCCATCACAGGAACAGACCACTTTGTGTTTATCCATTCAATCATTTCATAAATTAAGCAGCCCATGGACACAGCACCAGGTCCAGAGATGGAACACATAGTTCCCCATAAGCCCAGTCACGCCCCATCTCAGTAGCTATTGGCCCCCAAACCCCGGGGACAGCCACTTACTTCCCCGACTTCTGGCAGCAGGGAGCAGCTCTGCCACCCTTGTCTTAGGGAAACACACAGCCTGGGCTCTCCTGTCTGGCTCCTTTCACTTGACACTATTTGGTGAGATGCACCCAGACTGTCTATTCTCCCTGCTGTGGGGGCTTCTCAAATTGTGAACCCCACCTTGCAGGAGGGAACACCTTGTTTCACAATGCAGGACACATCTTTGTGTACATAACCGACGTGGTCCTTAGGGATGTGCTGTCCTATCTGGGAGTCACACTTGACTCCCGCCAAGGGTGATACAGACAACCTGAGCTGTGCCACCAGTGGCAAATGCAAACCAGATTTTGCAGACTTGGGTGTGCCAGAAAGAATGCAAAAGTTCTCGTGGATCATTTTTTATGTGGATTACATGTCATGTCACAAGAGTATTTTGGAATGGTCTGGGTTAAATAAAATAAATGTTTAAAATTAATTTCTCCTGTTTCTCCTTTTTTTTAAGATTTTTTTTTAAAGATTTTATTTATTTATTTGACAGAGAGACAAAGCGAGAAAAGGAACACAAGAAGCGGGGAGTGAGAGAGGGAGAAGCAGGCTTCCCGCGCAGCAGGGAGCCCGATGTGGGGCTCGGTCCCAGCACCCTGGGATCATGACCTGAGCTGAAGGCAGATGCTTAACGACTGAGCCACCCAGGCTCCCCTTCACTTTTTTAAAGGTGGCTACCGGAAATTTTTAAAATTACGTTATGTGGCTTACGCTATATTTCTACTGGACAGCACTGCCTTAGAATAATACTGTTCAGGAGCGCCTGGGTGGCTCAGTTGTTGAGCGTCTGCCTTCGGCTCAGGTCATGATCCCAGGGTCCTAGGATCAAGCCCCGCATCGGGCTCCTTGCTTCGCAGGAAGCCTGCTTCTCCCTCTCCCTCTCCCACTCCCCCTGCTTGTGTTCCCTCTCTCGCTGTGTCTCTCTCTGTCAAAAAATAAATAAAATCTTAAAAAAAAAAGAGAGTAATACCCTTCATTGGTGCTACACAGTCTGATGTTTTATGTTCTGTTGGACCTAGTTTATTTTGTGCAAACTGTAGTTTTGGCCTACGAAATTAATTTTGCTTATATAAAAATGCAATTCCGGAGAACCTTCTGAAGGCCAGGCACTGTGCTAAACCGGATGAGGAAAGGAAGCAGAGAAGGGTCAGGGACTGTGCCCAAGGTCACACTCTGGTAGGTGTTAAGGGCTGGGACCAGGATCCGGGTCTAGGTGTTCACCACTTCCTGCCACAGCCTCCCCTTTCATTGTTCGGTTTGGGTTTGGCTGGGCCTCCATGGGTAATTTTTGTCTTTTAAGGCGTCAGTGTTTCCAGGTTTTCAACTATGTCACCTGGTGAGGGACTCTTATCAGGCCCATTTTACAGATGGGGAGACTGAGGCTCAGAGAGGTGAAGTGACATGCCCAGGCCCACAAGGTTGCATCCATTGGTCCGTCCTATGAGTCCAAGCCCCTCACTCACCCACCACCATGATGTTGAACTCAAACCCCATCTTCATGGCCTTGATCTTCAGCTGGTCCAGCATGGCTTCTATGCCCACGTAGCCAAGCATCTCGCAGGGTGGGGTCCTGGGGCTGGAGGGTCTTGATGAGCAGGGGGAGGGGGACCGCCTCATGGGGTCCATGGGGGCCAAGGGCACAGCAATGCCTGTCATCCGGGTGGGTGGAGAGAAGGGGGTCACTGGGGCTCCAGAGGGGGACCCCTGAATTCTCATTTCTGGGCTCTGGCTCCTGAGCTCTGCTGCCAGGCACTCCCGCACATTATACCCCGTAATCTACCCATCTTCCACGTCTCCACGGCTCAAGGGCCTTGGTGTGAGGTACTTGGAGGAGCTGTCTTTCAGGGGAGGCTGAACCCTTTCCCTGAGATGCACAAGCCCACGAATCTGTTCCTCTCCCCTCGCCCCAGCTTCTTTCCGCCCAGATGGGCCCCCGCCCACCCCCGCAGAATGTGGCCAGCCCCGCGAAGCCCGCCCAGGGTCTGGACCCATGGGGACAGAGAGAAAGGGAAAAGCAGCTTTTGTGTGCCACCTGATGGCCTTGGGTCTCTGAGGGAGCTTCAGGGGGCTGTCCAGTCCTGGCAGACCCTAGTGTGTGTGTTGAGGGGGAGGGGACAGGGCGACAGTTAACTGAAGAATCTGAGCTCCACCCCTTTCCCCTCACGTGGGTGGGGTGGGGGTTCCTCTACAGGAGGGAGCTGAGGGCAGGGACAGGTAAGCTCCTCCAGGGTCCTTTCTGAACACTCCCCTAAATCCTTACAACGACCCTGGCCTAGTGTTATAGACAAGAACCCAGGGCCTCTGGGCAGTTCCCTTGCCCAGGGTCACCTAACTGGGCTAAGCGGGCTTCAGCCGGCCCCCCTGACTTCCAAATTCATATCCCTTAATCACTCTGCTAGAAGAAGCCAACCCGTGACCCATAGCTGGAAAGCAGAACATCCGTGTGTTCTCTTCGGGCTGTCCATTGCTGGTGCCACAGTGTTTTAAATCACCAGCACTGAAAAATCAAAAGATTGATTTAGGAAATATTCACCCCCACACTTTGTGCATAATGTTGCTCTGGGGGCCCTCTGGATGGTAGCTTGTTTAATAATCACCCCCGCGCTCCCTGCTTGGTGGGAGGCCTGCTTCTCCATCTCCCACTCCCCCTGCTTGTGGTCCCTCTCTCACTGTCTCTCACTCTTTGTCAATTAAATGAATAAATAAGATCTTAAAAAAAAAATCATCCCAGCGCTTTGAAGCCACTACCATTACTACTTCCAGTTTAGAGAGAGCCCGAGCCAGCCGCTCAAGGCCACCTAGTGAGGAAGTGGCAGGGTGGGATCTGAGTCCATGTGCTCACCCTCTAATGCTTCTCTCTCTCTCTTTTAAGATTTTATTTATTTATTTGACAGAGAGAGACACAGTGAGAGAGGGAACACAAGCAGGGGAAATGGGTGAGGGAGAAGCAGGCTTCCCACGGAGCAGGGAGCCCGATGCGGGGCTCGATCCCAGGACCCTGGGATCATGACCTGAGCCGAAGGCAGACGCTTAACAACTGAGCCACCCAGACACCCCTCTAACGCTTCTCTTGTTCACAGGAACATCTAGACTTTCAGTGTGTGTCAGAGAATGTAAGCTCTGGCGATTCTGGGCCCAGCCCACAGCTGATGAGCTGCCCTCTTTAGCTGGGCCACGAACTCTCCAATTTGCCATAGTCCTCACCCCTCCCTGACGTGTCCCTGATAAGATGTTTCTTTTCTTTTTTTAAAGATTTTATTTATTTGACAGAGAGCGAGGGAGCACAAACAGGGGGAACAGTAGAGGGAGAGGGAGAAGCAGGCTCCCCGCCAAGCAGGGAGCCTGATGCAGGGCTCGATCCCAGGACCCTGGGATCATGACCTGAGCCAAAGGCAGACGCTCAGCCATCTGAGCCACCCAGGCACCCCAAGATGTTTCTTGTACCTAATCCATCTCACTCAGTTCTTTCTCACCTGTTTCCTGGCACGTAAGCAGTCCCCGGTCCCAGGTGTTGGCATTTTCTCTGAAAGCCCAGATAGTAAAGATGTTCAGCTTTGTGAGTCAAAACATCTCTATTGCACTTACCCTTCAGCCCTGCTGTCATAGCGAGAAAGCAGCCACAGACCGGTAAAGGGTGTGCTGTGTGCCCGTAAAACTATTTACAAAAGCAGGAGGTGGCTTGCTGACCCTGCTCTGCCCACAAGTCTGCCCCAATCCACTCACCTCCATTGTCCTGAGCCCCAGCTAGCCTTCTGTCCCTCCATACCCTTGCCCTCTGCTCCCCCACCTTCTACACATCTGACGGCAGAGGCTCAGCTGGGAGTGGGGCTGGGCAGGGCCTGTCCTGGAACGTGGTTTCATCTCCAACAGAGAAATCTCTCAAGCCAAGAGTCCACAGCTCTTGCAGGATCTGGGAGACTGGCCTCTTCATCAAAGCAAATGAGAACATTAGGTGTGATGACCAAACAGTACCGGGGACTTGTGGACTGGCCTTGAGCAGGAAGAGATTTGGCCTTTTGAAATGTCCCCTAAAGAAATAAGCTGCTCTGCAGAGAAAACATACCCCCCCACCCCGCCAAACCATCACATGTGAGTGGCAGTAGGATTCTGAACAATTGGGGGGTGGGAAGCAAGTCCCAGTGGGTGACCACTTGCATTGCAAGCAGGATGATCAGGTTTGCAGAAAGCAGCAGTCATTTGCTGGGCGCTCTTGGCGATGTTGACTGGGAAAAGCCCGGCTTAAAATGATCTGAGCAGTGTGAGCCTGGCAGGTCAGCCCAAAGGTATACAAAGAACAGAAGACTGGAGGGAATCTCACCCACGATTTGGGTGAGTAATACACGGCTAACTAGTGTGAGTTTCTAGGGCACCTGATAAGGCTAAGTGAGTGTTAATGGGGATTATTCCACTCAGCTTAACCTGAGAAGGGGGATACTATGCATACACCCATTTTACAGAAGAGGATACTGAGGCAGAGAGGGTCAGGGATTGTGCCCCAAGGTCACACCCTGGTGGGTATTAAGGGCTGGGAGCAGAATCCGAGTCTGGGGAGTCTGACCCACCTGAAATACGTCCTGCCACAGCCTCCCATCATTGCTCTGCTTGGGTCTGGGGGGCTCTAATGGTGATTTTCATATTTTAACAGCTTGGAATGTCCCAGATTTTCCTTAATGAGAAGGTCTCACCTCCCCACCCCCACCATCAGAAGGTCTTACTTTCATAATGGGCATGAAAAACAAGAAACAATGCACCCAGGGGTCTAGATAGGAAGGCTAAGGGTCAGAGGGGAGAGGAGCAGACAGAGGGCTTCCTGCCCACCCAGCCAGGCCAAATGGTGGGGGGACAGGGGACACAGCTGGGGACCCCTATCCCTCTTTTTAAAACATTTTTTTAAAGATGTTATTTATTTATTTGAGGGGGCAGGGGCAGAGGGAGAGAATCCCAAGTAGACTGCGCTTAGCACGGGGCCCGAAGCAGGGCGTGGAGCCTGCTTTGGGGCTCGATCTCACAACCCTGAGATCATGACCTGAGTTGAAATCAAGAGTCGAACGCTCAACCGACTGAGCCATCCAGGTGCCCCAGTGCTTCTCTCTTTTTTAAAATTGAGGTAAAGGGGTACCTGGCTGCCTTAGTCAGTAGAGTGTGCAACTCTTGGTCTTGGGGTTGTGAGTTCAAGCCCCATGCTGGGTGTAGAGCCTACTTAAAAATAAATAAGTAGGGGCACCTGGGTGGCTCAGTTGTTAAGCATCTGCCTTCGGCTCAGGTCATGATCCCAAGGTCCTGGGATCGAGCCCCGCATCGGGCTCCCTGCTTGGCAGGAAGCCTGCTTCTCCCTCTCCCACTCCACCTGCTGTGTTCCCTCTCTCGCTGTGTCTCTCTGTCAAATAAATAAATAAAATCTTTAAGAAATAAAAAAATAAAAATAAAAAAGTAAATAAGTAAAATTGAGGTAAAATTCACATAAAATTAACCATTATCCATTCTTTTTGTAAAAGATTTATGTATTAGAGAGAATGGGGTGGAAGAGGAGCAGAGGGAGAGAATCTTCAAGGAGATTCCCTGCTGAACATGGAGCCCAACTCAGGGCTCAATCCCAGGACCCCAAGATCATGACCTGAGCCAAAACCAAGAAGTCAGATGCTCAGTCGATTGAGCCACCCAGGCTCCCCCACCGTTATCCGTTCTAAAGAGAGCAGATAAGTGGCAGATCTGAATTGAGTACATTCACAATGTTGTAATGCCACCCCTATCCTGTTCCAAGACATGTTCATCACCCCAAAGGAAATGCCATCAGCACTAAGCACCCACTCCCCTTCCCCCGCTTTCCCCAGCCCCTGGCTACCACTAACTACTTTGTCTCTATGGATGTGCCCGTTCTGGATGTTTCACAGAAACACAACTACACACTATGTAGCCTCTTGTGTCTGGCCTCTTTCACCGAGCACCATATTTTTGAGGTGCATCCATACCGTAGCAGGTGTTAGTACTTGATTCTTCTGTATGGCTGAATAATGTGCCACAGTATGGACAGATCGCATAGTGTTTATCTGTTCATCGGCTGAAGGACACTTGGGCTGATTCCACCTTTTGTTTCCACCTTTTGGCTCTTGTGATCAGTGCCACTGTTGAACAATTGTGCACAAGTCTTTGAGAACCTGTTTTCAGTTTTCTTGGTTCTATACGTCGGGGTGCAATAGCTGGGTGTTTGATATCACCACGTGTGACTTTCTGAGGCACTACCTGATTGTTTTCCACAGGGGCTGCGTCCCCCGCCCCTCCTTTGGCAATAACACTCCAGTTGCTTCAAAACGACCCTGCATCTGAGATCTCGGAATGGGACAGAGGGATTGTAGGGTATAAGAAGGGGACCCAGGAGACCCTAGAATATGCTGGTCAAGAGCTCTGGGATCTGAATGCCTGGGTCCCAGTTCTGCTTCTCTGCTCACTCTGAGTATGGCTGGCAGAATCATGGCTCCCAAAGATGTCTTCATCGTAATCCCTGGAACCTTGGAACAAATATTTTAACTTACCCAGCAAAAGGGACTTTGCAAACGTCATTAAGGATTCTGATGGTGAGATGATCCAATGTGATCCCAGGGGTCCTCGTGAGAGGGAGGCCAGGAGGGCCAGAGTCAGAGAAGACCAGGACGGAAGCAGACACTGGGATGAACAAAGGAACGTGCGTGGCCACTAGAAGCTAGAAAAGGCAAGGAACGGACTGTCCCCTAGAGCCTTCAGAAGGAACACAGCCCTGCCGACCTGTTTTAGACTCTGACCTCCGGAACCGTAAGACAATAAATTTGGATTGTTTCAAGCCACTAAGTGTGTGGTGGTATGTTATAGCAGAAACGGGAAATGAGTGCATTAGGTGTGTGACTTGAGCTGGTTGCTAAACTTTTCAAGGCGGCACCTTTCATACCTGTAAGTGGGCAGAATGGTAAGAGCCACTTGAGGGTTGCCTCG
The DNA here is from genome assembly GCF_003265705.2 of Callorhinus ursinus. Taxonomy (NCBI): domain Eukaryota; kingdom Metazoa; phylum Chordata; class Mammalia; order Carnivora; family Otariidae; genus Callorhinus; species Callorhinus ursinus. The sequence continues at coordinate 12,086,679 of NW_027397075.1, read as the reverse complement.
GGGACACACCCGGTAGTGGATGTGTGGTGTTAGGTGTGGAGCCCGACACTAGCTGAGGTGTTCTCCCCTGCTAGACCACAAGTACCACAAGCACCACAAGCACCAGAAACTGTGTCCACCTGGCTCACGGCCGACCTCCGGTGCTGCGCAGTCTCTGGCCCCCCGTTGGGCCTGGACACGCCTGCGCTGAAGGCAGGGAGTGAGAGCTGCCTTTCTGGCCAGCATCGGGGCCCCAGGTCCCCAAGTTCCGGGGGAAGAGCTTGTTTGAGAGAGGATAATCATCTTCTCGTAAGGATTATCCTGAGGATTAGTAGAGCAAACAAGGATACAGAAGACTCCTAGTATAGTGCCCGGGAAATCCCACCTGCCCAGGAAAGGGAGGAATGGAAACCACGTTTCCCGCTCCTCCCTCCCACCTTCCCTTCCTACTGCCTTCTTCCCTCCCTCCTGTCTTCTTCCCTCCCTCCTGTCTTCTTCCTTCCCTCCTGTCTTCATTCATGAGGTCCACAGCAGCCCAGGGCACACTGTGTTCCAGGCTGCTCGTCTGGTCTACTGAGAGAAAGGGAAAAATCCCCCTGTGAAGAGGCTTAGGGGGCTGTGGCTACCTCCCTGGGTCCCGCAGCACCTGCTGCTGTTGGGAGGCTGTAAGCACACCTGCTAGGGCACAGGCCCCGCCCTCCGAAGTCTGGCCACCCCCTGGGAAGGGTGGGACTGATTGCCAAGGTGCAAGGGCCTCAGGTGGCAACTTCGCGGATCCGGAAGCAGGAAGTAGTTGGTGTTCTCCGGACCAGGAAACTGCCTGGCTGGGGGAGCTCGGAGGCTGGTGGGGGTCTGGGGGTGGGGGCGGAGCGGGAAGGGACAGGGCAGGGGCCGAGGGGTGGCGTGGGAGGGGGGCAGGGGCAGGGGCAGGGCGGGGGCTGGACTGCGGGAGGCCTGGATGCAGCCCAGCCCCAGAGAACAGGGTTCTGAGGCAGCCCCTGGGGCGCTGGGGCAGGTGGCACTCAGAGGCCTCGAGCTGAGATGGACTTGGCGGAAGAGCTGGAGACCACAGCCCAGGAAGTGCTGGGGAAACTGAGGAGTGGTGAGCCGTTCCAGTCCAACTGGGACACTGCTGCCTTCATCATCTTCCTCATTTTCCTCGGTGAGTGTGGCCTTGGCCCCTGGCCCCTCTTGACCTGTCCTGGACCTGGCCAAGTGCCATATCTGGACACCCATCCCACCCCCAGGCACCGTGCTGCTCCTGATGTTGCTCGTTTGTACCCACTGCTGCTGCCACAGCTCCTGCAGCCGCCGCGCCTCCAGACCCCAGAAGGTGAGCCCCACTGGCCCCCGGGGCTGGGCAGGCGCCAGGGGCAGCCTGGAACTGCCCTGGGGAGAGGAGGGTGTTGGGCCTCCTGTGGAGAGGGGCCGGCAGGGCACACACGAGTGAAGCCTCTCTTGCAGGTACACCCCAGGGGAGTGGATAACTTGGCCTTGGAACCTTAACATGGCAAGCCCACCAGCCCCGACCCCGTCTGTGTGTCCTGCTGGGCAACAGTAACAAAGCCTTGTTTGCCCAGAGCCTGAGTCTGGAGTGTGTTCCAAGCTTCCCGTCAGGGGTGGGCAGTGTGGGCACTCACTGCTTTCTCCGGAAGCCCACCTGCTCCCTCACAGCTCCAGGTCACACAGCAGCTGCTGACAGGAGGCGAAGCTGGGCTCCAACTCAGGGGCCCCAACGCCCAGGCCGAAACCTTGTCCCCAGCCCGCTCAGTCCCCTGGTGGCCTGGAGGACCCCCTCAAAGGTGGGACAGGGAGGCCAGGGGCTCCATCATTGGGTACCCCACCCAGGTCCTGACTATCTGGGATCCCCAGCCTGTTCCTCACTCAGACAGACAGACAGATGCTCCAGGTAAAGTCAGATGATCTTTATTTCCTGGAGGCCTTGTGAGGGACATGGAGCAGACGCATTCAAGGGTATCACAGCTGGTGGTGGATGGCTTTCTGTCTGCCCTGCTGACTCACAGCTTAGGGCCACCACCCACTCCTCACCTTCCACTGGAGGGGGGCGTGCCGCTGCTCGTACCATCCTGGGGCAGCTCAGAAGGCAGAAAAAGAAGGGGGAAGGAGGGCCCCTGGGCCTGGTGCCACCCTGCGTCCAAAGGTTCCCGCTGTGCAGGGAGGGCAGGGTTTGGAGTGTGGGCCACCTCTGGGCTCTGCCTTCCTGGCCGCCCCCTGTCCCACCTTCCTGACCACCCCCTATGAAATGAAAAGCAAGCCAGCATCCCTATCTCTCAGTGGTTCCAGTGTTCATTTCCGTCTGTGCAAATGTGATGGGCAGGATGGGATGAAGAGGAAAATAAATAATAGCCCAGGCTGCCCGGTTCTGGCTCTGGCCAGCATTCTTGGGGGGATGGGTGAGGGGGACAAGGGCCATTTCCCTGGGGGTCAGGCTCTTGGGTGTTCTGCTCAGAAAGGCCTGTAGCTCCAGTAGCTGGAGAACACGGAGATCTGGGGAGGGAGAGAGGTGGGGGGACATGGTGAGTGGAGGTGTTAGGGGGCTTCACCCCTACTGAACCCTCTGACCCAGGTGAGGTTTCAAGGTCATTCAAGGGCAATGTGTCAGGGGGAGAGGGTATTGTTGCTCAGCCACACTGTGGCCCATCTGCCTGGTGTGTGTGGAAGGTACAAAGGACCTTAAGATTTGGGGGTGCTGGGCGCCTGGGTGGCTCAGATGGTTTGGCGTCTGCCTTCGGCTCAGGTCATGATCCCAGGGTCCTGGGATCGAGTCCCGCATTGGGCTCCCTGCTCCTTGGGAGCCTGCTTCTCCCTCTGCTTCTCTCTCTCTCTCTCTCTCTCCCTCTCTCCTCGTCTGTCTCTCATGAATAAATAAATAAAATCTTTTAAAAAAAAAAGATTTGGGGGTGCTTTGGAGGTGTGACAAGAGTCCTTGGAATCCCTCCAAAATGAGAAGGCTTAGCAGCCTGCTATGCGGCTGGCCCCATCTGTCTGAGAGCGGCCCGCCCCGCCCCCACAGTCCCCACACCCCACCTTATCCTTGAGCTGCTGGCAGAGCTGCAGGGACACAGTGAAGAAGACGAGGGCGTCGTTGAGCCATGGGATCACACACTCCACCTTGTGCACGTGGCTCACCTCCAGGCGCTGGGAGCCCCACTCACTGGGGAGAAGAGGAGGGTCCCTGGGGGTGGCCTGACCAGCCCGGCCCCCCCAGCCCCCAAAGTGCAGAAAGTTGGGGCGGGCAGGGTGATCCAGGCCCCCCCCACCTACTTACAACATGGCCCCAGGGCTGTGGAGCACGGCGCCTCCAGCTGGGCGGAAGTTCTAAGTAGAAGAGCACCAGACCCAGTCAGGCCCAAGAGGCTGCAAGGCACTTGGGGGTGGGAGGCGAGTGGGGTCCCCCTCACCTTGGTGGAATTGGGCTGCAGGGCATGCAGCTGGTAGACGGTGAGGCAGAGTTTGTTGAGGTTGATGTAGACGTTGACAAGCAAGTCGGAGGGCAGGGCAGGGGCAAACATCCGCTGGGGATGAGGACCGGGCAAGCAGGTGGGGTAAGGGGCCAGGCAGAACCGCCTGGGGGACCCCATTCCCCAGCCTATAGACTGGGGCTTCCAGACTCTTCCCGGTGCTCCCGGTAGCTTCCTGCACCAGGCTTGGGAACCACTGACCCAGACCAGGGGTATCTGGGGGATGCAAGATGGAAGCCAAGGACCTTATCCCAGAAAACTGTGGCATAGGCCTAGACCTCCAACTGACAACAGTTTGGGGTTTCCAGGACCCCGTCACAGCCCTGTGTCCTTCCCAGGGGGCAAGCTGGGCTCAGCGGCATTCCCTCTCCTGGAGCAGGGGCTGCCCTAAAACACTAACCGTGAGGCCACTGGCAGCGATCTCAGGCAGAGTAAGGGTGGCCGGGGTGGTGAGGCGGTTGCGGGCTCTGGTCAGCTGCAGCATCACAGCATCCATCAGCTGTGGGGAGGGGGCCAGTCATAGCTGCTGTGAGGGCAGCCCCTGCCCTCCTGCATAGGGACTGACCAAGTCGTGGTAGCTCCCAGCTCCTGCCCCCGGGAGTCACACTCTCAAGGCCTGAACCCCTACAGTGTGGGGCTTGTTAAAGGTGCAGGTATTTGGGCTCTAGCTGCAGGTGGGGGACTGGACGTCTGCACTGTTGACCATCCATCCGGGAGGTTCTATTGCATGGGATCCTGGGTGCTGGTCCAATGGGGAATGGAAGATGGAAGATCCCTGGAGTTAGTCCCAAAGGCATGAGGGCTTTGTGGATGGGGGTGCAGGCAATGAAGGAGCTTAGAGGAAGGAGCCTTAATCCCGGTTGGGTGCAAGGAGCCAGAGAAGGCTTCCTGGAGGAGGTGATAGGATGGGTAAGTTGAGGTCTTAAGGTGGGCACCAGACCGTTTTCAAAGGTGAAGCTCCAGAGAGGTAAGGTCACATAGCTAGTGAACAGTGGAACCATCTGGAACTCATCCTTTTCCTTTGTCATGGACCAAAGCTCTGGCCTGAACTCCCCAGAGCCCCAATTTCCACTGCTTCAGATGTTGCGATGGGGGTGGGGGTGACCTGGCTTCTAAGAAAGGGAAATTTTGGGTGGAGGCATGGGGGCTGCACTGCCTACACCCAGGGTGGTCACAGTTCCGGGAGGGACTTTAGTCCATCTAGTTCTAAGTTTTCATATGAGGACTCAGAGGTCCAGAGAGGGAAGGTGAATCACCTAAAGACACACAGCAAGTCAGGGACAGAGCTAAAGCACGAGTTTGGGGCATATAAGAGCAGCTCTTCCCTCCACACCATGTGAAGTCACTTTGCAAATCACAAGGGTTTCCCTATGGCTAGTAGTGCTGTTAGCAGCTGCTCTTCACGGAGCATGTGCCAGGGGCTGCTCCACCTGCATCATCACAACTGCTAGTGGCGACACCATGGTCCCATTTTATAGGTGAGGCTACTGAGGCACAGAACAGCTAAGAAAGTGACCTGGGGTTGCACAGCTTACAGTGGAGGCCCTGGGATCAGAACCCAGGTCTGAGTCTGGAACCCGGGCTGTGAATCATTTGACTGTGTCTGCATGGATATGTGCACACCAAGAGATGATGGGTCCACCATCAGCTGCACCTGAGGATGTGGGGGCAGAGCTCTCCAGGGGCCTGGTCAGGGGTCAGGGCCAGGGCCAGGCATAGGGATCCTGCTGCTTCTGTTCCTGTAGGCAGCTCACCTTGAGGACCTCTGCTCCTGTCCTGAACTGGTAACTTTCATCCCGGTTGGCAAGGAGGTAAATGGCCTGGCTTACGTGGTTCCTGGCATCCTGGATCTGAAAAAAATGCCCACTGAGAGGTCAGTGGGCTGGGCCTCAGGAGGAAGAGATGCCAACTTCAGAGAAGCCACAGTCTCCAGGGCCCCAGATGACGGGCCCTCATCCCGAGGTACTGCCTGCCCGACCCTTCCCCGCCAGCTGTCCTTTCTGTGCCCCCCGAAGGCAGGCCCTGACTGGGTGTTGGGCACATGGCACAGACTCTGGAAGGCCTGCCATCGCACAGCTCACCTTCTAAAGAAGGACAGATGGTAGCAGAGCAAAGGCACAAGATAACAACACACTGAGTGACTTGCACAAGGACAAGAGGGTGACTCTGCAGGATGGGGGAGGAGGAGCCTCTTTAGCTGGAGGTCAAGGGAGGCCCCAGGGAAATGCCTCTTGGGCATCACCCAAGTGATGAGAAAAGCAGCAAGAGAGGGCTCCAGGCAGAGCAAGGAGCATGGGCGAAGGCCCTGAGGTGGAGGAGCAGGGGTCCAATCACACAGGAGCTGGTAGGGAGCATGGACTTTGTCCCAGGAGCCAGTGGAAGCCCCTGGAGGCTCTGGGAAGGGGAGTTTCTTGTTCAAGAGGATCCCTGTGGTTCCCATTGGGGCCCAGGGGCCTATAGACAGAATAGGTTCTCACCTCCCTCCAGGCAAGCCTCTGGAGCCCCAGGCACTGCCTGCGCCAGCTTTGCTGCTAGGAAACATCCTCCCAGGCTTGCTGCAGCATTAAGTCCCCCATGGCCACCCCAGGAGGCCTCAGTGCTGCTCAGGCCTGCCGCTGCCTGCCTGAGCTTGTGGCTTGAGCCCTGGCAGGGGAAGGGCCCAATTACCTGCTGCAGCTTCCACTGCTTGTCCTCTCGGAAGGCGAAGTGCAGCAGTTGGTTGTTCCGCGGTATCTTCAGGTTCACGTCCTGACGGGCAAGAGTGTATAAGCAGGAGGACCGCCCTCCTGCTTTTGGCCACTCTGAGACCTTGAGCAGGGGGCAGACACGGAGTGTGTGTGGCGGCTCAGGCCCCAGTCATTCCACAGGGCAGAAAGTCTCCCAGAACCCTGGCCATTTGGGGTGTGAACAGGGAGGTCAGTTCCCGTGAAACAGGAACTCAGGCCCAAGAGGAACCACAAAGAAACGAAAGGGAAAAGAGAAAGGGGAAGGTGGCCTCAGCTGGGAGGAGGTGTGACTGTGGGCAGAAAGGGAGCATGGATACAGGCCAATGCACTGAACACCTACTACTGGAGGAAAGGCACCTTCCCCCACATCCTGGGGCCTGGCACAGACGGAGCTCAGATGTTGGCTGATTCCACTTTGAATTGGGGCCAGCCTGATCCCTCCATTGCCCACACTTCACTGGGCCCAGACTCAGGGCCAGGCTGTGTGCAAAGCAACCCCCTTCCTGCACCTCTCACTGAAGCCACACACCAATTCCAGAGGAGGTTTGGCGGGGTGGGTTGTTACTTCACAAATGAGGAAACTGAGGCCCAGAGAGGTCAAGGATCCTGCCCAGGGTCACAGAGCCAACTGGTAAAGGCAAAGCTCAGCAGGAGGCCCCCACACTCTTCCCCACTGGATCCTTCAGCAGCAGGGAAAGGGAAGAGGGGCTGGGGGACTCACCGCCTGGCTCAGCGCGTCCCCTTGCAGAGTCAGCACGCCCTTCACCTGGTCTGTGCTGCAACACGCGGGGGTCAGAGCAGTGCCTGCGGCTGCCCTTTTCCACCACCTAGCCCTCCCAGCAGGTTGCCCTGGCTGTCACAGGATGGTCCAGGCTGTCCCACAGCACACCCTCTGGATGTTGGGGCTGAAATCAGTCTGCATGGCAGGGCCTTGGCTGTGCAGTATCCCAGGTGTCCCCCTTCCAAACAGTCCATCCCTCTTGTTTCTGCTCAGCCCGGCTCACCTACAGCTGCCAAGGATGAAGTTCTCCTGCTTGGCAGGCCCCTCGGTGCCTGTACCAGAGCATGGCAGAGTGAAGCGGAGCGAGGCCTCCTGGAAGGGCAGAGGGCAGTGGAGTAAAGTTCACCCAATCCAGCTCACCACTCCTTCCAGAAGCCCCATTCCTGGGTTGGCCAGGGGAGGGACAAAGTGGGCAGCTCTCAAGCCTCCAGGGCACCTTCCCATTTCTCTGGCCCCTCCCCCACCACCTGAGTTTCAGGTCCTACCAGAGTGGATAGCTGTTTCTTCCACATTCCCTGGACGCCTACCTCATGCCCAACTCAGGGATATAGAACAGAGATGACCTCCAGGCTTGGTTAAGATGCTTGAGTGTGGGGAGCAGAGTCAGGGAATGACGGTACTCATGGTAACTCGAAATTCTGGCCATAGCAGGCAATGCCTAGACATTTTTGTGAGTTGACTTATGTTCACAACAGCCCCGTGAGGCCGGTACTGCAATCTCGTTCTTGCGATAGGGAGGCCTCATGAGGTTGAGTACGATGCTGGAGACCTTGAGATCAAGCTTCAAAGGAAGCATTCCATGACCCCAACCCCGACCCCCTAAGCCGGGGGCTCATTCCAGGCCCAGCCCAGCACTCTCACACAGCTGCTTGTGATTAAGTGGGCAATCATGTAGTGGTGCCCCGACTGGACGCCAAGTCCACTAGGGTAGGGCCTGGTCTGCACAACGCGCGTCGCGTCCACAGCAGGCGCTCGGAAGACAGGCGCGGTGGCCCGGGAAGGAGCCGCAGCGGGGTCGGCCCGCCAGAAGCCTTACCTTGAGGATGTCCTGCAGCTGCCTGAGCACGGCGTGCACCTCGTCGTGCAGCAGCCAGCGGAACTCCTCCTCCTGCGGGGACAGGCCGGACGTCAGTCGCCCGGGCCCGCCATCCCCCGCCCCACCCCGCCCGCGCGCCTCACCAGCACTGCTCGCTCCGCCGCCGTCGCTGCCATCGCGGTCGCCATCGCCGCCGCTCAGCAACGGTCACCGGCCCGCAGTCCGCTTCAGGCTCGGTCCACCGGCCGTCAGTGCGCCCGCGGCGCCCGGGCCCACCCCCGCCGCCGATTGGCTGCGCGCGCTCCCGCCCCGCTCTCGGGCCCCCTCCCCCGCCTCCGACCGGCCGAGCGGGCGCTCCAAATCGAGGCTGGCGGCTGCGCGAACCCGCTTGCGCCGGCTCTCCCACGCCGCCGGCGGAACCTACCCGGGGCGCTGGGCGCTCGGGCGCCGCATCCACCGCCACTCTCGGGGTGGAGCACGGCGGCCGCTTGTACCGCCCCTCCCAGGCTCTGATACGGCGCCCTGCTCCGCTTGCGCTCATTGATTGGCCATCGGGATGGCTTGTTCTCGCCGCGCCCGGCGATTGGCGGGCGGAGCAGCTTGTTCCTGCTCGGCCTCGCCCTCCGCGCCCTGAGCTCTCCGGTTCCGTTGGGCCGGGAGGAAGGAGCCCACTGAGCCGACAGTCCCGGCGCTCCTCCCTCCTCTGGGTGCAGGCAGTAACCACTGCCGAGGTAATCAGTCACAATTGTGTTACCAAGAAACGTTTTATTTTGCTTGCAGTAGCTTTTTGTTAATTGCACAAAATCATGTTTTGTTTTTGCCATTTAAACATTATCACACAATCCTATTCTGAAAGACAAATGTTCTTTAAAAACAAAGCAAAAATAAAAATTCACAACCTTAATTACCTAGATTTGTCCTTTAAAGTAGGTTTAAAGAAAAAAAAGGGGGGGTCGCGGAAGAGGGGCTTTCTTACAAGCTTTTTCACAAGTGTCACATTTTCTCCTAAAAGGGAAGGATTTCAAAACAAAGGTGAAATAGCTTAAACAGAAATACTCATAAAAAGAAACTTTACAGAATTGTCAACAATATTAAGACAACATTGACTAACCAGTTTCATTACAGTATCTTCCCCACCCCCCACCCCCCCCAAAATGTCCGGCTAGGACTAGAACAGGCTTTGTGTTCAGACAGAAAAGAATTCCAAATCCCAGTGAAGTTATGCCAAAAACACGCAGGCATCTTCCTTGCCCTCCCCCTATGTCTTCTGAGATCCCCTAGCCTGGGTTCTGATCAGCGCAAATGGGCCAAGGTTGAGGGGGGAGGGGCCCACACCAATGTGGTCTCATTCTATATATTCACTAAAAACGCTGACCTGCAAAGTGTGACTTTGGAAAATGCAACCCATGGAAGGGAGAGAACATTGACATCCTTTAGGTGACTTCTCCTTGTTTTTATGCCACATTCCAAGCCTCTCTGGTCCCCTGTCCAAGGAGAAATGTTAGGGTCTCGAGGATGTCTTAGATCCACCTCTTAGGGTCAGATAGTTCAGGCTGGGTCAGGCCCAGTTCTCTTCCCTCCCGAGACCCTGGGGCCCTGGAAGCATCGAAGACCATGCTTCTGGCTGAAGTGAAGACACTCGTTCCTGTTTCAAGAGCTGAGCCTAAATGGCCATCGTTGGTCAGGCTGGGTATGGGCCAAAGAAGGGACAGACAGAAACACTGTCTCCATGGGAAGAAAAGGAGAAAGGGAGAATGAAGGTATGGGCAGGTGGGGAACATGTGCAGGAGCAGGCTGGAGAGTGTGGGACTGCTGTGAGGGGACCCAGTCAGAGTGACTCTTCCAGAACGAGGTGGGAGTCTGCAGCATAACGGAAAACAGGAAGGAACCCCACTCTCCTCCCTCTTCACTCCTCCCTGGTGGCCCTCAGGATACCTGTTCCCAAGGGCTGGAATGCAAATCCAAATACTTAAAGAGCCTGGTGAGGAGTGAGCTCTCCCTACACCAAGCAAGGAAGTCTGATCCCAGCCCAGGGCTCTGCAGTGACGGTAACTTCTGGGACAGGTGCTCAAGAGCAGTGACGAGAGTAGGCTTCTGTGGGGCTCACCTAATGTGCTGGCGATTTGCTGCTCTCCCTAGAGAGCCAGAGCCCTGTGTCTGCTCAACTTGGCCAATTTCTTTTCAGTTCACAAAGGCATTTATGGAAAGTTGGTTGCACACTGGTAGGTTAAACATGACAATCCTCATCAGCTGGTCACCTGAGGTTGGAGGGCCCATGAGGACCCTCTGTTTGGAGTCAGTGCTGGCTCATCTTGACCCAGAGCCTCTGTTTCATGTGCGGGATCCAGGGGGGATGTGAACATAACCACAGCCTCTTCGCTCTGAAGGAAGGAAGTGGAAAGGCTTCCAGTTCTTACTGCTGATTCTATTTCCTTGACTGGAAAGGGTCTGAGATAAGACAAGCTCAGAAGGGGGCGGCGGGGGGGGGGGGAAGCCAGGCAGCAGTTTCTGGGCAGCTTCTATCCTGGGGTGAGAGCCAGTGTGTGGTGTATAGGGGTTGTGTGTGTTTTTGTGTATGTGTGTGTGTGTGTGAACACACAGCCACCTAGTCCAGGGCCAGTGCCCAGCTCAAGAGCTTTCCCAAAGGCCAATCCTGCTGACACCCCTCCCCTCCCCAGGACCTCCAGGGGAGGAGTGACGCTGTGTGCTGTGCTGATGGCAAGTCTCAAAGTCTGTATAAAAGGAGATGGAGACAGGTGGACTGGTCCAGAGTTAAGTCCCAGGACCCCAACCCCATGTGAGGAGGAGGGGTCAGAGGGAAGATTGGGGGGGCAGGGGTGGGGTATCAAGGGCTTAGTGTATGTAGGCTCGGTACACGGCAGACATGTCGTTGTCAGACTGGTCCAGTGCCTTGGCTCTTTTGTACACCTGGAAAAAAAGGAGATGGGCTCAGTGTCTGACCACAGAGCTGACTTAAAGACACAATCTGCTTTGTGGAGGTAGTTCTAGATGCGGTCAGGCAGGCAGGCTCTGGAATCCAGGCTGTCTGGGTGCAACTCCTGGCCACCCTCCACTGATCTTGAGCCAAGTGCCTCAGTTTCTGTCTTCATCACTAGTCCTTCATGTCATGGAGGAGATAACAACGTTATCGTGAGGACTAAATGGAGCGAGGGAGGTCAAGTGCTCAGAGTTAGTAATTATAATCATGTCTCTGCCTCTAGGGTCTTCCCATGTTACTCTCTGGGCCACTATCCTTGCCCTTCCCTCTGCATGGGAAGCCTTTCCCTAGGCATGGCTGGCTCCTTCCCAGTCCGCTCCAAGGCCTTCCCTGACCAGCCTATGGAAAGCAGTGGCTGTACCACTTGATCCTGGTCACCTTTTCTTACTCTATTTTATTCATACTTCTGACCTTCAGAGATTGTTTAAATAACTATCTGCTTATATTGTGCCTCCCTCCATTGAAACATAAGCTCCACAAGGAAGGGAACGGGCGGCCCCTCAACATGTCCCCAGAGCCTAGAACAGTGCTTGGCAGCTGACGGCCACTCCAGAGCCACTAGGTGAATACTACGAACGAGTGTGAAGAGAATTAAAAAGCCATTTGAGCAGGGCAGTGTGGCGTCCAGGCACACTGAGGAAATGCAGCTGGACACCAGGTTCCTCCCACAGAGTTAGCTGCATCCTCATCTTTTTTAAAACATAGTAAAGTTGAAGCCATGACAACTGAGTGTCCATTATAGCTCAGGTGTAGCTGTCAACTCAAAATGAAGGCTAAATAAAGACCTTTTCAGAGAAAAGAAAACAAACTGTTGCCAGCAGACCTGCATTACAGGGAATGCTAAAGCAAGTTCTTCCAGTTGAAAGGGAACAATACCAGAGAGAAATTCAAATCTTCAGAAAATGGAGAACACTGGAAATGGTAAATTAGACAAACAGAGAAGTATTTTTTTCTCTTACTTAAAAAAAATACATACGACCACTTAAAACATTCCAACATCCTCTGGTAGGTTTAGAACAAAGGCAGATGTAACACACAGAAAATCTATACCCCAAAGCAGGGGTTCTCTTGGAGCACCTGGGTGGTTAGTGGCTCAGAGCAACCGACTCTTGATTTTAGCTCAGGTCATGATATCAGGGACGTGGGATCAAGCCCCACATCAGACCCCACACTCAGTGTGGAGTCTGTTTGTCCCCTTCCCTCTGCCCTCCCCGCCCCTGACTCATGCACATGTATGTACACGCTCTCTCAAAATAAATCAAATCTAAAAAAAAAAAAACAAAAACAAAGCAGGGCTTCTCAAGCTGGGGATATTTTGCCCCACGGGACACGTGGTAATGTCTACAGACCTCTTCTCAACTGAGGGGACACTGCTGGCTTCTAGTGGGTATAGGACACTGCTAATAATGCTAAATATCCTGCAATGCACAGGACGGCTCCCACAACAAAATGGCAATGGTGCCCAGGTTAAGAAGCCTTCCCTTAAAGGAGGGAGGGCGGGAGCAGGAAATGGATCTATGTTTTATGTGAAGAGGTACAACATTAACCCTAAGTAGGCCATGAAGTTAAGGATATTGGATATCCTTCCATACTGCAATCCCTAGAGCAAAGATAAAAGAGAAACAGTGTATTATTAAAAAGTCAATGAAGAAAATGGAATTCTAAAAAATATTCAAATAATCCAAAAGGCACTAAAAAAGGAGAAACAGACAAAAGCCAGAAGGGACAAATAGCAATCAAATGATAAAACGGCACCTCCAAATCCAACCACACATCAATAGACATTAAGATAAAGACTAAATGTTGGGCGCCTGGGTGGCTCAGTTGGTTAAGCGACTGCCTTCGGCTCAGGTCATGATCCTGGAGTCCTGGGATCGAGTCCCGCATCGGGCTCCCTGCTCAGCGGGGAGTCTGCTTCTCCCTCTGACCCTCTTCCTTCTTGTGCTTTCTATCTCTCATTCTCTCTCTCAAATAAATAAAATCTTTAAAAAAAAAATTAAAAAAAAAAAGATAAAGACTAAATGTTAACGGACTAGTTAATCTTAAGATCCTGAACACTGAGCTCCAGCGAGGAGCCTAAATTCACACCTTCCAGAAAGCACCACGCTCCACTGAAATTAACCAAAATACCTGTTTTCAAGCCAATGAATCTTGCAGAGTCAGGGCAGAGGCAAGTCAGAAATCACTTCACAGAGAAAGCTGCCAACACAAGCCACACACAGACCCTTCAGAAGTAACTTCAATTAAAGACAATCAACAAAAAAATTATATAAAATACACAGAGAAGTCCACTGCTAAAAGAGAATCCAAGGCAAAACAAACGGGGGGAACGTGAAAACTGTACTGCAATCTGAAAAGGTGAAGTAAGTTCTCTGAAATGTCCAGGCAGGCAAGGAAGGGACAGGAGACTGATTACATATTACGAAGAGCCACATCTGAAAAGAGCAGAACTGTGTTTCTTTACTTCTATGCTGGAACAATCCACTTGAGACTTGTTTAACTTGAATGAAAATATGTGTCCTCTTATAGTATCTAGAAGATACAGCCTCTAAAATAAATGAATTTATGTGTTTCGTATATGTGTTTTACACAAAATACTTTTTTTTTTTTTGAAATTTTTTATTTATTTGAGAGAGAGTGAGAGAGAGAGAGCTCAAGAGGGGGTAGGGTCAGAGGGAGAAGCAGACTCCCCGCCGAGCAGGGAGCCAGATGCGGGACTCGATCCTGGGACTCCGGGATCATGACCTGAGCCTAAGGCAGTCGCCCAAACAACTGAGCCACCCAGGCACCCCAAAATACGGTTTTGATTGTAACTCTAATGAAGTATTGCTCAGCTTTTTTAAGGCTACCCTTCTGTCGGGCTGAGAAAGCTGACGGCTTTCTAAAGAACGGCAGCTGGCTGGCTCAGTTGGTAGAGCACCCAACTCTTGATCTTACCGTCCTGAGTTTGAGCCCCACATCAGGTATAAGATTACTTAAAATAAACTTATTAAAACAAATAAACAACCCTTCCCCCAAACCCAACTGTTTTTAAAAAGTGCATATGTAGGTGTTTTGTTGCTACTCAAACAAATGTTAATGACCAAACACTCCACTTAATAGGCAGATGCCATCAGAAGGGATAAAAATGCAAGCCCCAAGGACAGACTGTATACAAAGGATACAATTTAAATAAAAAGACACAAGTTGAAAATAAATGAATGGAAAAAGATATACCGTGAACACAGTAGCAGCTACAGTGAGACCAGGCTATGGGCTTCTATACATTTCATAATAATTAAAGGGCAAGTTCATTAGGAAGATATGACCATCACAAATGGCTAAGGACCCAACCACAAGAGTTTTGAAGATAATAGAGTTAAAGGGAAAAACAGACTTTGCTACAATCATAGTTGGAGATTTTAGTATCTCTCAGCAACTAAAAGAACCAGAGAAAAAGGCCAGTAAAGATGACCTGAAAAAACACTACCAACCTCGACCTAACTGATTATTTGCAAAACACAGCACCCAACAACTGCAGAACAGAGTCTTCGTAAGTGCACATGGTACACCCACCAAGACAGACCATCTGCTGGGCCACAAAACAAGTCTGAATGAATTTAAAGAGTTAAAAATCACACAGGATGTGTTTTTTAACCACAAGAGATATACATCAGTAATCAATAGCCATTAGATTCATAGGATGACTCCAATTATCTGACACACTTTTAAGTCATCCACAGGTCAAAGAAATCACAAGGGAAATAAGCATGGCTCAGAAGGAAATGTATGCTTTTAAATGCTCCTGTCTAGAATCAATGACCTGAGCTTCCACCTCAAGAGGTGAGACACAAAGAGACACAAAACAAAGAGAGGGAAGGACGACTAAAAACCAAGGGAAGGCTGCCAGATCCCCCGCCTCTTGCAGTTACCTCATTGGCTGCAGCTGCCATTGGAGTAGGATGGTTGACGGCATCCCCCAGGGCAATGGCTAAACGGAGATCCTTCTGAATGTACTTCAGGTAGAAATCAGGCTTAAAGTTCCCTTGCAGGATATCTGAGGCGGGAAAGCACAGATCAGAAGAATTAAAGGGACTCTTAACTAAGAAACTATCTGCTGTACCGTCAGGGCTCAACATCTCGCATTTCCTCCCTCTTGGACACTGAAGAGACCAGTTCCCAGCCAATACCCCCAAATCCCATCTGCCATGTCTCTGGACCCCCTCTGGTAGAGGGCATGGACTGATTAGAGAGGGTGCGTCTTTCATACCAGTGAGCCCTTGAAGAAGAGAATGCTCTGTGACAGAGGCCTGACCCAGTTTCTCAGCTCCAATCACAACTAAAATGCACGGAGAGGATGAAGGCAACTCACTTTGGCACTTCTGGTCCAGGAAGATGCTGGCTAACTGTCCCTGATTGAGGATGTCCAAGAGTGTCTGCTGGGACTGGCCTGTCACTTGGGCCAGGGTTAACCCCTCAGCGATGGTGGCCATGAAGCTTCCCTGTACCATGTTCACGATCAGCATCATCTTGGCTGCGTTGCCAACCTCACCTGGCCAGGGCAGAGAATCACGGTCACTTCCCAAGAATTCGGAGAGCAGGGACTTTTCTGCCCACCCTCATCCCTGCTCGGACCCACCTCTACACCCAGGGGAGGCCCCATTCACCTGCCCCTGACAGAACTGGCTCTGACCCTTCGGGCTCTTCCTCCTTCCAGGCACTGACTGTGCAAGTCAAAGGAAACCTTCCCACGGGGGCCCCAGGCAGAGAGGCCGTGCGGGATTGACGCTGTCATCAGTGCAGTCTAGAGGGGATGTGGCCCACCCAGCCTCCGGGCCTGCAGTGGCCCGATGGGTGGGCAGGCGTGTTACCTAGAAAGAAGGAGGTCTTCCCCATTGCCTGGAAGCAGCTGCTGCAGTCCTCATACAAGCCCCTGTCTCCGGCTGCTAAGATCACCAACATCCCATCATTAGACAGCTGCTGATTCCCTGAGACTGGGGCTTCCAGAAAGCGGCCCCCCCTGGACACAATCACCTGGAAAGGAAAGTCATAGCTTCTGAAGGCCTTGCCTCTCACAGGGGTTTCAAGTGGAAACACCTGGCCTTCCACACCGAGGCCCCAAACAGATGCCTGAATTACATGCAGTAAACAGAGAAGCAGGGGAGGGGGGTGGGGGGGTGGTCTCCCCACAGACTTAGAATTTCTTGCGATGACCAAGCATGACCATGCCAATGGCTTGACTGACCACACCTCCTCCAGACACTGTCCTTCCCTCTTCAGCCACTCTCAGAACAACAAGGGCTAGAAGTCACCACCCCCTCACTTGGCCCAGCAGCTTAGGGAGGAAGAATACTGTTAGTAACAACTGTAGATGGCTGCTTAAACCAAAAAGGCCCTGCTGGCAGCCTGGATTGTTTCTCATTGTGGGGCAGGCAGCTACAGGACCTAACGCCCATCCCAGCCAGGCGGCACCTCTCCTCACACGGCTGTTCAGATTAGCTGTGGCTTTGAAAGTAGAAAGTGAAGACAGGCTGGTCCCAAGGCTACAGGCCTCTCATCCTCTCCTGGCTTGGTTTCTAGAGTAACCAAGTTGCCTACACTCAGGCATAATCAATCAGCCTGAGTCTTGGGCTCCAACTGCCAAGGACGCTGGAGGGCCAGCATGAACGAGGCCGCTACCTGGGCCAGCTCGGTGACTGTGTCAGCATCCACTGTTGACATGTCCACGTAGCACTTCCCGGGGCGGATCCCCTGCAGCACACCACTGGGGCCCAGCACCAGCTGTGGGGACACAAGGGAGAAGCAATAGCCCAGGCTCCCAGCCAGACGCCCAGGAGCCCCTTAGACCTAAGGTCAGAATCCTGTTACTTTTTTGGCTCATTTCCTGATTAGGAACTAAATATTAAGGCTGAAAGGGGGCAACAAGTAAACAAGCATAAGAGAGAAAAACACCTCTACTTTATTCCCATTTATCTTCAAAAAGAACACATGCATGTTCCTTTTTACTAAAAACCTCCCATTTAAATGATAACCTCAGTGTTTTCTTGGGCTTCTTTGGATTCACTTGGATTAAATTAGTTACCAATTTAACAAGATGACTATTGTACTTGAACTTATAAAACATACAAATACAGCCAGAGCTAAACGTAGGACCTCACCACATGAACCAAATAAGAATACATGGGATGATCAGCATAGATCTCAGGGACCCCAGTTATTTTCATTCTGTTCTGAATTAAAGGACGGCTGTATTTAATTTATGCAGATTACTTTCACAACGGGGATGGCCCCAAATAGGAAATACAACCCTCCCACATGCTACACACACTTACTCATGGGCAGGGGAGAAAGCAGGGAGGCCAGCCAGTTTTCCTGGCTACAACCTGACACACTGAGGGGAGGGAGGGGATCCTTACGTCCTTGGCTGCCTTTGGATCTGACACGCAGGCAAAGGTGATGTCACAAGTCGAAACGACTTCAGCGGGGGTTCTTCCTAGGCGGGCCCCCTCCTGGATGAACAAATCACACTGCAAAAGTCACAGATCCTACTGTGAGCTGCACGCAGTGCACAACAAACAAAACAGCCAGGCCAGAGACACACTGCGCAGTCCTCCTGGCTGGCCTCCCAAGGTAGGAGGCTGAGGCTAGGAGCCAGGGATACCAGAGCTGGTGGTCTTTTTTTTTTTTTAAGATTTTATTTATTTGACAGACAGCGAGAGAGGGAACACAAACAGGGGAAGAGGCAGAGGGAGAAGCAGACTCCCTGCCGAGCAGGGAGCCCGATGTAGGGCTCGATCCCAGGACCCTGGGATCATGACCTGAGTGGAAGGCAGATGCTTAATGACTGAGCCACCCAGGTGCCCCCGGTGGTCTTTCTGAGGGAAGTGGATGGGGCTCCTTAAGGACCGTCTTGTGTTTTTGCATACCTGGTGCCTAGAACGATGTTCTACTTCACAGTAAGCACAGAACAAGTGTCTGCTGAAGGATTCCTGTTTGAAGAACAGGATGTAAACAGTACCTGTTTGTAGCCCTCTGTAGCTGTCTGGGCTGTGGCAAAAGCTGCCCAGTGTTCCAGGCTATCCACACTGTGCTGGGGAACCAGGGCTGGGGCTGGGAGGCTGCCATTCCTTTTTTTTTTTTTT